>NC_132780.1:119975388-120278494 GCF_048418805.1 Vulpes vulpes | reverse complement strand
AAGAAAAGGACAAAAAATCCCATAGAAAAATAAGTATTTCCCAATGGCCACTACACAAATGAGAAGGTATGCAGCTGCCTTAGTAAAAGCAGATTGAAGCTGCAGAGATTACCAGTCATCCATCAGTATGGCTAATGCTAAAAAGACATTAGCGTTCAACACTTTAAAAATGCTCACTTCGTGATAACCCATGGAGTTGTACTTGTTTTGTTTTGTATGCATGTACATGTGCTGCATTTTATAATAAACAGAATTAAAACTTGTTCTCTTTCTCCTATGACATACCTGGCCCAGCATAAAACTGAGGGGGTCTTCTGGCTTTTCAAAGACTAAGTTTTCAGTGATCTGCTGAGAGAGAGCATAAGGCATCACGTTATGGTTCTGAACTAAAGGTATATGGTCAGGTTCTAGCTGACGTCATCTCTTGCACTAACCTAGCACCGCAGCCTTTTAAAGAAATTCATGGACCTCTACAAAGTGACAAATTACTTTCTTACTATTGATAAGATTAGGCAAAAGATATAGAGCAGGGTTAATGAATAAAATCATTCATCTCTGTTTTATATGAGGAACCCAAGATTCACTGAAGTTAATTAACTTTCTTCAAATCACAAAGATGAGAAGTGGCAAAGTTAGGCTGGAGCTCTGGGTTAACAGGTTGCATAATCTGTGCTCTCACCTCAATACTCTACTTCTTTAAACTTTAACTTTTCTAGTTTAAATGTGGTTTTTTTTTTTTCCAGTTTAAATGTTTTGAGGTGGGCCATTCTCATTTTACACCTTTCTAACCACAAAGTTACTACATGCACATACACATGCATTGCTGGGTAATAATATTAATATAAAAATAAACACGTCAGGCAAACAAAACCCACCAAACAACAAAGAGGTCATAAATGCAATCACTTCTTATAATTCTATATCGAGCATAGAAATAGCATACTTTCAAGGAGGTTCCAGCCCCATATCCTGTGGTCAATAATATTTGTAATTTCAAGAATTAAAAGCAACTTTTACCTACTTCTTTTTCTCCCTAAAGAATACAGGCTTTCAGGTGGTCAGATTGGTCATCTTTTGAAAGTATTATATTGCTGCCTGAAAAAACTTTTTTTCCTCTCCTTTTCAATTGACAATATTTTGTCCTTCCCTCCCAGTCTGGCTCAAGCTGTAACCCTTGGCCAAGTTTTTCCCTATCAGTTACCCTGTCTGATCCCTAATCCCTCTGAAGGGCTTCATATCACACTAAGTAGCATTTCTTGGTGTTTGCTTTTTAAATTTTATTTATTTATTTGAAAGAGAGAGAGAGAGATTGAACGCATGAGTGGGGAGAGGAACAGAGGGAGAGGGAGAAGCAGGCTCTCCACTGTGCAGGGGGCCCTACACAGGGCTCAATCCTGAGATCATGACTTGAGCTGAAGGCAGACCCTAAACCGACTGAGTGCCCCCTAAGCCCCGCCCCCTTTCTTTGGTGTTTATAATTTACTACTTTTGGTTAATACCTCTCAGTGCACTTACTGACTTCTCAATGAGATTATAATACTTTTATAACAAAGGCCCATTCTTGTACCTCTAAAAGCCAGGTCCAAGTTTGTTTTTTTAACATTGTAATTACTGTAAAACTCACTCTTAAAGAATGAGGTTGAGAGATTTACCTGGAATATCTGCAGAATGTGGTGCTTCTCCATGTATCGTAGTGAAACTTGATAGGGATCTTCATATACAATAGGAGGGAACTGCCTCCTGTACGTTTGATTGTATCCAAAAGATTTCCTTCCTCCTTGGTATTCTGAAATCTCATCCTGAAATAGAAATATTCCCCCCAGAGAGTCTTTTTAATAAATCAAAAAGCCCCAGGAAGTTTTGTTGTAATTGTTGCCCTTATCAGCAGCACCTGGTGTTGATGGGACCTGAACACCAGGAGTTGGAGGAAAGACACACTATGATGACAAATCTGACTGATGCTCCTGGCAATGTAATGCACCTCGAGTCCCGGGAGATACCTTATGCATCTCTAATCTACTTCAAATACTTTTCTCTTCACAGGGATCTCCAAAAGACTCTAAATTCCTTTCCTTTGCTAGAAGCCCAGAGAGGGGAAATGACTTAGGAAAGCAACACAACCAGGACTTGAACTCTGAATCCTGGCTCATTCATCCCTCCTGAATGGCTTTCCTGTAACAGAGAGGGCAACACATCTCCCACCCTTCTCCTGCCTTTGCTGAATCTCCTGACTTCCTGACTAAACTATCACGTGTCGGTTTATTCCTCATCTTTGATCCAACATGTGCCTTCTCCCTGCCCCCATACTACCAAACAGGCCCTTGGCTTGGCCTCCAGTGTCCCAGGTGGTCATCAAATGCCCCTTTAACCTACAGGCTTGGTTTCTGCGGCTTCAGTTTTTTCTCGACTGATTATATAGTCCAACTTGGATGAGATACAGGGGAATCTTTGGGAGTAGAATTGGTCTTCTGCTTGCAAATTACTGGTGAATCTGGCATCACAGGCGTCCAATCCTTTCAGACCGGTTACACTTTCAGTGTCAGATTCGGCTGAAGTCCAGGAATTGTCTCGGTCTATTTCTTCGGTCTCAAATTTGCAGGGTTCTACTCTGGGTTCAGGCTCTTTGTATTCCTTACTGTAACCCAGTTGGCTAAATATTTTGTCATCATATGGGCCGGGTGCTCCGTAGTCAGCCAGGTGGTCTTCTTTGTAATTCTCTCCATCCATTGAGGGGTCAGCCTGGTCACTGCCGTCATCCTTGTCAGCTGCAAGGTGCTGAGCACTGCTATGAGCTAGCTCAGCTGCTTGCTCTTCAACTAGCTCAGGGGCTTCCTCATCCACGTCTGGGTAGGTCTTTATAAGCGTTCTGGGGTCACCTTGGATAGATGGTCTATAACCAATCTTTTCAGAAGTTCTACGCTCAACCAGTCCAGACAATCTGCTGCCAATCTGTTCAGAAGTTCTCCGGTCATCCTGGCTGGACGTTCTGTGGCCAACCTGTTCAGGGGCTCCTTGCTCGGGTGCAACAGAGCTTCTGCCGACGACCTGCTCAGAAGGTCTCTGGCTGGGCTGGGTAGACGGTCTGTGGTTAATCTGCTCGTAGGCTCTTCGTTCAGTCTGGCTGGACCTCCTGCTGTCGGTCTGCCCGGGAGCTCCTCCCTCGGCCTGGCTGGGCCGTCTGTGTTCCATCTGTCCATCAGTCCTTTGTTCCAGCGGAAGAAACATCTGGCTGTTAGTGTCTTGAGCACCCCCAGGGCCGGTCTGGCTGGACGTGCTGCCATCCGTCTGTCCGTGCGCTCTCTGGTCACCCTGATCGGATGCCTGGCGCCCAGGGGGTTCGGACTCCCTGCGGTCAGTCTGTCCAGACATTCCCAGCGCAGCCTGCTCAGCCGTCCTGGGGTCATTCTGCTCATCTACCTCTTCTTCATCCTGGTCCCGCCAGGTGTCTTGCTGGCCATCCGTGCGGCTGTCATCTGGGGACTTGGCTGTGCTCTCGGGACCCAAGGATTCTGCGGGAGGTTCTTCCATGATCCGCACTCTGCACCCCACCCCCACCCCCACCCCCACCCCAGGCGGGTCTAGGAGGCCGGAAGTCGCGGGGCGGGGCGGGGCTGGTCTCCTAGGTGACGTCGCGCCCACGGGCTTTGTTCCGCCCCCAGGGCGCCTGCTCTTCCGGTGCGCGTGCGCAGAGGCGGCTTGCGCCCCGCACGCGGGAAGAGCGCGCTTCCGGTGAGCGGAAGGTGATGGCCGCGTGCGGCGTCGCCCCCGCCCAGCGTCGAGGCCCCGCGCGCTGGGACTCGGTGCCGCAGAGCCGACCCCCCGCGGGTTGAGGTTCCCCGCCGGTGCGTGAAACGGGGTCGCCCAGGGCGCTAGCGGCGGAGGCCGCCGGCCTATCAGGTCCCCACCTCGGGCCTGCAGCGCTGCTAGCTCCCCCCCACCCCCGATGTAGCAGGTGGGCCAGCCCTGTGGATTGTTCTGTTTTTTTTCTCCTTTTCCTTTTTTTGTTTTTTAAACTTTATTTATTCACGAGAGACGCAGAAAGAGAGGCAGAGAGAGAAGCAGGCCCCGCGCAGGAGCCAAACGCGGGACTGGATCCCGGGTCTCCAGGGTCACGCCCTGAGCCGAAGGCGGCGCTAACCGCGGAGCCACCCGGGCTGCCCCACCTTTTCCTTTTTTTTTTTTTTTTAATTTTTTATTAAGAAGCCATTTAAAAAAATCCTGCCTGTAGCAGCAGTGCCCGTGGTGTTTTCAGGGGCCCCAGGAAGAGCTAAGTCCTCCTAACGCACCTGTCAGCGAGACCCCGGTCAGGTGACACCTTCCTCGCCATCAGCGTGTGGGCTGGGGAGATGCGCTCCCTACCGCGTGCTCACCACCTCGCAGCTCTGCGCGCCCACTGCCGCGGGACCACCCCGCTCTGTCCCCAGGGACAGGTGAGCAGCTGATTGCTCCCCTTTGGGGGAAGAGCTGGCTTGGCTCTTGGGAACTTGGGGCTGTGCAAGCCCTAAGGTGTGTGTGTGTGTGTGTGTGTGTGTGTGTTGTCTGTTTTGTTTTCTGTTCTCTCCTCTCTCTCTGTTTTACCCGAATTACGCATCCATGGCTGGAAGTCTACAGGGAAGATTGGAGATCCCGTGAGAATGAGTCTTCCAGGCACTCCATGTAATGGACTTAGAGCAGAAGGGAAGAAGGTTAGGGTTAGGACCTAGGATCCCAGAAAAAAAAAAAAAAGGAGTGTAAGAAAGGTGGGGGAAGATGGGAAAAGGAATATCTAACACGTGGGAAATTTGAAACCTGATGGTGGCCGCTGTGGTCTGTCTTTTGAGATGTGACCGCCCCTTTCTGAAAGAAGCTTTAGGAACCCACTTGAGGCCTGCATGCCCCTTCCTTTCAAGAGGAGGGCAGTTCCGAGGTGGTGATTGATGAGACATTTGTCTGACCCTTCAAAGCCTGGAGTCTCTGAGGCAAGCCGACCGTTGGTAATAGAATACCAGATACGCCTTTTTTTTTTTTTTTTTTTTTAAGATTTTATTTATTTATTCATGAGCGAGGCAGAGACACAGGCAGAGGGAAAAGCAGGCTCCATGCAGGGAGTCCGACGTGGGACTCGATCCCGGGTCTCCAGGATCAGGCCCTGGGCCGAAGGCAGGCGCTAAACCACTGAGCCACCAGGGCTGCCCCAGATTCACCTTTAATTGCATTCAGTAATTAGAGGTAACACTTAAGATCCAAACACAGATAGCTAAAAAAACAAAAACAAAAAAACAAAAAAACCCACAGCTGTGATCAAGAGAGAAGGAGAGAGTGATGCCATACTTAGGAGCCAAAAGGAGAACCTAGGTACACTGAAGTAAAATAAGTTCTGTAACAGTTCCCAGAACATAGTAGGTGCTCAAGATGCGTTTGCTGAGTATAAAGGTATGAAGCATCTGCCTCAGTTATTTATCTAAGAATGTGTAGAGCAAATAGACTTTGCCTTTGTAGTAAAATAGGGTTGATGGGCTATGGTTTACAATTTCAAAGGAGCAGTAGTTTTGTAGAATTTTTCTATTTATGAATTTGAATTCAATGGCTGTAGAAAAGTAAGAAAAACAAACATAAAGAAAAATCAAATAAAATTGCCCAAACACCTTTATTAATATTTAAATGTATATTCTCCTAGAATTTCCCCCACTCACATCTATATATCTAATAACTATAGTTGTGTGTGCATTTGACAAAAGAGGATCAAACTGTGTTTGTTCGGTAAACTGCATTTTTTCATTTAATACCGTGGTATAAATTTCTTCTTTGTCAATAAATGTAATCCAAATTAAAGGACGCTGGCTTTTGGAGTTAGACCAAATTTGTTCTGATTTTGTACCTGTCACTCACTGGCTTGGGCAAATCTCATTATTTCTCTGAACCTCAATTTTCTCATCTTCAGATGAAAATGGGAATAGTGTAATAGCTTTCAGAGTCCTTGTGACAAGCAAATGAGATAATATATGTGATTAGTTCATATGTGCTTTATAAAGAGTAGCTATTTTAAAATTCATATGTAATTTCTTATATGAATTTATTTTGTTGCTTTTAACAGTGCTGCATTGACCATCATCGTACAGACATTTTACAAGCTTGTCATGTTTTTCTCCTAAAGATGAATTTTTAGTTGTAGAATTGCTTAGCTAAGGAAGTGTGCTCATACTGGTCTTTGGAAAGTACTGTATTTTAAGATGCCTTTCAGAAAAGTTGAGCCATTCTATGGCTCCACTGGTCCTATATGAGAGTGCTATTTCCCTATACCAATACCATTTCTGAATATATTTTTATTTTTGTCTGGCTAAGTGAAAGTATCTTTTAAAATGTGTATTCTTTTTATATGTTTAATGGCTGTTTTTGGTAAATGTCCTTGTCTTGCCCTTGTCCTTTCCTTGCTGATTTGTGAGAGCTTTAATATATATTAAAAATCTTATTTTTTTATTATGTAAATTGCAAATAAAGTTTCCTGGCTTATTTGCTGTGTAGAAGTTTTATTTTTTAATTTTTATGAAGTTATATTCATTTTTTTCTGTGTGTGTGTGTTTTTTTTAAAGATTTTGTTTATTTGACAGCACAGGCAGTGGGGAAGCAGGGAGCCCAATGTGGGCCTCTGTCCTGAGCTGAGGGCAGGTGCTTAGCTGACTGAGCCATCCAGGTGCCCCTGTAGTTTTTATCTTTGGGTCATGTTTACAAAGACCTTCTTATCTCTTAAGATTGCATAAATGTACCCCACCTGTATTTCCTTTTAGTACTTTTCAGTATGTGTGTTCCCCCCCCCCCCCCTTTTTAAAGTAAAGTGCTCAAAACTTAAGTGTGATGAATTTTTAGGTGTATCCATCCACACATACACCACCCAGATCAAGAGATCGATTGTTCCCAGTGCTCTAGCAGGTTTCCCCATTCCCCTACCCAGTGAATAACCTTCTCAAAGTTAAGTGCTGTTCTGATCTGTTTTTCACTATCTTAGTTTTTCTGGCTTTTGAATATCATACGGTATAACTCTTGTTCTGGCCTCTTATATAGTTATGAGACTCAACCTTATTTGTACGTGTAGTAGTAGATATTACATGGTTGCTGAGCATTATTCCGTTGTATGATTATACCATAAACTGTTGATCAATTCTGATGTTATTGACATTGTTTATAGCTTGAAACTATGAAGAACTTCTTGTGTGTGTGTCTTTTGGAGGACATAAGTGCTTATTTCTCCGGAATATACTAGACTATAGGGTTCCTAAGTCATAAGATAGATTCTATTTGGCTTTATTAAATACTGCCAGATAGTTTCCCAAAATGGTGGTACCGATTTACACTCTCACTAGCAATGCGTAAATGAGTTCAATTTGCTTTGCATTTTTGCCTTTTACTGTTGGCTGTTCTAGTTTGTTGGTTCTTACTGGAGGTTTCATTTGTATTTCCCTTATGACTAATCCTGTTGAGCCCTTTTACAGATATTTAATGGCATTTGGATATCCTTTTTTACAAAGTGCCTAGTCACATTTTTTTTTAAAGATTGTATTTATTTATTTATGAGAGACACAGAGAGGTAAGAGACACAGGCAGGGAGAAGCCGGCTCCCCGCAAGGAGCCCAATGTGGGACTCAATCCCGGATCCTGGGATCACACCCTGAGCTGAAGGCAGACGCTCAACTACTGAGCCACCCAGGTGTCCCTTGCCCAGTTTTATATCAGATTGTTTGTCTTATTGATTTGTAGGACTTTTTTTTTTTTTAGATTTTATTTATTCGAGAGAGAGAACAAGAGAGAGGGTGTGAGCAAGGGGGAGGGGCAGAGGGAAAGGGAGGAGCAGACTCCCACTGATCAGGAAGTCTGATGTGGGACTTGATCTCAGGACCCTGGGATCATGAAGACAGACTTTTAACTGGCTGAGCCACCCAGGTGCCCTGTAGGACTTCTTTACATAGCATGCTTGTATGTATGTGTTTGTATGACGTGTGTATTTTTTAAACACTAAAGCGTTAAGCTTTCTATTCATATATTTTTTTATTGGAGTTTGATTTGCCAACATATAGCATAACACCCATAACACCACTCATCCCGTCTGTATTTTATTTTGGTAGATGGTTTGTGATAGAAATCTAACTTCACCTTATTTGTAAAAGGTTAACTAGATATTGCAGTGCCTTTTTTTAAAAACAAAACAAAACAAAAACAAAAAAAAAACAAAAACAAAAAACCTCATACACATTAAGCAGTCACTCCTCATTTTCCCGTCCCCATAGTCCCTTGAAACCACAAATCTGCTGTTTCATGAATTTGCCTCTTGTGGATATTTTAAATAAATAGAATCCTATAATATATGGTATTTGGTGACTGGGCTTTGAATTACTTAGCACGTGTTTTTTCAGGTTCATCTATATTAGCTTGGATGTGGTGAGTCAGGGCCAGCCTGGGTGCAGGGCCGGGGTGCTCTGCTCGGCTGCTCTGCGGGCCGGCCCTCCGCAACCCCGTGCAGCCCCCAGCAGCATCCAGGCCCTTTCAGGCTGGGGAAGGTCCTGGAAGGGCCGTGGAGATGGAGTCGGCTTTCGAGGCAAGCTTCTCATCCAGCGGGGTGGTGGGGAGATTGATGGGGAGTGCATCGAGATCAGATTATGGGACACTGCAGGAGAAGAGCGACTTAGAGCGTGGTACAGCACTATTACAGAAATGCACATGCTGTTGTCTTGGGTATGATATGACCACGTGGCTCGTTCTCATAGCCTGCCGTCTTGGCTAGAAGAATGCAAACAACATTCGCCGGCCAGTGACATACCACGATTCTCGTTGGAAAGAAATGTGACTTGAGAAGTGCCATTCAAGGACCTACAGACTTGGCACAAAAATTTGCTGACACCGCAGTATGCCTTTGAAACCTCTGCGAAAAACCCCAATGGTAATGACCATGTGGAAGCTGTATTTATGAGCCAAGGTCATAAACTTAAGAGCCACAAACCACTGATGCTTAATCAACCCCCTGATAATAGAATTATTCTGAAACCTGGTGCGAAGTAACAGTCTTTATTATACTCTCTAATTTTGACTAAATAAATACTTTTGAAATATGACAGTGATAAGTCATAAGATTTAATCTCAAATATAATGGGTCATCCTGACATTTTACTATTTATCATTGTCATGCTAATTTTTGTATCTTGTATCTACTTACTTGAGTTTGTCATTGTGACAACACAGGGCAAAAGTTGGCTTTCATGTGAGGTTGAAAATGAAGCAAAGGTAGGATGAATCAGAACCATCTTCCCATTGAGAGCCCAGTGAAGGAGGCTTCAAATGAGAGCATGATGGTATTTTAGGAGTAAATGACCGTTAAATCCTGTGTTCCTGGGATAGAAAAAAAATAAGAGGGTTTAGGACATATCTGCAAGGTATGTCCTTTGAATGGGAAACATTCTCAATAGGACAAAACTGGTATTTGCCTCTCCCTAAAGTTCTTTCTTTGTATTATTGATGTATTTAATTGCATTATTATTGGTACATTTTAGAGCCAAGACAATTTTTAGTTCCAGTGGGAGGAGAAGGCATAGAATGTTTTCTGGTTCTCAGTGCATAAAGAATGACTTCCAGTGATTCCACATGCTTGATATTTCTTTCTTTTTTTTTTAATGCTTTATATCTCTAATCAATATATCAATCAGATCTACAGAAGTCGGGATGCCTGGGTGGCTCAGCGGTTGAGCGTCTACCTTCGCCTCAGTCCGTGATCCTGGAGACCTGGGATCGAGTCCCACATCGGGCTCCCTGCATGGAACCTGCTTCTCCCTCTGCCTATGTCTCTGCCTCTCCCTGTGTGTGTCTCTCATGAATAAATGAATGGAATCTTTAAAAAAAAAAAACTACAGAAGTCATTATTTTTAGAAAAAAATAACAAGTTTTATTTAGTAAGTTTTCTTACTAAATTCTATTAAAATATGCAAAATAGGTCTGACTTTAAATGAAGTGACATAATAAGGTGCTTTATATTTTATTTGGCATCTTTAATGAAAAACCAATTGAAAGCATTGGAGGAGTTGTAATTAGGGTGAAAATAGGTAAATGTGATTCCTGGCTACCACAGGAGACCTATTCTTAGCTTCTGTAACTTCAAGCTGTGTATCTGGAATAGTATCTCTTGCTCTCCCCCACACAGTCAGTCAATTCAATGACTGAAGGTTGAATTAACAAATCAACTTCTATTTGGATTGTAGCTCTGAAGGCATATCTATAATTGCTAGGAGTCTACATATATTTCTGTAATAGTATTGTGTTGCAACACACCAGTTTTTAAAATCTTTAAATTTTATGGTCACAACAAGCTATTCCCCCTCGGTATGAAAAATAAATAAGATATTGAGAAATACCTTGTCTCTTTTAGTAATATAAAGAATAGTACAAGAAGTTTCTTACCTGAAAAACATTTATTTTGAATTTTAGACTTTGCACATAGAAAATAGTAAGCTTGCATACAAAGCTATTACACGAATGGAATGTAAGCCATGAACTTTAACTGACGTGTGCACATTCACTAATTCTGATAGATTGCTGCCCTTGATAATTTTATTAGAGGTAATTAAGCCAAAAGATGATTATACTTAAAATATTTTCAGAATGTGGGAAATCAAATGTGTAATCTAATCTAGTTTAAGATTTTTCTTTTTTTTTCTTTTTTAAATTTTTATTTATGATAGTCACAGAGAGAGAGAGAGAGAGGCAGAGACACAGGCAGAGGGAGAAGCAGGCTCCATGCACCGGGAGCCCAATGTGGGATTCGATCCCGGGTCTCCAGGATCGCGCCCTGGGCCAAAGGCAGGCGCCAAACCGCTGCGCCACCCAGGGATCCCCTAGTTTAAGATTTTTATTTAATATTATGGTGATCCTAACTGAATAATTATAAAAACAAGATAATGCTATTAAATGAATTAACTGAAAGAAATAATTATTCAGTTTTAAATATTAGAGCTTAAGGAAAAACAAGTTGGCTTTATCTGTGTTTAGGGAGATTAATCCATTTTTCTTAATGCTAAAATTAAAAATGGTTTTAATTTAAATTGATTTGTTAACTATTTTTATAGTAAAAACAATGACAACTGTGCTAATTGTGGTGGGTGTAACAGTTTTTTAAAGAAGGGAATCTGTTTATTGCTTTTAAATTTTTTTTAAAATTTATTTATGATAGTCACACAGAGAGAGAGAGGCAGAGACATAGAGGGAGAAGCAGGCTTCATGGACCGGGAGCCAGGATCGCGCCCTGGGCCAAAGGCAGGCGCCAAACCACTGCGCCACCCAGGGATCCCTGCTTATTGCTTTTAAAACATTTTCTAAAGTGTGGGAAGAAAGTTTACAAACTCTCAGCACATTTACGTTTCTAAGTGCTGTTAATGGTTAAAAATATTTTTAAACTTTATTTCTTTTTATAAGAACTTAATATAGATATCTGTTATAGTTCTGTAAAAGAACTTATTTTTTCACTTTAATATTTATTAATTTTAAAATATTTATATCTCATTTGTAATGATTTACTGTTTTGATTTTTTCTACATGTTTTTATTTTTTTAAAAAGCATACTTATCAGTTGAATGGGGTAGAGGTTTTAGATCTTTTCCAAAATATTTATAGAACACTTCATTGTTGAGAGGAAATCACTTCCAGCATGGTGGCTATAAAACAAATAATTTTAAGTTTTTAAAGCACAAGTCACACATTTTGTAACTCCTGTGTGAATTTATTTTAACTATGACATTTAATTGAAAACATCAGATATGTTTTGGAAAAGTCTTAATTTGAGAACAACTGAAGGAAGCTAATCCAGAATCTATACGTAGTTAGCTGTTAATGATGATGCTTCATTGACAGTATATTGCTAATATATTTCCTCATGAAATCTAAATAATTTCATTGTGGAATAGTGTCACTGTAACATTTCCATTATGAAGTTCAATAAACCAGCTTTGCCATAAAAAAAAGTTTCATCTATATTATAGCATGCTTTTATAATTTATTCCTTTTTATGGTTGAATAATATTCCACTATAATGTATATAACATGTTGTTTATCCATTCTTCTGTTGATGGACATTTGTGTTGTTTTCACCTTTGGCTATTGTGAATATGTACACTTATCCAGGTATTTGAGTACTCATTTTTTAAGTTTTGGGGGTATATATGTAGAAATGAATTGCTGAATCGAGGCATTTCTGTGCTTAACTTTTAAGGAACTACTAGACTGTTTCGCCCAGCAACTACACCATCTTATATTATCATCAGTGATGTATGAGGATTTCAAATTCTCTATGTTCTTACCAATACTTGCTGTCTTCCATATTTGGTCTATACTAAATGTGAAGTGGTATCTTCTCATGGCTTTGATGCCTTAAGGACTAAGGGTATTGAGCATCCTTTTCTTTGTTTGTTGGACACTTTTATATTTTCTTTGAAGAAATATCTATCCAAGGCCTTTGCCCATTTTCAAATTGAGTAATTTGTCTTTTGGATATCGTCAGAATTCTTTTTTTTTTTTTAAAGATGTATTTATTTCTTTTTTTTTAAATTTTTTATTTATTTATGATAGTCACAGAGAGAAAGAGAGGCAGAGACATAGGCAGAGGGCGAAGCAGGCTCCATACACCGGGAGCCTGATGTGGGATTCGATCCCGGGTCTCCAGGATCGCGCCCTGGGCCAAAGGCAGGCGCCAAACCGCTGCGCCACCCAGGGATCCCCAGAATTCTTTATACATTTGGATGCTAAACCATTATCAGATATATGATTTGTAAATATACTCTCCCATGCTATCTTTACTTTGATAGTGTCCTTTGATGCACAGAGTTTTAAATTTTGATGAACTCCAGTTTATCTGTTTTCTTTTGGTGTCTCATTTAAGAAACCATTATCTGGGCAGCCCTGGTGGCACAGCGGTTTATAGCCACCTGCAGCCCAGGGAGTGATCCTGGAGACCTGGGATCGAGTCCCACGTCAGGCTCCCTGCATGGAGCCTGCTTCTCCCTCTGCCTATGTCTCTACCCCTCTCTCTCTGTCTCTCATGAATAAATAAATAAAATCTTAAAAAAAACATCTAATCCAAGGTTGTGAAGATTTAGACCTTTGTTTCCTTCTGAGAGTTTTATAGCCTTAGTGATTATATTTATGTGTCTGATATATTTTAAATTAATTCTTGTATGTGGTATGAGGTAGGGGTCCAACTGCAGTTCTTTGCATGGGGATATTCAATTGTGGTGCATTTAATATGTTTCTGGACTCAATCAGGTAGTATTTTGTTGAGGATTTTTACATCTATATTAATAAGAGATAATAGTTTGTAGTTTTCTTGTTATTGTCTGGGTATCAAGGTAATGCTGGCTTATAGAATGAGTTACAAAGTGTTCCTCCTCTTTCATTCTTTGAAAGAATTTGAAAAGGCTTTGTGTTAATTTTTTTGT
The DNA here is from genome assembly GCF_048418805.1 of Vulpes vulpes. Taxonomy (NCBI): domain Eukaryota; kingdom Metazoa; phylum Chordata; class Mammalia; order Carnivora; family Canidae; genus Vulpes; species Vulpes vulpes. The sequence goes on along the minus strand of NC_132780.1, from coordinate 120,265,052 downwards.
AAATGGTTGTTGGTAAAATTCATCAGTGAAGTCACCTGTTACTAGATTTAAAAAAAAAAATTGGGGGTTTCGATTACTGATTCAACCTGTTTATGTGTTACAGGTCTGTTGAGATTTTTTTTTTCTATTTCTTCTTCTTTTTTTTTTAATAGATTTTTATTCATTTATTCATGAGAGACAGAGAGACGAGAGAGAGAGAGAGAGAGAGAGAGAGAGAGAGAGAGAGGCAGAGACACAGGCAGAGGAAGAAGTAGGCTCCATGCAGAGAGCCCCATGTGGGACTTGATCCCAGGGACTCCAGGATCACGCCCTGGGCCGAAGGCTGATGCTTAACCGCTGAGCTGCCTGCCCAGGCATCCCTTCTGTTTCTTCTTGAGGCTTCTTTGGTCGCCTATTTCTAGGAATTTGTCCTTTTCATATAGGTTGTCTTTTTTTTTTTTTCTGTACAGTTGCTCATAGCATTCTCTTTATAAGCCTTTTTACTTCTGTAAGATTGGTAGTAATGTCCTCACTTTCATTTCAGGCTTTAGTTACTTACCACTTCTTTCTCTATTTTTGTCAGTCTAGCTAAAGGTTTGTCAGTTTTGTTGATTTTTTTTGAAGGACCAACTTTTGTTGATCCTCTCTATTGTTTTTCTATATTCTATTTAATTTATCTCTGCTCTATTTTTTAGAATAGAATTTTCTTTCATCTTCTAAATTAGGGTTTAGTTTGTTCTTCTCCTTAAAGATCTTTAAGATGTAAAGTTACAGATTTGAGATCTTTCATATTTTAATTTTATTTATTTTTAAAGATTTTTATTGATTCATGAGAGACACACAGAGAGAGGCAGAGACATAGGCAGAGGGAGAATCAGGCTCCCTGCCAGGATCCCAGTGCAGGACTCAGTCTCAGGACCCTGGGATCACGACCTGAGCCAAAGGCAAATGTTCAACCACTGAGCCACCCAGGTGCTCCTCTTTCTTCTTTTTTTTAATGTAGGAATTTATAGCTATAAATTTCTTTCTGAGCCTTTTGTTTGCTGCATCCTGTAAGTTGGTGTATTATATTTTTATTTTCATCTATCTCGAGGTATTTTCATCCATCTTAAAGCATTACATTTCTCTTGAAATTTCTTCTTTGACCTGTTGGTTATTTAAAAGTGTACTGTTTAATTTCCTAATATTTGTGAAGTTTTCAGTTTTTCACCTGTTATTGACTTATAGCTTCATTCCACTGTGTTCAGAGAAGTTATTTGTATGATTTAAATCTTTTAGAATTTAATAAGACTTGATTTGGGTCCTAATATATGGTCTATGTTGGAGAATATTCCATGAGAAGAATGTCTATCTGCTGTTTTTGGTTGGGATGTTCTTTATATGTCTCTTAGGTCTAGTTGGTTTATAGTGTTGTCCTGTATTTTCTTATCTTCTGTCTAGATATTTGATCCATTGGACACCTATGCCAGTTCTTTAGGTAGCCCTCAGACAAAACACAAACAATTCTTTTAGAACAAGGTATGCTCTGCTCCCTCTACGTATAGGAGACAATGATCCCATACTGTGAACATGGACTGCTATCTACAAAACTGCTGCTGAGTTGAGAAGCAGAGAGCAAGAACAAGTAAAAATGTTGCGCTGGCCTCCAACTGTTTGCTGGTTGCCTCCTTGTTTCAGCATTCATGTGATTGCTCTTGCCTTTGTCTATTTTCCAGAATCCTGAAAACGTTGACTGGCAGTTTTTGCTCATTTTTAAATAGGTTTTGTGGAAGGATGAACCCCTGGAGCTACCTACTCTGCCACTTTCACTGACATCACTCCCTACCCTTCCCCTCTTAAACTTTTGAAAATGGCAACTTATATATGCACATGAGATGTCTAGCTTTTTCTTTTCCCAAAGATTTATTCATTCATTCATTCATTCATTCATTCATTCATTCATTCATTCATGAGAGACACACAGGGAGAGGCAGAGACACAGGCAGAGGGAGAAGCAGGTTCCATGCAGGGAGCCCGATGTGGGACTTGATCCCGGGTCTCCAGGATCACGACCTGGGCTGAAGGCGGCGCTAAACCACTAAGCCACCAGGGCTGCCCTGTCTAGCTTTTTTTTTTTTTAAGAATTGGAAAATATGTCAATACTGAGCCCCCAGTTCCACATATCAGCAATTGCCTGGTGAGTTCATGGTTGCCCAGTTCAGGCACATACATTCTTCATTTTCCCTGCGCTTTCCCTCCTGCTCCTTAACGGTTTAAGTCATCTGATTACTTCCTCCACCCATTTTAATTTTCAGTCTCTAGTATTACGTAGTGATTACAAGCCTAGGCCTTGGGCCGTATAGAACTGGATTTGAATGTTGTCCTTACCATTTAAAGGCTGTGTGTCCTTAGAAAAGTGATCTGTCCTCTGTGATCTTTGGTGTCTTTATTTGTAAAATGAGGAGAAATGTAATTACCTGAGTTATGAGATAAGTAAATGATATAATATTTATGAAGAATTCAGCCCAATGCCTAATATTCAGCAAGTAAATATAGTTGTCATGAGTTTTAATGTAAATGTATTAAAGTCATTTTTTATGTCCCTTGGTAATGTGGAATGTTTCTCTTATATGTTGAGTATATTTGTTTAAAAATATTATTCTCATGTAATTTATGAATTTTGTTGTTGTGAATTGGATCTTTTTTACTAATATATTTTCTAAATAGCTAATGGTGATATGTAAGAAAGATAATCCTGTTTCTCTCTTCTCCTGCCATCTTTTTTATTTTCTTATTAAATTAAATAGATTTTCAGATTGGTTTCATTTTTCTTGATAGACAATTATAATGATAATTTTCCTCTACTTTTATAATATTTATACTCTAATTCTTTTTTCTAATATTGAATAGGACTGCCAAACAATGTTTAATAATTATGAAGATTACAGATGTCATTTTATTCCTGAATATAATGAGAATGTCCCGTTAAGTGCAACGCTTAATTTTAGTTTCTGATGTATGAATAAGAATATATTACAGAATAATTTCTGTGATAAGTTTCTTTCTATTTCTATTTTACAAAAGATTTTAATTGCCTTTTAAATCTTATAAAATAATTTGTAGAATCTACTGAAATAATCATATGATTTTATCCATTTTATTCATGTAGTTACATCTATAGATTTTTTTTTTTTTTAGATTTTTAAATGTTAAATCAGTAATCCATTCCTAGAATAGACCTTTACTTGGTCATTCTATGTTTGTCTTTTAATGCAATTCTGGGATCAGTTGCTAATATTTTATTTCCTCCATAATCTAATTGTGGAGTATTTTTAACATTCTAAAAAGAAATCCTGTATACATTAGTAGTCATTCCCCATTCTTTCCCCTCACCCCAAGCCTGGGTAATCACCATTATATTTTTGGTATCTATGGATTTGCCTATTTCTGACATTTCACAAAGATGGAATCATACAATATAATCTGTCTTTCACTTAGCATAATGTTTTCAAGGCTTATCAATGTTGTGACATGTATCAGTATTTCGTTTTCTATTTAGTATCATATCATTTTTATTATTTGGGTATACCACATGTTTATCCATTTTTCAGTTGATGTAAATTCACATTATTTCTACTTTTTGGCTATTATGAATAATGTAGCTATGAACATTTGTGTACAAGTTTTAATGTGTATATATAGTTTAATTTCTGTTTGCTATATACCTGGTGTGAAATTCCTGGGTCATATGATAACTCTGTGTAATCTTTTGAGGACCACCAAAACTATCTTCCAAAATTGCTTCACAATTTTAAATTCCCACAAGCAGTATAGGAGGATTCTAATTTCTCCACATCCTCATCAACACTTATTATTATGTATTTATTATTTCAGCCTTATTAGTGGGTATGAAGTCTTGTATCTTTGTGGATTTGACTTTCATTTCTCTGATGGCTACTGATGTTGAATATTTTTTTTGATGTTGAATATTTTTTAATGTGTCTATTGGCCATTTATATATTTTCTTTGGAGAAATCTATTCAGATTTTTTGCTCATTTTAAATTGGGTTGCTTGTCTATTTATTATTGAGTGGTAAGAATTCTTTATATGTTCTAGATATAAGTCCCATATGAAATATATGATTTGCAAATACTTTCTCCTATGTTATGTGTTGTCTTTTTATTCCCTTGATGGTATCCTTTGACATACAGAAGTATTAAATTTTAATGACCTTCCATGGCCTGTGCTTTTGTTCTCATATTTAAGAAAACATTATCTAATCCTAGATCTCAAAGATTTAGATCTATTGATGAAAACCTGGAAATGCCATCTTCTAAGTGAAGAGAGTTCATGTGTCTATGGTTTCCTAATCTGCAAAGAGCTGGTAACATTTAACTCCTTACTGATTTTGGCAGAGAAGCCATAGTTTACTAAGAAATATTGGATGAGTGTGCTACCTTTTTGATAACTAGTTGAAATTGTTACAAATGACTTACTACAAGGAGTAAAACAGGAGAGAAGGAAGAAGGTCAGAGCTCCTGCATGGTGCTCCCATCCCATTAGGTGATCTCATATAAACCTAACTGGGTTAGCTTCAGATAAACCTTTTTTAAAAAATGTTGCTGTGTAACTAAACAGTCTAATGAAATAGTTCCCATTCTAATGCTTTGTACTCAAATCATGTGTCCAAAGAGATCTTATTAAAAGCAACTATTTTTAAATTTTAAAATAATGGGATTTGTCTATTATAATGTTATCACAACATAGAATTTTTTTTTCTTATTTTCCTCACTTCTCTAAGGTAAGAAGAGGAGATGTTTCTGGGGGGACTTATGCTCTGGTGGGACTACTTTTCTAGTAGGGGTGAGTTACTTAATACTAGATTTTAAAACTATTTGTAGTTATTATCTCTGATGGCCTAGCTGAAAGAAGGGCCTTTTATGATACTGACCTCTTCTCACACCCTCCTACATTTTTATGATACTGACCTCTTCTTATATTCTCCCATTTCTCAATCCTGGGAAAAAATATTTTTTTAATTTCAAAAATATTTGTTGAGCATTTGCTGTGTGTCAGGCAAGGAGGATGCAAAAGGAAATAAGACAGATACAGTTTTTAACGTGAAGAATTTCACATTCTAGAAGGGATCTCTGATAAGAAAACAAGCAACTTTAATACAATGTGTTAAGAGCAATGGCAGGAGAAGTAAAAACAGGTATTGGTGCATATAAATGAGACACTTGAATCAAAGTTGAGGGGAGGGGAACAGTGACATAAAAGTATAAAAGTAGGGATCCCTGGGTGGCGCAGCGGTTTGGCACCTGCCTTTGGCCCAGGGCGCGCGATCCTGGAGACCCGGGATCGAATCCCACCTCGGGCTCCCGGTGCATGGAGCCTGCTTCTCCCTCTGCCTGTGTCTCTGCCTCTCTCTCTTTCTCTCTGTGTGACTATCATAAAAAAAAAAAAAAACGTATAAAAGTAGTGTAGTGTATAGTCAGTTTATTGTTGTAAGACCTTTGGAATGCTAGAGTCTAGCTGCAGGTGCAATATCTATGAATTACATTACGTTAGACAAATTTCTTAATCTTTACTGTCTTCAGTTTTCTCATATTTGAAATAAGGACAATAATAGTACTGGTTGAGTTTCTATGAAAATAAATGAATTAATATAAAGTGCTTAGCATAGTGCCATAGTAAACAATAAAAATGAAACTCATGATTCTGAGAGGGGTATTTTTCTGAAGGGTTATTAAGAGTTAAGAAGTAAATGGAGTGGTCAATGTCAGAGGAATATTTCAGGCAGAGAGAAGAGCATGTTGCATGCCTGGAGGCAGAACAGATCATGGAGAGTTTGAATAACTAAATAAAATTCATTATGCTGTAATACTGAGTAGGAGGGAGCTGGAGAAAAAAATAGATGAGATAGGAGAGATAGACAGGGGCCAATCAGAGATATGTTTGGTCTTTATGCTGAGAGTATGCAGAGTTGAGAGGAGGACCAAGATAGTGGAGTAAGAGGACCCTAAGCTCACCCCTTCCCAGGATGCAGCTAGATAATACTCACATTCCTGTAAAGAACCCAGATAATGACCCAAAGACTGAACAAACTCCACAACTAAAGTAGAGAAGACATCACATTGAAGAGGGTAGGAAAGGTGGAGATGTGAGGGAGAGCTATTTATCCATCTCAGAGCATGTCCTAGAGGGAATTCTCCAGGAACAAAGGAACTGGTAAGTATTATATCCCTCCCCTGCTCCACAGTATAACCAGCAGGGCCCTGACATTCACTACCTCACTTTCCTTTATTTAAAAAATTTTTTACTACCTTACTTTCTTATGCCAAGCCCTACCCCCCACACTTCTGCAGATCCACCCCTTCTGGGCATGTTTGCCTCAGTCTGGGTACTGCAGGTCCTTTTTCCCAGAAGACTGTGGAAACCTTGCCAATGCTGCATGTCTTGATGTGCACATTTTTGTGGCCTTGGTCTTAGTGGTGGTGATGAGGTCTCATTTTGCAAGCATATCAGAGCTCACCTTGTTAAAACTGCATGCCCCATGCTGGCAAGGGACCGAACACTGTCCACAAGAGGCAAAGAGAACCTCTGCAGATAACTGGGTTGAAGGAAAAAGTGGCCAAGAAACAACAGCTGGGCACATACCATGCACATAGGAGACACCTCTGAAGCATCAGGTTCTGGTGAACAGGGAATGCTGCATTTTGGGCCATTACAGGGCATCTTCTTCATAAAGCCATTACTTTTAAGAGCAGGAGACAGAGCTGATACCCCTAATACACAGAAACAAAGAGAACTCGACAAAATGAGACAGAAATATGTCTCAAAAGAAGGAACAGGACAAAACCACAGCAAGTGACCTAAGTGAAAGGGATGTAAGCAAGATGTCTGATAGAGAATTTAAAGTTATGATTGTACAGATACTAGATTTAAGAAAAAAGGGGAGAACCTTAGTGAGACCCTTAACAAAGACATATGATACATAAAAAAACCAATAAGAGATGAAGAAAACAATACATGAAATAAAAAATATACTAGATGGCATAAATAGCAGGCTAGAGGAAGCAGAAGAATGACTTACAGACTTGAAGGACAGAATAATGGAGAGTAATCAAGCTGAGCAGGTGAGAGAAAAAAATTATGCAAAATGGGAATAGACTTAGGGAACTCAGTGACTCCAACTCCATCAAATGTTATAATATTTACATTGTAGGGATCCTAGAAGGAGAAAGAGAAAAGGTGGCAGAAAATTTATTTGAAGAAATAATAGCTGAAAAGTTCCTAATCTAGGGAGGAAAACAGATATCCAAATACAAGAGACACAGAGAGCCTCCAACAAAACCAACCCAAAGAGGTCCATACAAAGACACGTAGTGATTAAAATGGCAAAAAGTAGTGATAAAGAGAATTTTAAAAGCAGCAAGAGAAAATACAATTACATACAAGGGAAAACTCCATAAGGCTATCAGCAGATTTCTCAGCACAAACTTTACAAGCTAGAAGGGAGTAGAATGATAATATTCAAAGTGCTGAAAGGAAAAGATATGCAGCCAAGAATACTCTGTCCAGCAATGCTATCATTCAGAATAAAAGGAGAGTTTGTTTCCTAGGCAAACAAGCTAAAGAGTTCATGACTACTAAACCAACCCTACAAGAAATGTTAAAGAGGACTCCAAGTGGAAGGAAAGACCATAAATAAGAGTAAGGAAAAGTAGGAGGCACAAAAGCAGTAAAAGTAAGTGTATCTGTACAAATAAGTCAAAAGGCTCATAAAGTAAAAAGATGTAAAGTATGATACTGTATACCAAAAACGTGAGTAAAGAAATGTGCTCAAACTTAAGCAGCCATCAAGTTAATGTAGATTGCTATATGCAGAAGATGTTATATACAAACCTAATGGTAATCACAAATCAAAAACCAATAATAGATATGCAAAAAATAAAGAGAAAGGAATCCAACCAAGTATATCACTAAAGAAAGTGCAAACTGAGAGAAGAGAGTAGGAGAAGAAAGAATCAGAGAAGAACTACAAAAACAACTACAAAACAAGTAACAAAATGGCAATAAATACATACTTACCAGTAATTACTTTAAATATAAATGAACTAAAGCCTCCAATCAAAGACATAGGGTGATAAAATGGATTAAAAAACAAAAGTTATCTATATGCTGCCTACAAGAGACTCATTTCAGACCTAGATACACTTATAGATTGAAAGTGAGGGGATAAAGAAACATTTGTCATGCAAATGGATGTCAAAAAAAGCTGGGGTAGTAATACTTATTTTTAAAAAATGCCTTTAAAACAAAGACTGTAACAAGAGACAGAGAAGGACACTATACAATAATAAAGAGGACAATCCAGTAGGAAGATATAACAATTATAAATATTTATGCACCAAACATGATAGTACCTAAATACATAAAACAAGTAATAAAAAAAAATAAAGGAACTAATCAATAGTAATATAATAATAGTAGGGGACTTTAATACTCTACTATGTCAATGGTCAGATGATCCAAACAGAAAATCTACAAGGAAACAATATCTGAATGTCTTCTTTGGAGAAATGTCTGTTCATGTGTTCTGCCCAATTTAAATTGGATTATTTGGGGTTTTTTAGTGTTGAGTTGTATAAGTTTTTTACATATTTTGGACACCTTTATTGGTTATGTTATTTGCAAATATCTTCTCCAATTCCATAGCTTGTCTTTTAGTTGTTGGTTGTTCCCTGCTGTGCTGAAGCTTTTTATCTTGATGAAGTCCCAATAGTTCATTTTTGCTTCGTTCCCTTACCTCAAGAGACATACCTAGAAAGATGTTGCTGTGGTCAATGTCAGAGAAACTACTGCCTGTCCTCTCTTCTAGGCTTTTTATGGTTTCATGTCTCATATTTAGGTCCTTAATCCATTTTGAGTTTATTTTTGTCTGTGGTGTAAGAAAGTGGTCTGGTTTCATTGAGCAAAACCTGTTGCTGTAGTTTTCCCAACACTATTTGTTGAAGAGACTGTTTTTTTTCCCCCATTGGTTATTCTTTCCTGCTTTGTCAAATATTAGTTGACCATATAGTTGTGGGTCAAATTCTGGGTCTTCCATTCTGTTACATTGATCTATGTGTTTGTTTTTGTGCTAGTACCATACTGTCTTGATGATTACAACTTTATAATACTGCTTGAAGTCTGGAATTGTGAAGCCTGTTGCTTCTTTGTTTATATTTATTTGTTTATTTGAGAGGGAGAGAGAGAGAGTGGGGGGGTGCAGAGGGAAAAAATCTCAAACAGACTCCCTGCTGAGCGGGGAACTCAACTCAGGACTCCATCTCATGACACTTAGATCATTACCTGAGCCAAAACCAAGAGTTGAGTGCTCAACTGACTGAGCCACCAGTTCCCCCTTTTCTTTTTCAACATTATCTGGGCTATTCAGGGTCTTTTCTGGTTCTGTACAAATTTTAGAATTTTTTTTTCTAGCTCTGTGAGAAATGCTGGCGTTATTTTGATAAGAATTGCATTGACTGTGTAGATTGCTTTGGGTGGTATAGACATTTTAACAATATTTGCTCTTCTAATCTATAAGCATGGAATGTTTTTCCTTTTCCTTGTGTCTTCTTCAATTTCATTAAGTGTTCTACAGTTTTCAAAGTACAGATCTTTTACCTCTTAGTTTAGTTTTTTCTTAGGTGTCTTATGGTTTTGGGTGCCATTGTAAATGGGTTTGATTTCTTGATTTCTCTTTCTGCTATTTCATTGTTAGTGTATAGAAATGCAACAGATTTCTTTTTTCTTTTTTTTTACATTTAAAAGCAATTAATTAACATATAGTGTGTTGTTAATTTCAGAGGTAGAGTTCAGTGATTTATCTGTCTTACATAATACCCAGTGCTCATTACATCACAGCAACAGATTTCTGTATGTTGATTTTTATATCCTGTGACTTTGCTGAATTCATGTGTCAGTTCTAGCCAATTTTGATGGAGTCTTTTGGATTTTCTACAGAGTATCATGTCATCTGTGAAGAGTGAAAGTTTGATTTCTTCCTTGCCATTTCGGATACTTTCATTTATTTTTATTTGATTGCCGAGGCCAGGACTTCCAGTACTATGTTGAACAACAGTCTACTAAACATTTTTAAAAAAGTTAATACTCATTCTTCTCAAATTTTCCCAAAAAATAGAAGAGGAAGGAAAACTTCCAAATTCATTCTATGAGGCCATATTACACTGATACCAAACCAGATAAAGATGCCACAAAAAAGAGAACCAATATTTCTGATGAATATGGTTGCAAAAATCCTCAACAAAATATTGGAAAACAGGGGTGCCTGGGTAGCTCAGTCAGTTAAGAGTCTCACTCTTGATTTTGGCTCAGATCATGGTCTCAGGGTTTTGAGATTGAGCCTCACATCAGGCTCTACTCTGGGCATGGAGCCTGCTTAAGATTCTCTCTCTCCTTCTTCCTCTGCACCCCTCCCCCCGCCACTGTCCTCCCCGTCTAAAATATGTATACATTGACAAACAGATTCCAACAACACATTTAAAAAATTGTTTACCACAATAAAGTGGTATTTATTCCTGGGATACAAAGGTAATTCAATATTCACAAATCAATCAACATGATACATCCCATCAATAAAAAAGAAAGGGTAAAAACAATATAGTCATTTCAATAGATGCAGAAAAAGTATTTGATAATATACAACATTCACACATGATAAAAACCCTCAATAAAGTAGGCTTAGAGGAACCATACCTCAACATCATAAAGGCCATATTAAGAAAAACCTACAGCTAACATCATACTCAGTGGGAAAAAAAAACTGAGAGCTTTTCTCTTAAGGCCAGGAAAAGGACAAGGATGTCCATTCTCACCACTTTTATCTAGCATAGTACTGGAAGCCCTAGCCATAGCAATCAGGCAATAAATGAAATAATAGGCATCCAAATCAGCAAGGAAGAAGTCAAACTCACTCTTTGAAGATGACATGATAATATATATAGAAAACCCTAAAGATTCCACCAGATAACTACTAGAACTGATAAATTAATTCTGTGAAGTTACAGGATACAAAATCAATGTGCAGAAATCCATTGCATTTCTATACACTAATAATGAAGCCGAAGAAAGAGAAATTAAGAAAAAATCCCATTTACAATTGTACCAAAAATAATAAAATACCTAGGAATAAACTTAACCAAAGAGGTGAAAGACCTGTACTCTGATAACTGTAAAACATTAATGAAAGAAATTGAAGAAGACACAAAGAAGTGGAAAGACATTCTGTGCTCATGGATTGGAAGAACAAATATTGTTAAAATGTCTATACTACCCAATATAGTCTACATACTTAATGCCATCCCTATTAAAATATGAAGAGCATTTTCCACAGAGTTAGAACAAACAATCCCTGAATGCCAAAGCAACCTTGAAAAAGAAAAAACTGGGGTATTACAATTCTATATTTCAAGTTATATTACAAAGCTGTAGTAATCAAAATTCAAAATTGATGAAAACCTAAATGTGAGATAGGAAACTATCAAAATCCTAGAGGAAAACACAGGCAGTAACCTCTTTGACCCTGGCTGTAGCAACTTCTTGCTAGACCTGTTGCCATAGGCAAGAGAAACAAAAGGAAAAATGAACTACTGGGATATCATCAAGATAAAAAGTTTCTATACAGCATGGAACAACCAACAAAACTGAACAGCAGCCTATGGAATGGGAGAAGGTATTTGCAAATGACATATCTGATAAAGGGTTAGTATCTAAAATCTATAAAGAACTTAACTGAACTCAACACCCAAAAACCAAATAATCCAGTTAAGAAATGGGCAGAGGACATGAATAGACATTTTTCCACAAAAGACATGCAGAAGGCTAACAGACACATAAAAAGATGGTCAACCCCACTCATCCTCGGAGAAATACAAATCAAAATCATAATGCAATGTCATTTCACACTTGTCAGAATGACTAAAATGAACAACACAGGAAACAAGTTTTGGCAAGCATGTGGAGAAAACAGAACCCTCATGCAGTGTTAGTGGGAATGCAAACTGGTACAACCAAGGTGGAAGACAGTATGGAGGTTCCTCAAAAAATTAAAAATAAAACTACCATATGATCCATTAATCACACTACTTTGTATTTGCCCAAAGAATATGAAAATACTAATTTGAAGATACATGTACTCCTATGTTTATTGCTGCATTATTTACAACCTAAATTATGGAAGCAGCCTATGTCCATCAATAGATGAATGGATAAAGAAGGTGTGGTACAATGTGCAAAGATATATGTACAATGAAATATTATTCAGCCATGAAAAGACTGAAATCTTGCCATTTGCAGCAACATGGATGGATCTAGAGAGTGTAATGTTAAGCAAAATAAGGTAATCAGGCAAGACAAATACCATATGATTTCACTCATATGTGGAATTTTAAAAACAAAATAGCAAAGAAAGGGGGAAAAAAAAGAGACAAACCAAAAAGCAAAGAGATAGTTGAGAGGAGGTGGAGGGGGGGGGAATGGGTGAAATAGGTGAAGGGGAGTAAGAGTATGTTCATCTTGATGAGTATGGAGTAATATATAGAACAGTTAAATCACTATATTGTACACCTGAAACTAATATAACACTGTATGCTCACTACACTGAAATTTAAATAAAAGAACACATAGAGTCATGAAAAGGTTTCTTGCAAGGTACTGACATGACCCTATTTGCATTTTAGATCATTCTCATTGTAACTGAAAAAATAGATTGAAGGAATTGCCCAGAGGTGGGAAGACTAATAAAACGGTATTATAGAGACTTCCATTTATAAAATGGCCAAGGAAAGATGGTGCTACACTCTTCTCCCAGAAATTAATGCAAGATAAGAAGAACAAGAAATAAAAACACAAATTCAGTCTTTGAAAAAAATTAGATGGTATCTGTATCCCCGAACCACAATATATAAGAAAGGATTGCTGAGAGTAATTATGGTCAAAAGGAGTCTGAACAGATATGGAAAGATACTGCTTGCATCTGCATATTTTAGCCAAAACCAGCAGGGGGAAAAATCCCCAAACATTTTCTATATTTGGAATAATGGGAATGTGCCAGTGGCAGCATCCCTAGACAAATGAGAAGCAGTATCAGTAAGTGAATGGAGAATCACACTGATAAGCCATATCTAGGTATTTTATTTTATAGGTGAGATAAGGTGGAGGAAAGAGATTTTACTGGTAAAATAAAAAGAGAGTAGAGAAAAGAGATGCTGCATTGGGGGCACCCTAGAGTTACTGATCATTGTTGACTAATGAGAAGTAAAAGCGAAGGAAACCTACACATATAACCCTGTACCGTAAGGAACGTTATTATGAACCAGGAAGAATTTCTGATAATCTAGAACATAGTCTTGGCTCCTTTCTCTTATACACCTTCTACCAATAGTGACCATAGGAAGAACTCAGCTCATTTAAATATGAGCAGTAATTACAAAAGGAATCAGCATGGGATCATATAAATATATCCCCCCCCCCCCAAAAAAAAGGAGGAAAGAAATAATAAACAAGCAAAATAAGTGGAGAAAGAAAACTGTCATTAGAAAAAGGGTCACAATGGATCAGACAAAAATTTTGACCAAGCATGTTGTCATGAATTAAAGGATAAAATGAAACAATAGCAAATTTCAATCATGCATTATCCCTATAAATTAAAACTCAAAACAGAAAGCTCCAAGACCTCAGCAAAGATACACTGAGACCAGAAGGAATTGAGTAATGAACTAGGAAAGAAATAAGAAAGTATTATAGAAATGAAACTAGCCCAAAGGAGATGAGACATAATACTTTGGAGACAAGGAGGCTAGGGAGAATTAAGAAAAGTAAGAAAAACGAAACACACACACACACAATGTAAAAGCCTTGGGAACAAAAATAACTGATAGGAAAGGTAAAGAAGATCCAACATACATGATAGGGTACAGATTGAATGGAGTAAATCAATTTTTAATGTATAGTTTAAGAATTTTTTCCCCTACAACCAAGAAATTAAAGAAGAATTTTAAAAGTCATAGAAACAAATGAAAATGAAACAAAACTTTTGAGATGCAGCAAAGGTGGTGCTAGGAGGGACGTACATAGCAACACAAGCCTTTCTCAAGGAACAAGAGAGGTCTCAATTAACACAAACTAACCTTACCCCTAAAGGAGCTGGAGAAAGAACAGCAAATAAAGCCTAAACCGAGTAGGAGAAGAGAAATAATAAAGATTAGGGCAGAAATCAATGAAATAGAAACCAAAAGAACAGTAGAACAGATCAATGAAATGAGGAGCTGGTTCTTTGAAAGAGTTAAGATTGATAAACCCATAGCCAGACTTACCAAAAAAAGAGAAAGGATCCACATTAATAAAATCATGAATGAAAGAGGAGAGATCATGAACAACACCAAGGAAATACAATTACAAGAACATATTATGAGCAACTATATGCCAACAAATTAAGCGATCTAGAAGAAATGGATGCATTCTTAGAGCTGTATAAACTACCAAAACTGAAAGGAAGAAAGAGAAAGTCTGCACAGACCCATAACCAGCAAGGGAATTGAGGCAGTAATCAAAAATCTCCCAACAAACAAGAGTCCAGAGCTGGATGGCTTCCCAGAGGAATTCTACCAAACATTTAAAGAGAGTTAATACCTATTCTTCTGAAATGGTTTCAAAAAATAGAAATAGAAGGAAAACTCCCAAGCTCTTCCTATGAGGCCAGCATTACCCTGATCCCAAAACCAGACAAAGACCCCACCAGAAAGAACAATTACAAACCAATATCCCTGAAGAATTTTTTCCCTAGAAACAAAGTCTTGTATCTATTTGTGGAAAAGGCGTACTTCATCCCAAGACAACTTGACACAGAACAGTCAGCACAGATATCATTTTTTAAAAAATAAATGGCCCTTAAAGATTAAAGCTTTTGTGCAATGAGGCAAAAAGATCAAATTTCATATGGCGAAAAAAATGAGCTGGTTCAGACTCTGCACAGCAACAATCAATGCTAAAAAACAGTGGGACAATGCAAAAACCTCAAGGAAAGAAAATGCAGATTCAAGGAATGTATTCACAGTGAAATCATCATTCTTGTTATAAAGACAACAGATATGTTTCAACATCCAAAAACCCAGAGAATGTAATTTCCATGAATCTTTATAATATGGATTTCTTTAGGATTCTAATGGGAAAACTTGAACAACTTGGATGAATGGAGAAACTGTAGCAGAAGGAGTGGAGGGAGGTGCCAGTATAATTAAGTATGATCAGCGTGGAGTTAAGAATGGGGGTTATGATTAGAATGAGAATCTTCTTTCTAATCTTGGATAGGTGGAAATGATAGGACAAATAAAAGATGAGAAGCAGTAGGAAAAATGGAATGTAGCATAAGCACCTTTTATATTCGGAAGCCAGAAGTTACTTAAGCTGATAAATGAAGTACTAGAAGTATAAATATATTTAAAATTTTAAAGATAAGTACTAAAAGAAATCTTCTAATCCATGAAAATTAGGTGTTGGCCTGAGAAGAGGAGCAGAAAGGAAATAAAGTAATGTGAACATTGGTTCATTTAATCCAAAGAAATAGAGGATTAAATATATTATAAACTTATAGTAAGCCCACTGATATAATTGCAACTGTTAGAAAGTGAGTGAAAAAATATTCATTGCAACATCATTTATGTGAGCAAAAAGTTGGGAGTAATAAATATATATAGGATATCAATAACACTTATATGTATATAACATATGGTATATCCAGACAGTGCAGCTATTATAGTGAGCTCTCTATATAGAGATGTATATTTACCTATGTATTTATATGGGATAGTCTCCAAAATGAATTATGAAGTGGCAAAACAAGGTACTGAGTGAATAGAATGGGGAACAAAACCCAATATATATGTACTTATATATGTTTAAGATGTATGTCTTGAAGGACACAGAAAACTTAAGTTAGTTTGGTTTCCTTTATTAAGGGAGCTGTGTCGCTAGGGGTCGGGGTGAAAGGAAAATGTTTACTGTATACTTCATGGTAATCTTAAGATTTTGTAGCACATATATTTTTTTTTGTACCATAAGTTTTGTACCATTACTTTTAAAAAGTAACTTTAAAAAAGGAGGCTATTTAAGTTATTTGTGTAAGAGAGGGTGGTGACCTGAGTTAGAGATATGGCGGTGGGGATGAAGAGAAGCAGATGGATTAGAAGTATTATCAGCTGCAATGATGGGGAGTGAGGAGTCAAAGATAACATGAAGGTTTCTCTGGCTTGGGTAACGGGGTGGGCGGCCGTGCCACTCCACAGGGTGGGGCAGTCAGGCTTCAGCCCTTCTGTTCCTCTGTAGAATTCTGTTATCTCATGTCTTTCTACCTTTCCATGACATGTTTTCACCTCTTGGTGGACAGTTTCCCTGTCTTTTATAAGCTCAAGATTATCTGGAATATCAGATGCATACCAGATGTCAACTCAATCACATAGTCTTAATTATCTAATTACAAGACTAAAGAATCATAAAATTTAAATCTTAAAATGGACCTTAGAAATGCATCATGGGTTCATCATTTTATTTTACCAATGAAAACCCTAATCGCAGAGGCACTGCATGATTTAAATTCTCTTTTTTTAAAAAGTGATTTAAATTCTTGTTAAAAATTTAAATAAGTTGGATTATGAGCTTACATATTTTTGATCTCCCTTTTCTTCCCTTGTTTAAAGAATAATAAATTATAACACTCCTAAGTGGTGGATACTAGAACAACATTGTCTTTTAAACACATGTGATAGACAATGAATGAGAATGTTACACTGTCTAGTCTGTAGTCTCTGTCTCATTGGCTTCAACATCTCTTTAGCTGCCTAGACTCAAGAGGTAAAGATTTATTTATTCTCTCCTATTTTAATTATACTCTCCTATCCCACTCTCTGCATCAATCCACTGTTGAACGACTTAGGTTTCCCTTCTGAAACACATTGATGTTTTTTCTCTATTGCCATTATTACACCTTGGAGTTCAGATTCTCTTGCCTGGACCATAGCAATGGCCTTCAAACCCATCTCCTTGACTTTAGCCTTTTTTTGTTTCAGTTTATCTTCCAAATTACAGTGAATGTTACCTTCTAAAAATGTGGATCTTACTGTGACCTCTCACAAATTTTTCAATAACTGTTCAAAGCAGGTAGATCAAAGTCCAGATTTCCTGGGTGGCATTCAAGGTGTCATCTTTTCCAAAATTAAGCCTTTACTTTTTCACTCTGAAATAACTTTTCTTTTGTTTATTTTTGTTAAAGAGTTATCCATCTTCAAGAGCGCGTTCACTTACCACTTGGCTTTCCTAGAGCAAAATTTCCTCTTACTTTTGTGTCTTTGAGTTTGGGCCATCAGTAGAATGGTATTCTGATGATTTTCTTTCTTTTTTATTTAGTGATGTTTGTGTCCATGTACCTTTTTCTTTACATACAGAGATGGTGTCTTTTTCATTTTAGTATACTCCACCAATGTTCTCTTTCCCAACTTTTGCATATTCTGTGGGCTCAGAGATGATGCCATAGATGAATCAGAAATTTGTGACTCCTCTGGAGAACTTTAGTGGTCTCAAAGTGGATTGAAAACAGGTTAGGAACCAGAGGGATTAACCACAAATATTTAAGTAATCGCGCAACAGAAGCTGTGGAGACTTACTATATTTCTAAATGGTGTTCTCCATTTGTGACTTTTTTTACTTGCAATTTTCACATGTCTTATTTATTTTGCAATTTATCATAGTTGGGGCAGATTTTAAAAAGTGAAACATTGTATTTGATATGACTGATTTCCCAAAGGGGACTAGGTAATGAATACAAACAAATTTGTTACCTGAGATACTAATGCAAATTTTGGAACAGTTTTTGAAAATATATAAAAGTATTTGAAAGAAATATTTGAGTAGAAAGTTATTTTTAGGCCCGCCTGGGTGGCTCGGGTTGAGCATCTAGCCTCAGGCCCAGGGTATGACCCTGGAGACCTGGGATGGAGTCCCACATCGGCTTCCCCAAAGGGAGCCTGCTTCTCCCTCTGCCTGTGTCTCTGCCTCTCTCCCTCTGTGTTTCTCATGAATCAATAAATAAAATCTTAAAAAAAACCACACACCTCATTTTTAAAGTAGTAATAAAGCTAATAATACTTTATGTGCACTACATGATTTCTTCCACGAGAGGGCAGCAACGACTCATGAGTGCATCGGGCGGTAGTTAAAAAAAAACGCTTAGGAATTATCCGTAGAATAGTTTCCAATGCAAAAATCGGACAGGATGCATGTGTCACTAATTTTAAAAAGCATTTATTTTGTTGACTTTCTGACCAAGTAGAAATTAAGCCCTAGTATTAGCCGTTAAGTCTAATAAAAGCAAATTGTGTTACATGGTACAAGAGTTCTCTTACCTTAGTTTTCACGCTCTTTCCTCATCTTACTTGCTCACACAGCAAACATGAATTAAGCTCTATTCTGTGCTAGGCCCCGTGCTTTTCCTGGAAGCACAAAGCTGAATAGGACATAGTCCTTGCTGCAGAGAACCCTATTTTATCTAAAAAAAAATTTTTTTTTAGTATTCCTGTGCTAAATAAAATAGGGGATTCCTGTATGTGTAAGACATAACGATAAATCACATGAATTGAATGCATCCAGGGTCCTAGGCACTGTTCCAAGTTGCTTTACTTTTTTTCATCTCACTACTCAAACAAGGAATCAGTATTGTTTTACGGGTGTGACATGGAGGCCCAAGAGGTTAAGTATTTGCCAGGCATCATACAATATTTAAGTGGTAGAACTAACATTTGAACTGAGGCAGTCTTTTTGTTTTGTTTTGTTTTTTTAAGATTTTATTTATTTATCCATGAGACACAGAAGCAGAGGCAGAGGGAGGACCCCAGGATCATGCCCTGAGCCCAGGGCAGATGCTCAGCTGCTGAGCCACCCAGGCGCCCTTGAACTGAGGCAGTCTTAACTCAACACCTTCCCCATCTATACTGCTCTGCTGCTTCCCATGTAAGCTCTGTTCTCAAAAAACAATTGCTTATGGAGAAAGGAGACATGGTGGGGAAATAGCATCATGACTTAAGTGCTTCCTCTTGAAGTCTATGACAAAGTGTCAATGAAAGTATTCCTCTTTCTCAACTAGATTCTGGCCAGTTTAAGGATAAACAAAAGACTTGGAGATGGGGCGAAAGTATCACCTTCATTACTGACAGAAGGCAAATTAGAGCATTTGGTTTTAGATCTGTTAGCTAAATGGGCTTACACATATTGAGTCACAGCATCAGCAGGCTTCTCCACTCGCCCTTCCCTGCCCCATGAACAGAAGCCTAGGCTTAGGGTACCCCTCACCCCCAACCTTCCATCCAGTGCTTGACCCCAGCAGGGACATGGTCCCCAGAAGGGAGTGAAATGAATGCTTCCTATAAGCGCCTCACTCCCAAAAGGAAGAAGGGAGGCTCTGAGCCAGGCATGACCAATTTCTTCTTCCCAAATTTACCACTCAGATAAATCACCTTATGTCTTCAAAGCAGAGAGAAGCCAGTAATTACAATTAGTGAGTTCCTTCTGGGAAGGAAACTTCAAAATAGTGGAGATTTATAGCTCCCTAATATTTTCCTGCTCTTGCCAGCTATTTACTAGCTAATTTTTTTTGAGAAAGTCATTGTGGTAGACAGAATCATGATCCCCCAAACATGTCTACATCTCAATTCCTGGCATCTGTGAACATCAGGTTACATGTCACAGGGAATTAAGGTTACAGATGGAATTAAGTTTGCTAATCAGCTGACTTTAAAATGGGAGATTATCCTGAATGACCCAGTAGTGTTAGGGAAGGAATGCTTGTGTCCTTCCAAAATTCATATGTTTAAGCCTTAACCCTTAATGTGATGATATTTGGGGGTAGAGCATTTAGAAGGCATTTGGGTTTGATTTAGGCTGTGAGAGCAAGGCCCTCCTGATAAGATTAGTGCCTTTATAACAAGAGGAAGAGGGAAAGGGGAAATCCACCCTACTCCCCTGTCTGAGTCCACACAGAGGGAAGGCGATGGGAACACAAAGGGAGAAGGCAGCCATCTGCAAGCCAGGAAGAGAGCTCTCATGAGAACGCAACCATGCTGGCCCATCCTGATCTTGGGCTTCCAGACGCCAGAACTGTGAGAAAATAAGTGTCTGTTGTTTAAGTCTCTGTCTGCAGAGTCTTGTTATAGCAGCCTGGTGTGACTGAGACAAGTTAGGTACAATGTCATCAGCCTTAAAAGTGGAATAGGGATGTGGAAGGGTCAGACAGATGGCAGCATAACAAAGACTTGGCTCACAGAGTGTGAGAACGCAGACCTTGTGACAAAAGAGTTGTCTAACCTAAATGAGACTCCTGGTCTAGAAGACACTATGGTATGGATTAGACAGAGTAAAGCTCAGTGGATTAAAAAGAGGTGCTCCGTGGGGCACCTGGTGGCTCAGTCAGTTGAGTGTCCACTCTCAATTTTGGTTCAGGTCATGATCTCAGGGTCGTGAGATGGAGCTCCATGAGATAGAGGTTAAGATTGTCTCTCTCCCTCTACCCCTCCCCTCCATTCATGCTGTCTCTCTCTCTCAAATAAATAAATAAATAAAATCTTTTTTTTTTCCTTTCTTTTAAAATAAGAGGAACTCCATGACCAGGCTCCCTGCTTAAGGCCTCATGAGATTAAATGGGGCTTGCAAGACGGAGGGAAAGTTATAACTTACATAAGCCAATCAAGGTCTGTGTTACTCTCTGTTTCTTTTCCCTTTTGATATGCTTTGGCATTTAGTAACAGCATGAACATCCAGTCCTTCCTAGCTGCTGGACATAAAGACACATTTGCACAGTATGCGGTAGATAGTGAAATGCAAAGTAGCACAACTTTACAGCCAGAGGCAAATATAATGATGGCATTAGTAATCTGCAGGAAGACCCAAAGGAGGAGAAAGTATCTCATTCAGGGTCAGGGAGTGTTGTCTAGTTGTTTTCTTCATTTAAAGAGTCTTGAGAATTTTGGACTTTATTATCATTAATAAAGATCACATTTCCTTTTAGGAAGTTAAAGCCGTATATATGTTCCATTTGAGTCGCAACTATTTATCCTATATCCACATGTATGCCCCAGAGCCTGGGGCGTGAGAGTAGACCAGTGAAGAGAACCTTGAGGACAAGTCTGCCCACTAGTAGGTACATTCCCACCAAGAAGAATACTTGAAAGAAAAGTCACAAATCATGATAGATTGTATTCAGTACACTCATTGTTTATTTGGTGAGTCCCTACTAAGTACTAAACATGGGTTAGGTAGTTGCCAGAGATAAAATAAATAAATAAATAAATAAATAAACAAACAAACAAACAAACAAACAAACTGCCCCTGTCCTCAAAGAGCTCAAATATGCTTTAAAAGGAAGAAATGGGGATGCCTGGGTGGCTCAGAGGTCCCGCATCTGCTTTCAGCTCAGGGTGTGATCCCAGGGTCCCAGAACGAGCCCTGCATTAGGTTCCCTGCATGGAACCTGCTTCTCCCTCTGCCTATGTCTCTGCATCTCATTCTGTTTTTCTCATGAATAAATAAATAAAATCTTTTGGAAAAAAAAAAGGAAAGAAGTTAATAGTTAAAACACAGTATAAATGAAAATAAAGGTGCTTATAAGAGACAATTCCCATGAGCTCTGAGCATCCTGCATGCTCCTGTTGGCTATGCCAAGAATAAAGGCCTTGAGTTTTCTTTACTTAGATGATTTCTTGGAGTTGTATTTGCAGTAAGCAACCCCATGGATAAGGTAATGTCTTCCCCAAAGAATAGCTTACTGCCCACTATAAAAGTGGTGAATCTCCAAGATAAGTGTTTCTCTCCCATAATGCATCCCACTGCATATGTAGACAACTTTCTAGACCTATCTGTGTCACCCCTGTGAGACTTGGAGAACCCAAGGAACTGGCACAGACATGAAGTTTTGGCTACTACTTTGCTGTAAGCAATAAAGTCCTTTGTCTCTGATCCAGCAATCTCAAGTCTTCTGCCAGCATCCATGAAATGTAGGAAGCTACCTGGATAGCTTCTAAGTAGGGTACAATCCCAGACCTTTCACAATTTCTGACTGTATTCTGCGTTGGGAAAGTAAACAGACTTGGGGAATGAATGTGGATATTCTAGGCTGATGAGGACATACACCATGTCAGACGACACCGAGTCAGGCACGTTTACCCTGTAAAGGGTTTAGCAATATTGTTGATCCTGACCTTTATAGATCTACTTGGTTCATGGGTTCAGTTCTTGGAAAAAGTGAGTATGTGCATCCTTTTTGTAGTAGCTCTTTACTAAGAACCATTTGCATATCCCTGATGATGAGTGATGTTGAGCACCTTTTCATGTGCCTGCTGTCCATCTGGTGTCTTCTTTGGAAAAATGTCTATTCAGGCCCTCTGCCCATTTTTTAATCAGATCATTTGCTTTTTTGATGTTGAGTTGTATAAATTCTTTATATATTTTGGATATTAACCCCTTATCAAATATATCATTTGCAAATATCTGGTCTCATTCAATAGATTGTCTTTTCTTTTCTTTTTTTTTCTTCCTTTCTTTCTTTCTTTCTTTCTTTCTTTCTTTCTTTCTTTCTTTCTTTTCTTTCTTCTTTCTTTCTTTCTTTCTCTCTTTCTTTCTTTCTTTTTTAGAGAGAGAGGTAGCACATGGTTATGGGTGGGAGGAGGGAAGCGCAGGAGAGGGAGAGAGAGAATCCCATGTAGGCTCCATGCTGGGCATGGCTCAGTTCTGGAACCCTGAAGTCACTACCCTAGCCAAAATCAAGAGTGGGACACTTAAGTGACAGAACCACCCAGGCATCCTTGCCTTTTCATTTTGTTGGTAGTTTTTTTCACTGTGCAAAAGCTTTTTATTTTGGTGTAGTTCCAATAGTTTATTTTTGCTTTTGATTTCCCTGCTTGAGGAGACATATCTAGAAAAATGTTGTGATGGTCGACGTCAAAGAAATACTGCCTATGTTTTCTTCTAGAAGTCTTGCGGTGTCATGTCTCAATGTCTATGTTCTTTTATCCATTTTAAGTTTATTTTTGTGAATGGTGAAAAAAATAGCCTAGTTTCATTCTTTTGTATGTAGCTGTCCAGTTTTCCTCTTTATTGAAGAACTGCCTTTTCCCCATTTTATATTTTTGGCTCCTTTGTCATAGATTAATTGACCATATAAATGTTGGCTTATTTCTGGGCTCGGTTCTGTTTCATTGATCTATGTGTGCACTGCTCCTTATTTTATATGGTGTTAAAAATATGGTGGCTGCTTTCTGGAGCTTTCTGGCTTTGTTTACATATGCTACTTGGTCTAGATATTCTTGTTCCTTTTTCTGTATTCTGCTCCATTTTGACTCCCAGAACTTTCTACTCCTTGTTCTGTCCTTTCCTAGCATTGCCGACTCTATATTAGCATCTCCTTCCACAAGGACCTTAACTGATAAAGGAGATCTGTTGTCGATTCCTTCAGAAGCTGCCTAATTGCTGCTTTATATTTCCTGCCAAACAGACATCAATTTCATACAAGTTTTGTGGCTGTTAGTGGTTCACTTGCCCTCATTTGTATTTTGTGGTTTGGAAACATGCCTTGTTGTCCAAATTTTAAATAAATGTCACTCATAGGCTTTTGACTTTGCTACCTGGTTACTCTTCCTGTTCTTATGTGAGGATTAGGGAAAATGGAAAAACTATGCTGCCATTGCCACCATCTTCCTGGGATCCACGTTAAAACTCTCATCAGCTATGATCATTAGTTTGGCCAGTATATTCCTGCCGTCTGCTGCATGTGATGAGGTGATTTATAGGAATACTTGAGCTTTACAGAAAGTACCTCTAAAATGTCTTAAGATCATTTCCCTTATTTTATCTAGGCTATCTTCTGATCTTAATTTGATTCCTGTCTCAGAAGCAATCATGTTGATTAGCTGACATAAATAAATTGCCTTGGTGGTTCTATTTCTCATAATGAATTATTTACATATTCACTTCAGGCTAACCTTTATTTGGGGCCTACTCTATGTGCCAGGCGATGTGGGCTGGGCACAAGAGAGACAGGGTTGAAATAAGCCATAGACCCTACACCGAAGGATTTCACAGTCAAATAAACTTGTTTGCTAGTATTCAGGATCTATCCCTAATCTCAGGTGGTATCAGACATTCAACAACCTCTGACAAAGAAAAGGAATTTAAACTATCAAAATCTTATATAAAAAAAAATAACTAGTAAAATTTCTGGGAGGTAGAGGAAACAGAGACTTCTACTGAGCTCCAAATTAATGTGAAGGACAAGACTTTGTTTTGAGTATTATTGATATTGAATTTCCTGGTAGTTGTTAGTGGTTTATCATCTCAAAATATAGACAGGTAGAGTTATTTAATGACTCTGGTTTTTCCTGACTAGTAGGGTCAGTCAAGGTAATTTTAGTAGTTTGGTGAAAGAAGGCCTTAGAAACCCAAACACATAAATAGCCAGCAGCTTCTACAGGGAGCACTCTGCAGTACAGCATTTGGTCTGTCTGGACTCACTCCGTTGACATGGGGCTGATGATGTGGAATCCCTGGGAAGTGTATGTAAGAGTCCAGTGCTGATGATTCAAGGTGAAATAACTGAGCTTTGCCCTAGAGATAGCTTAGAAATCTTCAGTTTCTTATGTAACATTAAGACATTTAGTGTGTGAATTGTATTATGGAGCACTTTTGGTTATTTACATTTTTAATATTATCCTTACAATATTATATATTGCATATGTGTATATATATATATCTATATGCAACATGGACATATATATATGCAATGGATTGACTATTTTTGTCCCCCCCAAATTCATAAGTTAAAATCCTAACCCCCAAAGTGATGGTATTAGGAGGTGGAGCCTTTGGGAGGTGATAAGGTCATGAAGAAATTAGTGCCCATAAAAGAGAGGCCCCAGAGAGCCCCATTCACCATGCCAGGACACAGAAGATGGCAGTGTAGGAGGAAATGGGGTCTCACCAGACACCTGATCTGCCAGCAATTTGATCTTGGACTCCTCAGTCTCCAGAACTGTGAGAAATACATTTCTGTTGTTTATAAGCTGCCCAGTCTCTGGCATTTTGTTTTAGCAGCCCAAATAGACCAAGGAGTTGGGAACAACCTAAAGGGAAATAGTCCATGAAGCTAACTGGGGATGATCGATGAAAGAATACACAACGTCTATTAAGTTGTCTATTTAGTCTGCTTGATTATAGCTTTGTCTTAAAATATAACCCTAACAATTGATTTTGAAGCTATATAGCACTTACTTGATATTATAACCCTAACAATTGATTTTGAAGCTATATAGCCCTTAATGATATTATTCTTTTTCTCCCTCTTCTTTCTTTTTTCTTAAATTTCAAATTTTTATTTAAGTTCTAGTTATTTAACATATATGGTAAAATTGGTTTCAAGTGTAGAATTTAGTGATTCATCACTTACATATAATACCCAGTGCTCATCACAAGTGCCCTCCTCAGAATGCAAGCTGGTGCAACCACTCTGGAAAACAGTACAGAGGTTCCTCAGAAAGTTGAAGATAGAGCTACCCTATGACCTAGCAATTTTACTACCAGGTATTTACCCCAAAAACACAAATGTAGTGACCTGAAGGAGCACTTACACCCTGATGTTTATAGCAGCAATGTCCACAATGGCCAAACTATGGAAAGAGCCCAGATGTCCATTGACAGATGAATAGATAAAGAAGATGTGGTGTATATATATATGCGATGGAATACTACTTAGCTATCAAAAAATGAAATTTTGTCATTTACAGTGACATGGGTGGAACTAAAGGATATTATGCTAAGCAAAATAAGTCAATCAGAGAAAGAATTATCATATGATCTCACTCATGTGTAATTTAAGAAACAAAACAGAGGGTTATAGGGGAGGAGAGGAAAAAATAAAACAATGAAATCAGAGAGGAAGACAAACCATAAGAGACTCTTAATCATAGGAAACAAAGAAGATTGCTGGAGGGTGGAAGAAGAGAGACAGGGTAATTAGGTGATGGACATTAAGGAGGGCATGTGATGTAATGAGCTCTGGATATTATATTAAGATTAGTGAATCGCTGACCTCTACCTCTGAAACAAATAATACGTTATATGTTAATTAATTGAATTTAAATAAAATTTTAAAAACCCAATTACCCTCTTTAATCCCTCTCATCCATCTAGTCCACCCCCACTCACCTGCCCTTCAGCAACCTTCAGTTTGTTTTCTATAGTTAAGAGTCTCTAATGGTTTGCTTCCCTCTCTCTCTTTTTAAATACCCCTGAGACAGGATCAGGTTTTTGTTTGTTTGTTTTATTTCTGAAAACCTTTCTTTTTTATGTAGCTTTGGTCACAGAAGCATGATAAGTTGATGTCTTCAGAGAAAGCTTACCATACCTCCCAGAACCTTTTAGGATTTCAGTAAAATTTAATTTTTTATTGTTATAAATATTTAAACATACAAACTCTGAAGACTAAACATAAATAAACAGAATTTCATGTTTTAATCAAGGAGACCTATAGTGACATCAATTAATCTGAAATATTTAATGATGAGCATGATTACTATTATGCTTCATAAAATTTAAGGATAAGTGGCAAACTTTGAACTTTGGAATCAAAGTACTCATCAGTTGAAGGGTAGAACAGGCATATCCCCATAAACTATATTATTGGGTTAACTGTAAAGATGCTTTTGGGGATATGATTTAATACATTGTTCATTATTTTCTGTATGAGTACTCATGGAAAAAATTTCTCTCTGTTCTTGGTACCTGGAATAGTTGGGCAGCTCCTAAACTATTGTTTTGTTTATCTTTTAAGGACTCTGTGTTTTATAATTGATTATATTCCTCTTTGCATCACCTGCCAGGAAGCTCAGAGCCAAATTTATGGCTGACCTATAGTAAATTTGGAGGATATGATTATCTGTCTTAACCTCACACTTCATCTAACTTTTACTTTACCGTTATTTCTTACTTATTAATTTTTATTTATAACTTATTATATGGTTTATTTTTTTGTAAGCCACTAAATTCAATTGAGGGTTGAATAAATAAAACAAGTAGCTCATATAAATAATTACAAATGGTAGGCATTTTCATGGTCCAACTCAGCTGCTCCAGGGTTGTTGCTAAATATGGGCAGACTGGATAAAGAAGTTGCTCTAAACTCTAGATGATGATCCCATGACCTGTAATGTAGGAGGAAGCAAGAAGTCAGGCTTTACAAGGGAAACCTTGTTGGAGCCTCCCATACTTAATTTGGACTGTGACCCCAAACTTGAGGACTATAACCTCAAACTCCTTTTTCTTCCCTATCTTCTGTTTTCATTGCTTGCCTCAGCAGCACAGACCAAGGGTATATTGTAAGGGGAGGTCTCTTACCCTTAAACATCTTCCCTTGCTGCCTGAAATTCCACCAGACACAGATTTTTTGAATCACCAAGCAAATGCCTATGGAAGGCTTAAGGATTGTATCTTCCTACTTCCCTCCACAAGTAGGAATGGATGAACAACAGCATTACAAAGCTGAAAGGGATTTCAGAGAGCCCAAAGAACTCTCACTTTGTAAAAGGGGAAATTGAAAGGCACCTGGGTGGCTCAGTGGTTGAGCCCTTTGGCTCATGTTGGGGTTTGGGATTGAGCCCCATGTCAGGCTCAGTGCAGAGTCTGCAGAGATTCTCTCTCCTTCTGCCCCTCCCACTTGTGCTCTCTCTCTCTCTCTTTCTCTCTCTCTCTCTCTCAAATAAATAAATCCTAAAAAAAGGACACATGAAAGGGTCAAGGAGCACTCCATGAACAGTCAGATGCTCCATCAAATGTAAATAGCAGGTGGAACACATTAACACATTATTTTTATTAATGTTAAAAAAAATTGGGTATTCATTTTACTTTTTAAGTTTTTGAGAGGCATTAATATATCTTCCTAAAATGAAAATTAACGCAATGCATAAAAAGGCAAAACCAACAAATAAGCTAGAAAACTTACTGGGTAAAATTTTAGTAGGAGGGAATTCATTAATATCTGAATAGATTTTTAGTCTGCAGGGAAGTAGTTAAACTGAAAAAAACAAAAACAAAAACAAAAACAACTGTCAGCCTAGGTATGGTCTGTCTTCCTCTAAAGATGCAAATTAAGCATGGACTCTCAAATGCTACTTAGGATAGGAAAGTTACAATTAGCTGCTATAATAATATGCTCTTTGGTTCTTGCTTTGTTTCACAGTGGCTTTAATTAAAGGCCTAGTGATGTCGGAAAGTCACATTAATTATTCATCTGCAAACATTTACATAGACTTCCCTGTACCCCTTCAATAAATTATCAACTTCACATCTCCATAATTTAATCAAATGACTAAAAATACACCATCTCCAGCTTCTGTGCCTCCTCTCTGGGCTTTGTCTCTTCTGGGTTATTTGTTACTGGAGAAGACTTCCCACTGTTATTAAGAAAGAAGAGAAGAAAATCTGCCTGCTAAAACTGTATAGATAGCGTTTCCTTTTTTCCACACTGTCATATTGATTGGTATAAAGCTGGGGTTTGCAAATGTCCATAATTTTTTGGAGCAAGATGAGAGGTACCATAGAATTGTGCTATTATTAAAAGCCAACATGATGTTGGGATATATTAATAGAAGCATGATATTCAAGAATAAAGCAATTTCTCCCATAATCCTCAGAGTGTGAAGAATCAAAGCTTCAACCACTAAGCATAGAAAAATCATAAAAAGAGAAACTTTTAGGGGTTATAGCTGAAAGATGAAGAATAGGCGTAGTTAGAGAGCCAAATGTAAAATCAGAAACGCCATTTAAGAAAAATTATTTGAGAAGGCAGATGTGCAATTCGATGCATAAATTACTTAGTAGGTCTGCAGGATGGCCGAACTCTTAAAGGTACGTTGGGAAACAAATAAACTCAAGGCTTCAAAGGATGGTGAAGGGGAAAACATAGATTTTGGAGTCTGTTGGAGCTGAGTTCAAATTTCAGCTCTGCTGTTTACCAGTGCTGTGATTTTTAGACCCTTTCTGAACTTTCCAAAGTCTTACTGATCTTGATAGGTAATGTCTTAGCCCAGGGTCATTTGATTACCAGGAGTAGAAACCCATTCGAGCCAGGTTAAGCATATCAGATTTACTTTAAGGAAACAAAGGGATCTCATGGAACACACATGTACTGACTATAGTCCAGCCTTATGGAGATTGAAAAGTTTTTAGGCAGCTATTCCTTTTTTTTTTTTTTTTAAGTTTTCTTTATTTATTCATGAGAGACACAGAAACAGGCAGAGGGAGAAGCAGGCTCCTCACTGGGAGCCTGACGTGGGACTCGATCCTGGATCCCAAGATCACGCCCTGAGCTGAAGGCAGAAGCTTAATCGCTGAGCCACCCAGGCATCCCAGCTTTTCCTTTTTTCTAAGTGTTCCCCTAGAGTCTCTCATTTTTGATTCCTGTGCAAGATTTGTATTTCCTGAAGAAATTAAGGAGGACCTAAATAAATAGATGGACATCCTATTTTTGCAGATGAAAAAATTAACATAGTTAAGATGGCAATACTCCCCAAATTGGTCTAGAGATTCAACACAGTTCCTCTCATCATTCCAGCTGTGTGTGGGGCTTTTTTTTTTTTTTTTTGGTAGAAATTGACAAGCTGATCCTAAAATTCATACAGAAATCCTAGAAACACAGGATAGCTAAAATAATCTTGAAAAACAAAGTTGGAAAATTCACATTTCCTGATTTCAAATTTTACTACAAAGTCTCAGAAATCAGGACAGTGTGGTTCTGGCATGAGATAAGATCTATACATTCAATAGAATATAACTGTGAGTCCAGAAATAATCCATATCTCTATTGTCAACTTATTTTTTACAATGGTGCACGAACATTCAATATGAAAAGAATAGTCTTTTCAGCAATGATGCTGGGACATTGGATGTGTCCATGTGTAAAAGATCCATGTGTTAAAGAATGAAGTTGAAGCTTTACCTCACACTTCATACAAAAATTAACAGGACTATGAAACTGTCGGAAGGAAAAATAGGTCTACATCTTTATGGCTTCGAATTAGGGAATAATTTTGTAAATATGACACCAAAATCACAGGCAACAAAAGAAAAGGCAAATAACTTAGACTCCATCAAAACTAAAAATGTGGGCAGCCCGGGTGGCTCAGCGGTTTTGCGCTGCCTTCGACCCAGGGTGTGATCCTGGAGACCCAGGATCGAGTCCCACGTTGGGCTCCCTGCATGTAGCCTGTTTCTCCCGATGCCTGTGTCTCCGCCTTTCTCTTTCTCCCTCTCTCTCATTAATAAATAATAAAATCTTTAAAAAAACTAAAAATGTTTGTACATGAAAGGACAGTATCAAAAGAGTGAAAAGACAACCCAACCCACAGAATGGGAGAAAATATTTGCAAATAGTTGATCTGATGAGGGTCTAATATCCAGAATGTATAAAGGATTCCTATAACTCAACAAGGCAAAAAGAAATCTCAAATAAACAACACAATTTAAAAATGGGCAAAGGGTTGCTCAGTGGTTGGGCATCTGCCTTTGGCTCAGAGGAGAGGGCTGTAATGTAGTCCCTAAGTCTCCAAACTGGGCCTTAGCTTCTCAAAATGGAGTGTGAGAGGAACTATCACCTTGAGTACAAAAATGCTGTGTATATACCTCAAAATTGGATTCAGTGAGATAACATGTAAAGCACCAAGGAAAGTACATAACTAGATTCCCATCTACCATTTTGCTTTAGTTTTTACTTCTTGTCAGATTAAAAGGACCATGATTCGATATATCACCCACTGCGATTCTTTGTGGCGTGGTTGCCCAGAGAGGCCAGTGAAGTGGGGTACTTGGTACGGCCTGGCAGTAGTCTGCTACTGAGGTCTCAGACCCATCCTGATAAGCCTGTGTTCTGATCTCTTAAGAATCCTCCAGAACCTTTGGGCTTGGCAAGGTACTAGGATCATCCTTTCCCACATCTAATGGGCCTGGAACAGTGTTCTCGCCAGAGGCCTCTGAAAGGACATGGTGAGAACTCAAACCCCTGAGTGACTCTCTGTGGTTGTAAGACCCTTGAGTGTCCCCAAAATCCTGGTGCAGCTGAGGTCTTGTACTGTGGGATTTCCTGTGAACCAGAGCAAGTCTCTCCAACCCACCTCAGTTCAATTCATACCAGAAGGTATTCTGAGGGGACATCAGGTGCCTCTCTGAGACAGGGGTAAGTCAAATCCATGGCAAGTGACAAGTTAGCTTATGGCAACTTGTTCATAAATTCTGTATTCTTAGTTTTGAATTTTCGATCGAGGGGTGAACTATTTCGTTTATGTAGTTGAATTTGATACTCTGAATTTCTTTCTTTTTTTTTTTTTGATACTCTGAATTTCTAACAAAACTTTTGCCATGTGGGATTTTTCGGATATGGATGGGTCTGTGGCCTCAGATCTTAACTCGATTTCTCATATCATGGCATTGTGTTGACCATAAGTATCAGTTAGCATTCCTGTTTTTCTATGTTTCCTCTGAGAGGGTAACCACTCCCACATGGTCACCTCAAGGACTTCTGATTATATAACATATATGTTTCTCAGAAGTTTGGAAATTTTTTTTTCAGATTTGATTCCTGAGAGATAGATAGATAGAGAGAGAGAGAGAGAGAGAGAGAGGCAGAAGCAGGCTCCTCGCAGATCTGAGAGCCCGATGCGAGGCTCAATCCCAGGATTCTGGGATCATGACCTGAGCTGAAGGCAGACACTTAACCAACTGAGCCACCCAGGAACCCAGGATTATGGAAAATTTTGATATGCATTTCCTTCTATCCTTTGATAGTGTAAAGTAGATTGACTCCACTGGGGGCAGGGAACAGGGCACGTGGGCACTAACTGCTTTGACAGGGCCAGGTACAGAAGTAGCTCTGAATCCTACATAATTTCTCAGAATATACAGAGTTGCCTAGTAGCTTCCAGAGTCCGTGTCCAGGTAACATGAAGCACTTATGCCATAGAAAAATACAGGCAGTATTAGTGCTTCTGCATCTGTTGTATCCATGGTTTATTCTGATAGGCTGTTTTCTGACTGCGTCTTTCCATCTCTTCATGTTATGATAGGCAGGAAGGAAGACTGGAGAGAGCATTGTATCAATTCCAGGCTTGTATCAATTCTTCACTATTTCTATAAGCGTACATCTTGTCCCTTGTAGATGTCGCTCAACCTTCGTGCCTTGAACCTAATTCTTCTTACTAGGGTGTTTGTGTGGGGGTAGTAAATTGTGTGCTTAAACCATATAGCTTATGCCTGGTGCAAAGAAGATGCTCACTGAATGGTAATTTTTTTTTTCTGAATGGTAATTTGAATCAAAATTCAACTGTCTGGGTGAATTCTCCTAAAGGCCCAGCTCACATAGTTACCTCCCCTCTGTAGCTTCTCAGACTCTCTCCATGTGGGTTCTTGACGATGTTATTGTAATTTGTCCTTTGTGCTTTGTTGGTCCCTTAGGCTTCTGCGGTAGCAATATCTGCATGGTTCAAATGCATTACCGGAAGACCATGAGTGCTGGCCATTTGCTGTGCGACTTAGGCCTGACCTCCTTCATACAGTGCTGTGATCTGCAGAGATCAGAAGCTAAAGATAGTATCATTTTCTCCCATGAGGACTGTGAATTGTTGCATTTCCTCTATGCACAGGGCTGAACTTTACTATGATTAAAGCACTGAAGGAAAGCAAAGCATTTTCATCCTGATTTCAGCCTTCCTACTATTGGTTTGCTCCACTTCCGTTATACCTTCAGTAGCTTTTATACATTTTTACTTCTCTTCTCAAACTATACCTGGCATCTCATCTCCTACTCCAAGAATTTGACCTTGTCTTTATTTTTCAGTTGAGAAAATCAACATCCATTTCCTCCTCTGCCACCTGAAGTTATGTCCTTCTTTCTTATGTTTCTTTCTTTTTAAAGATTTTCCTTATTTATTTATTTAGAGAGAGAGAGAGAGAGAGCGAGAGCACAATCAGGGAGAGGAGCATAGGGAGTGGCAGAGAATCTCAAGCAGACTCTGTACACAGCGTGGAGCCTGGCTTGGGACTCAGTCTCACTACCCTGAGATCATGACCTGAGCTGAAGCCAAGGGTCAGACGCCCAACCCACTGAGCCACCCAGACACCCCAGGAGGGCTATGTTTCTGTACTTTCTCATTTCCTATATACTCCTTAACTCCAATCTGACTTGTCTCTAATATTGGAATTTCTTTTTTTTTTTAATTAATTTTTATTGGTGTTCAATTTACCAACATACAGAAAAACACCCAGTGCTCATCCCGTCAAGTGTCCACCTCAGTGCCTGTCACCCATTCCCCTCCAACACCCGCCCTCCTCCCCTTCCACCACCCTAGTTTGTTTCCCCGAGTTAGGAGTCTTTATGTTCTGTCTCCCTTCCTGATATTTCCCAACATTTCTTTTCCCTTCCTTTATATTCCCTTTCACTATTATTCATATTCCCCAAATGAATGAGAACATACACTGTTTGTCCTTCTCCGATTGACTTATTTCATTCAGCATAATACCCTCCAGTTCCATCCACGTTGAAGCAAATGGTGGGTATTTGTCATTCCTAATTGCTGAGTAATATTCCATTGTATACATAAACCACATCTTCTTTATCCATTCATCTTTCGATGGACACCGAGGCTCCTTCCACAGTTTGGCTATTGTGGCCATTGCTGATAGAAACATCGGGGTGCAGGTGTCCCGACGTTTCATTGCATCTGAATCTTTGGGGTAAATCCCTAACAGTGCAATTGCTGGGTCGTAGGGCAGGTCTATTTTTAACTCTTTGAGGAACCTCCACACAGTTTTCCAGAGTGGCTGCACCAGTTCACATTCCCACCAACAGTGTAAGAGGGTTCCCTTTTCTCCGCATCCTCTCCAACATTTGTTGTTTCCTGCCTTGTTAATTTTCCCCATTCTCACTGGTGTGAGGTGGTATCTCATTGTGGTTTTGATTTGTATTTCCCTGATGGCAAGTGATGCAGAGCATTTTCTCATGTGCAACACCAAAGAAACAATCCAATCATGAAATGGGCAAAAGACATGAAGAGAAATCTCACAGAGGAAGACATGGACATGGCTAACATTGGAATTTCTTAAGTGACAAGGATTCAGCGGGATTTTTGTCTCCTTGTCTTGCTTAACCCTTTTATATTATTTAAGTTTTTGATAAAACACTCCTTCAGCTGTGGCATCTGAGACATTTTTCTCTCCTGGTATTCATTCTAATCTCTGATCTTTGTATCATAGCCTCTTTTAAAGGTTCTTCTTTCTCTCATCTGCTCATTCTTTCGCTTATTGATTGATTCATTCTACAGTTTTTTTGAGTGCCTACTCTGCACTAGGTTCTGTACTAGGCACTGGGCTAAGTACAATGGAATATAACCTTGACAAGGCCTTTGCCTTCCTGGAGCTTAATTCTAATTGGGGAAATCTTTGGTAAACAAACAATAAACGAACAGTTACAAATTATTATTAGTGCCATAAAGAAACATAGAGTGAATAATGGGGGACCCATTATAAATATAGTGAATAGGGAAGACCTCTTGAAGGAGAAACCAATAATAGTGTGAAGAGCAGAAGAACATTCTAGCAGGAGAAACGCACTGAAATGGCATGTAAAGCCATGGGAATGGATTAAATCACTTGGAGATGGAAAAGAGAATGTTTAACATTTAAAGTCGAGCAGAGGAGGATTCAGCAGAGGGAATAGAAATGGCTATAGGAGGCTCATGTGATGAGTGAGCTGGGACAATGTGGTAGGCAGACTAATGGCCCCCCAAACATCTATGTCCTGATCTTCAGAACTTGTGAATATATGGGTCACATGGAAAGAGGGAATTAAGGTTGCCCATGGAATAAAAGTTGCGAATCAGCTGACTTTAAAATAGGAAGATCATCGGGGATTATGTGGGTATGCCCCAAAGTAGTCACAGGAGTTCTCATCAAAGTGGAAGACGGAGGCAGGAGAGGGATAACAGGAGAAAGTCTCCACCTGCTGTCGGAGTTGGAGGAAGAAGGCCACAGAGCAAGACGTGCAGATAGCCTCTAGAAGCAGGCAAAGCCCCCCTGCCCATGCCTGGATTCTAGCTCAAGAAGACCCACTGTGGATTTCTGACCTCTAGAACTGTAGGATAATAGATTTGTACTGGTTAAGCCACCAAAAATGTGGTGATTTGGTATAGCATCAATAGAAAAAACTGGCTTGTGATCTCAGCTACAACAGGGTTATGAGCCAAGCCCTCTCCTCAGCTTCTCATTCCCTGTACCTGCTCTGGACAATCTGGTTCTCATCATGACTCCTGTCCGAGCATATACTCTGGTCTCCCACTCTGCAGCTGTCACCTCTCTGAACTATAGATTTGTACACAAGTCTTTATTTCATAGCCCATTAAATAGATAATAAAGGGAAATTTATTGATCTTTTCCCCAAATCTGAGGGTTTTTTTTTTTCTGTGCTGCTTATCTCTGTGATTGGTACCAACATTCAATCAGTTGCCAAGTAAATCCTCTCTCACTTCTCACAGTGAATCATTAAGTTCTCTAGAGTCTCTCTGCTGACCCATCCTCACCTCTCCTTTCTATTGTCACTGCCTTGGTTCAGGCCTTTCTCACATCTGGCCTAGATTACTGTGGTATCAGGCTGAAATTCCTGCCTTCCCGCCCGGCTGCCAATCAATTCTCTATGCTGCTGCTGCTAGAGTATTCTTTTAAAAAAATAACCAAATGTGTTTCTCCCCTCCTTAAATTCCTCTGGTAGCTTCCTGCAGTAGCTTTTGACATCTCACCTTGGCTAGGCTGAACTAAAGTCCCCACAATTTCATTTCTCGTATGTCTCCGGTTAGGATGTGAGAGCTGGAGGATGGTAGCAACAGGTACCTTCTCCAGGTTATTCAAGGAAACTCTAATTTAGGTGCTTCTGAGAAGAGATGTGGCAGCCATGATTAGAGTCCCCTCATAAGTTGACTTTGAATTAATCAGGGGGATTATGCTGGGTGGGCCTGACTTAATCATTGGAAGGCCTTTGAAAGAGGGGCAGGCCTTCTCTGAGTGCAGAGATGCTGAACTGTGAATGACAACCCTTACCTTGTTCCCGTAGAGCTCCGGCGTGCACGTGATCTCCCTTCCAGTGTGGGCCCTATGGACTTCAGAATTGCTTAGCCCGCCCCCACTACCAGGTAAGCCAGCTGCATGTAATAAGTCCTTCTATGTCTATGTCTATATCTGTATCTATGTATATACCTATATCTAGCCCCAGATCTGTGTGTGTGTGTATGTGCATATGTGCATGTGCATGCAACCTACTAGTTCTCCAGTTGAACAGTGATCCATACACAAGTTGGTACCAGAAAATATGGTTCCAGAGGAACAGAATCTTTTTAATTTTTTTTTAAGATTTATTTATTGGGACTCCTGGGTGGCTCAGTCAGTGAAGCGTCAGCCTTCAGCTAGGGTCATGATCCCAGAATCCTGGGATTGAGCCTCATGTTAGGCTTTCTGTTCTGCAGGGAGCCTGCTTCTCCCTCTCCCTCTGCCTCTGCCCCTGCCCCTGCTTGTGCTCTTGTGCTCTCTGTGTCTCTGAAATAAATAAAATCAGATTTTACTTATTTGAGAGAGAGAGAAATACCTAAGCAGAGGGAGAGGTGGAGGGAGAGAGAGAATCTTAAGCAGGCTCCACGCTCAGCACAGATCTCGACACAGGGCTTGATCTCATGACTGTGAGATCATGACCTGAGCCAAAATCAAGAGTTGGATGCTTAACCGACTGAGCCACCCAGGTGTACCCAGAGGAACAGGGTTTTAAGAATGAGTTCTTGGAATTGACTTTGTATTTTATGGAATTGGTTCTCTGATTAGATTTAAGGGCACTCATGACGAATGCTGTTTCCAGTGGCATGAAGTGGCAATAATGTTAATAAAATTATCATGTTTGGAAATCCGTCATCAACTACAGAAAGCAAGGCTCTGAGGCACCAAGTATTAGCAACCTCAGTACATTTTAGTCACAATGAGGAACTTTGTGGGATTGGTTGGTTGTTTTCAAGCGCACTGGAAAAAGTAGGGGAAGAAAATGATGTGCTCAGGGCTTCACATTGACTGACCTGAAAGCTTCTACCACTTTCTTGAAAGAGATCCTTATTTCCTTTAACCACAAAGTCAAGATTTCTTAAAACCAAACCCAGAGTTTCCTTTTGCAAGTGGCTGAATTATGACACAAATTGAATTTCCAACCCTACAGTATCTATTCTGTTAAAAATAGATCTTTACTGGGATGGAATGGGATCAAGACCATATGGTAGATTCCAGTGAAGATGAGGGAATTTGGACCTCTAAATTTAATCAAGGCTTTTTTTTTTTTTCTAGTAGAAGCAGCCTTTACACTCCCACCTGTGAAGGTTAGTGGTGTACGTGAGACTGGGCTTGAGCCCAACAGGTATGAAATAGACCCTGAAGGCACAAGCACATTGCATGAGGAAGTGGTTCAAATGCTGATGGTCTCTTCTGCTATATTGCCTTCTCTGTCTCAGCCTGTCCTTACAGCCTTGTGAGAATTTCTCTAAGACCAGTTGACTGAGCAAGAAAAAGCTCAAGACTGGTTTTACACATGTTTTTGTGTGATTTGCAGGCACCAACCCAATGTGGACAACTGCCATACTATGTATAGCCCCTCTCTGGGACAGCCTTGAAAGAAAGCAGAGAAGGGAAATCTTCCAAAGTGGGTTAAACTCTGAGCAGTGCACCAAGTTGTTTATTTTGCTTGGAAGGAGATACAGCCAGGTGTGTGATTGCATACTGACTCATGGGCTGTGGCCAGTGGTTTGGCTGGATGGTCAGGACTCAGGAGGAGTGTGATTAGAAAAGTGGTAATAAGGAAGTCTGGGGAAGAGGTATGAGAATGGGCAAATAGTGTGAAGATACTTGTGTCCCATGTGAATTCTTACCAGAGGGTGATCTTGGCAGAAGAGTATTTTAATAATCAAGTGCATAGAATGGCATATTCTGTGGATACCAGTCAGTGTCTTTCCCCAGCCCCTCCTGTCATTGCCCAATGGACTCATGAGCAAGTAGCGCAGGGATTGAGGTTATGCACTGGGCTTGGCAAAATGGAAGAACACTCATTGAGGCCAGCCTAGCTATAGGCACTGCTCATGGCCAAATGGCCAGAAGCAGAGACCAACGTTGAGCCCCTGTTATGCCATCATTCCCTGGGGTGATCAGCTGTTGGCAGGCTGATTACACTGGACAGCTTTCATCATGGAAAGTGCATCACTTTGCCCTTACTTAAAAATAAACTTGCTCTCAATATGGGTTTTCCTCCTCTGTATACAAATGCTTCCACTGGAACTACCATACATAGATTTGTAGAATGCCTTTTCCACTGTCATGGTATTCCGCATCACATCACTTCCAGCCAGGAAGGTAATTTCACAACAACGGAAGTGCAGCAATGTACCCAAGGCCATGGAATTCACTGGTCTTTTCATGTTCTCCATTATTCCAAGAAGCTGGCTTAAAATAATAGGGAGATGTCTCTCCAAATAACTAGCTTTAGTGCCAGCTACAAATACTTTGCAGAACGGAGACAGCGTCCTCCAGGATGCAGTATTTATTCTAAATTTAGTGTATAATATTTGAAACTGTTTCTTCCATAGCCAGGATTCATGAATCCAAGGATCCCGAAAATGCCACTGCCTCCTCTCACTTTTTCCCCTAGTAACACGCAAGATTTTTGCTTCTTGGCCCCATATCTTTAGGTTCCACTGGTCTAGAAGTCTTTATTCCAAAGAGGAGAATGCTTCCACCAGGGGCACACAATGGTTATTTCATTGAACTTGAAGTTGACATGACCACTTGTCTTTGGGCTCCTCATGCCTCTGAATCAACAAAGAAAGGTGTTACTGTCCTAGCTGTGATGACTTATGTGACCAATCTTACATGTTTTGAGATTTTTAGAAATTAAAGGAGGCATCAGATACAGTATTCCTTAGAAATAGAATGCAAATTCCTCAACTTCAACAGTAAATGAAATATATCGGCATCACTACCTATACATTGATAGTTGTATCAAGTAATTGGGTTTAAATTTCCAGGACAGACAATATCCTACAGGGAAGATACATAGCGAATATACCATACTCTCTCAGTCAAATGAATACCCTCATTTTATGAGCCCTCCTCCCGAGTCTCTTTTTCTTTTAACCATGGCAGGATCACATTTTGTCAAAAGCAGTGATCACAAATAATGTGAAGATTGCAACTTCTGTGATACATGATATATCACTATTTCCTTCAAGGAATTTTTAGTGTAATTTTTTTTAAGATTGTATTTTTAAGCAATCTCTACCCCCAATATTGGGCTCAAAGTCACAACCCTGAGATCAAGATCACATGCTTCACTGACTAAGCCAGCCAGGTGCCCCCCTCTTTAGTGTAAATATTTTCTGTCTGGAAATCATGGAACCCAGCCATCCAAGGCTTCGCCAAATTGTATGACTGCGACTGTGTGACATTTATGCCCAGCCTGTTCCTTAGCTCTCCTTGCTCTCACAGGACCTCACTTCCCTCTCAAAGATTTCCCCCAGCTGTTTCAAGCAGCCTCCACAATTCTGGTGTTTCACATATGCTCATAAATAATTATGTCTGTGCTCTTCAACTCTTGTGTGACCCCATGACTGCAAACCACAAGAGAGGTAACTTCCCCTGGCAAAGAGCTTTTGTTTGAGGATGCTTCTCTGCTGGGCACTGCTGCCCTTGACCTGCTATATGCCAAGGCTGTGTTTCCTGGTGGGGTTGGGGGAAAGGAAGAGTAGTCTCTCTGATTCTGTATGCATTTGGTCACCTAGACAAAGGTGGCTCTGTTGTGTTCAGTCTCCTGCAGTCTTTCATAAATATACTTCCTTTGGCCTTTTGCCATGTTACTGCTCTCAGAGGAATTTGAACTCATCCATCAGTACAGCCACGTACTGATAAGAAATGAGAAAAATGGGCATAGCATTCCCATCACTGTCCCCAATTTTCTCTTGTCTTTATTCCACAGCTACGTCTATACCTCTCGGTCTCCTCTCAGCAAAAATTAAAAAATCAAAACCCCAAGCCAAAGAAAAAAAAAAGGCAGAAAAAAAACAATCCCATGCCCCAAAAGGCTTGTATACTCTAAAGATAGATATTTGGATGCTACTGACGTTTTAGACAATCTGATTCTTAGTTGTCCAGGAAGGTACTGTGGGACAATTTAAAAAAATTTTTTTAATTGTTAGATTATATTAGAATCTGCATAAAATATCATCATTCAGTTGTTATTTGGATACGCTTGCTTTACCAGCTCATTTCCCATCACTTTATATTTTTTCCCTTAAGTATTCCAAATATGTACTAGTTTTCTGTCTAGAACAGTATTGCAACATATTATTTCGGGCTTGGATATAAATACAATAACCCTACAGGCTGAATCCCGGGAAAAAAGCTAAGCTCTTTTCTTTCTATTAGATATCAATTTATTTTTGCTTTCAATTTTCAAAGGAATAAGAAAAATACATTTGAAATTCATGCTGAAGGCCTAGGGTTAAAAGAGTCTCCACCTGTTTTGGTCTGGAAGAACTGTGATATAGCAGGAGCTCTAAAGTCAGAAACACCCGAGTTCCAACTCCACTTACATGTTCCCTGTCATGATGCTTTATGGACCTCAGTTTACCCCATTTAAAAATAGAAGATACGCCCCAGTATTCATGTCAGGGTTAAATGAGATAACGTAAAGTGCCTAGTACCTGGGGCGTCAACAATTGTTACTTCCTGCGCAGTGCCTCTTCTTCCAGAGTTGTCTCATGCTTCAGCGAATCATTGTTATATGGAATTTTCATTGCCATGACGACAGAATCAGAGCAGTGAAAAATTTCCTCCCCAAACAGGAGCAACAGTTAACAAAGTAGTACCTTCTTAATTGGTGGCAAATATGTGATTTCTTTCCTTCTCTTTCCCCCTCTCTTTTAACTAGTTTCCCTAATCCTGTTTATTTACTCTGAATCAACCAAAAGGAGAAGTTAGTAATTTTCTACTCACCGTGAAAATATTAATCATATCGAGCTCTTTTCTAGCACCTGCCTTCCAACAGCTGCCTGTAGAATATCATTGAAAGTACCTGGGATTTTATTATAATGTAAAATTAGAATTTTTCATAATCAGTGTCTGTATTTGTCAAATACCTTTAAGCTATATTTCCATATTATTCATGAAATCTCAAAGAGTTACAGTGGTCATTTAGTCTTTCTTTCCTTCTCTAAATAGAATCATATGCAAGAGGAATTTTTCTACTCTTTGTTTTGACATGCCTTAAAGTTGACTCAATTAATTTCCATGGTAATATATTTCACTCCTTCATAGTTTTTGTGGTCTTAATAACCACAACCTACAAAAACTTAAGCCTCTTCTCTCTTTTACCAAAGATATATAAAATAACTGATCATTGTTATTAATATATTTTTATTCGCTCTAATTAAGAAAGATCCCAAGTTGTATCTTTTCTTTAGGGTCGTTAACTTTTTGTCACATGAGAGCACAAAACTATTGTATTTATTTGTTTATAAAAGAATATTTATTTTGAGAGAGAGAGAGCCGGAGGGAGGGGCAGAGGAAGAGTCTTAAGCAGGCTCTGTGCTCAGCAGGGAGTCTGATGGGGGGCACAGAGCCCTATGGGGGCTCCTTCCCAGGACCCTGAGATCATGACCAGAGCTGAAACCAGGAGTCAGATGCTTTAACCAACTTTAACCTTTTAACACTCAGGCACCCCAGTACAAAGCTATTTTATTTATTTATTTATTTATTTATTTATTTATTTATTTATTTATTTATAAAAAGATTTATTTATTCATTCATGAGAGACACTGAGAGAGAGAGAGAGAGAGAGACAGAGACACAGGTAAAGGGAAAAGCAGGCTCCATGCAGGGAGCCCAATGTGGGACTCGATCCCGGGAACCCAGGATCACGCCGTGGGCCGAACGCAGGCGCTAAACTGTTGAGCCACCCAGGGATCCCAAAGCTATTTTAAAACAATGTGTTCCATTAAAACATATTTTTATTTTTAATAATTTTTTATTTTATTTATTTATTTTTTTTAGAGAGAGAGAGAGAAAGTGTGTGAGCTGGCTGGGGGGAGGGAGGGACAGATGGAGAGGTAGAGAGAGCATCCTAAGCAGGCTCCATGTCCAGTGTGGAGCCCATGGTGCAAGGATGGATCCCACAACCCTGAGATCATGACCTGAGCAGAAATCAAGAGTCAGTCACTAAACCTTCTGAGCCACCCGGGTGCCCCAAAACATATTTTTAAAAGCTCATTCTAAAAGCCTGATTCTAAATAAATAAATAAATAAATAAATAAATAAATAAATAAATAAAATAAAAGCCTGATTCCTTGAAGCAGTTTGGCAGAGATCTGTAGGCTTCAGAGTGAGAAAAGAAGTAATTGAATGAAAAATGTATTTTACTAAGTTATAATTGACATGTAATATATTAGTTTCAGGTGTACAACATAGTGACTCAACATTTGTATACATTGCAAAATGATTACCACAAGACTAGTTATCATCTGTCACCATATAATGTTAATACAATATTATTGACTATATTCCCATGCTGTACATTATACCCCCATGACTTATTTATTTTATAACTGGACATTTATGGTTTTTTTTTTTTTTTGACATTTATGTTTCTTGATCTCCTTTACCCACTTTGTCCTCCCTTCCCAGGCTCTCTGACTCTGGCAACCACCAATCTATTCTCTGTATAACAGTCTGGTTTTTTTTTGTTTGTTTGTTTGCTTTTGTTTTACTTTTTTTTTTGTTTGTTTGTTTGTTTTAGATTCCACATATAAGTGAAATCATACAGTATTTGTCATTCTTTTATTTCACTTAGCTCGATACTCTCAAGGTCCATCCATGTTGTTGCAAATGGTAGGATTTCATTCTTTCTTATGGCTGGGTAATGTTTCATTATATATATGTGTGTACTTATTTATAGATATTTATATATAAATAATATGTGGGTATATACTTATATATATTTACATATATATAAAATCATATCATATTATGATAATACAATACACACACACCCTACATCTTTTTTATCCATTCATCATCGATGAACACTTAGGTTGTTTCCATATCTTGGCTATTGTAAATAATTCTTCTATGAAAATATCTGTTCAGGTTAGTGTCTTTGTTTTCTTTGGATAAATACCCAGTAGTGGAATTCCTATATCATATGGTAGTTCTATTTTTAATTGGTTGAGGAACCTCCATACTGTTTTCCATAGTGGCTGCACCAATTTATATTCCCACCAACAGTACACGAGGGTTCACTTTTTTCCATATCCTTATCAACACTTGTTATTTCTTGTCTTTTTTATAATAGTCACTTTGACGTTACAAATGATATTTCATTGTGGTTTTGATTTGCTTTTCCCTGATGATTAGTGATGTTAGGCATCATTTTATGTGATTGTTGGCCATCTATATGTCTTCCTTGGAAAGATATCTATTCAGACCTTCTGCCCATTTTTTAATTGGATTGTTTAATTTTTGTTATTGAGTTGTATGAGTTCTTTATATATTTTGGATATTAACCTCTTATCAGATATATGATTTGTAAATATCTTCTCCCATTCAGTAGGTTGTGTTTTTGCTTTGTTGATGGTTTCCTTAGCTATGCAGAAGCTTTATAGTTGATATATTTCCATTTGTTTATTTTTCCTTTGTTCCCCCTGCCTTTGGAGTCAGATCCAAGGGAACATTGCTAAGACCAGAGTCAAGGAGCATACTGCTTATGTTTTCCTCTAGAAGTTTTATGTTTTCAGGTCTTATATTCAAGGCGTTAATCCATTTTGAGTTAATTTTTGTATATGATGGGAGATAGTGGTATAATTTTATTCTTTTGCATGTAGCTGTCCAGTTTTACCAACACCATTTATCAAAGAGACTGTGTCCTTTCCCCATTGTACATTCTTGCCTCATTTGTCAAAAATGAACTGACCATATATGGGTTTATTTTTGGGCTCTCCATTCTGTTCCATTAATCTCTGTGTCTGATTTTTATTCCAATACCATACAGTTTTGATTAATATAGCTTTGTAGTACATTTTGAAATGAAGGAGTGTGATACCTCTGGCTTTGTTCTTTCTCAAAGATTGTTTTGGCTATTCAGGATCTTTTGTGGTTCCATATAAATTTTATAATTATTAGTTCTAGTTCTGTGAAAAATGCCA
Source organism: Vulpes vulpes (assembly GCF_048418805.1). Lineage (NCBI taxonomy): Eukaryota > Metazoa > Chordata > Mammalia > Carnivora > Canidae > Vulpes > Vulpes vulpes. Next base: position 120,220,691 of record NC_132780.1, on the reverse strand, counting down.
TTGGAATTTTGATAGGGATTGCACTGGATCTTTAGATTGCTCTGGGTAATATACACTTCTAAAAAATAATAATTCTTCCAATCCATGAGCATGGAATATCTTTCCATTTATTTATGTCATCTTCAATTTCTTTCATCAATTTCTTATAGTTTTCAGAGTACAGGTCTTTTCACTTCCCTGGTTAAATTTATTTCTAGTATTTTATTCTTTTTTTTTCAAGATTTTATTTATTTATTCATGAGAGACAGAGAGACAGAGAGAGAGAGAGAGAGAGAGAGAGAGAGGCAGAGACACAGGCAGGGGGAGAACAGGTTTCCTGCAAGGAGCCCGATGCGGGACTCGATCCTGGATCCCGGTATCATGCCCCAAGCCAAAGGCAGACTCTTAACCGCTGAGCCACCCAGGTGTCCCAATATTTTATTCTTTTTGATGCAATTATAAATGGGGTTGTTTTCTTATTTTGAAAATGAATTTCTTAATTTGAAATTTTCTCATTTGAGAAAAGAACTGAATGACAAAGAAATATGTCAGTAAAATTATTTCTGTCTCATTGATGAAGAATTACTGCAGATATGGAAGTCATGCTTCTTGCAAGAAAATACAAAATGGAATAATTCTCTGGGCTTTTGATAAGTTATTTGGAGCAGAAAATGTTTTTTCTCAGGTACAATTATAGAGAGGAATTAGATAGGAAAGAAGCTAAAAGTGCTAAAAATGGAACTGTAGCAGAGATTGCTAGCTGCTCACCTGATAACCATTTTCTTATTTTTTTAAAACTTAGGCAGAAGCCTTTTTTTAAAAAAAGACTTTATTTATTTATTCATGAGAGACACAGAGAGAGAGGCAGAGATACAGCTCCCTGTGGGGAGCCTGATGTAGAACTCGATTCCAGGACCCCGGGATCTCTACCTGAGCCAAAGGCAGATGCTCAACCACTGAGCCACCCAGGCATCCCTCTCTTATTTTTTCTTTAGGAAGGGAAGCCCAGTTTTCTTGGGGGTGATATTGTGTTCAGGTTAACAAATATTACATTTCCCTGCCTCCTTTACAAATAGAAATGGGCAAGTGATACAGCTCAGTTCAAGGATTTACAAATGGAAGTTTAAGTTTAGAACTTCTGGGAATGTGTCTTAAAAGTGAGTGACCCATGGTTAGTACAGCTTTGCTGCTCTATGGACTTTTTCCTTTTCTTCCCCCATGAAATATAAAATGCATAATCGATGTGGGTCTATTTATCTTGTAAAAGTAAGGGAAAGCCTAGGTACCTTATAGATAACTCACCTCAGACCTCAGTCTTGTAACCGTTTCTTTGATGAAGTCATTATCGCTTTAGATTGGCTGCTTATTAGAATTGCCTGAGTATATTTTTAAAAACTAAGTGTTGGGACTTCTACTAGTAGGTATGAGGTAGAAGATAGTGGCAGACCAGTGTTTCTGTTGCAAAAGCCATACAAATTAAAAATATATTTCTAAAGGTATATGAGAGCTGTAAAAGCAAGTTTATGATACTAAAATTCCAGAAAGGAAAGAACTGTCCTGAGGTAGGTGGATGGACAATTGCCACTTCTCTTCCTAGAGTCATTTGCCAACCTTGGGCATGGACTACTGATCTGTTGTGATCTAGGCAGAAGAGTCTGCTAAGAGAAAGAGAAATGTATAAAGTTTTTAGTGGTCATGAAGGGTTGGAGTGAAGAAAGGAAACTTGAAGCACAGTAAATGCATGTCTGGTTTTCCTCACAGGACGTTGGCCAAGCTTTGGTTCTATACAGGTAGCTGAAGGGCTAAGCTGAAAGCTTTTAAAAGGCAGAGTGAAATCCCCTGCAGTCTCCTGATACTTAGGAAACAAAGATCTGCCATGGGAGGGGACAAGCATCAAATGCGCACATCTCGTCTCCCCTTTAAGACATTTGCTAGATTTTAAAATGTAGGGGCAGGCGATGAAAGAACTGGGCTGAGAATTTTGGAAAGGTAGAGCTGGATCTTTCACAGTGTGTTAGAGCCAAAGATATGGAAACATACCAGGCTCTCAATAAGAAGTTCAGGAAATCAGGAATATCAGGAATATCAGGTTCAGAAAGCCTGAGAAAGAGGGGAACTGCAGGTAGATCTGAGTCTTACTAAAACTGAAACTTAGTCCCAACCCTGTCAGTACTTAATTGGATTCAGGCAATCAGCCTCTCCTCCTATATGCTAATAGAGGACAGAAAAAACCCTCTTTGGTGAAGGATAACACACAGAGTTTGGCATACTATAAAAAATTAGTAGGCAAACAATGAGGCAAGACAAATAGGGCCTATAATTAAGAAGAAAAGAAGACAATTGACTAGGGCCACAGGTGGTCTAGATGTTGAAGTTTGCAGACAAGAAATTTATAATAACTGTGATTCATATGTTTAAGAAAATAAAGGAAAACATGGCCAAAGAAATAAAATGATGGAAAATCTCACCAGACAACTGTAATCTATAAAAAAATTAAATGGACATATGTAGCTTAAAAATACAGTATCGGAAATTAAGAACTTAATAAATAGATTTTATGAGATTGGACACAGCTGAACACAGAATTAGTAAACTGGAAGACAATTCTTTTTTTTATGTTTGAAAGTGTCTTTTTATTTTTATTTTTATTTTTTTTAATAAATTAATTTTTATTGGTGTTCAATTTACCAACATACAGAAAAACACCCAGTGCTCATCTCGTCAAGTGTCCCCCTCAGTGCCCGTCACCATTCCCCCCCCCCCCCCGCCCCCCGCCCTCCTCCCCTTCCACCACCCCTAGTTCGTTTCCCAGAGTTAGGAGTCTTTATGTTCTGTCTCCCTTCCTGATATTTCCCACACATTTCTTCTCCCTTCCCTTATATTCCCTTTCACTATTATTTATATTCCCCAATGAATGAGAACCTACACTGCTTGTCCTTCTCCGATTGACTTACTTCACGCAGCATAATACCCTCCATTCCATCCACGTTGAAGCAAATGGTGGGTATTTGTCGTTTCTAATGGCTGAGGAATGTTCCATTGTATACATAAACCACATCTTCTTTATCCAGTCATCTTTCGATGGACACCGAGGCTCCTTCCACAGTTTGGCTATTGTGGACATTGCTGCTATAAACATCGGGGTGCAGGTGTCCCGGCGTTTCATTGCATCTGAATCTTTGGGGTAAATCCCCAACAGTGCAACTGCTGGGTCGTAGGGCAGGTCTATTTTTAACTCTTTGAGGAACCTCCACACAGTTTTCCAGAGTGGCTGCACCAGTTCACACTCCCACCAACAGTGTAAGAGGGTTCCTTTTTCTCCGCATCCTCTCCAACATTTGTTGTTTCCTGCCTTGTTAATTTTCCCCATTCTCACTGGTGTGAGGTGGTATCTTATAGTGGTTTTGATTTGTATTTCCCTGATGGCAAGTGATGCAGAGCATTTTCTCATGTGCCTGTTGGCCATGTCCATGTCTTCCTCTGTGAGATTTCTCTTCATGTCTTTTGCCCATTTCTTGATTGGATTGTTTGTTTCTTTGGTATTGAGTTTAATAAGTTCTTTATAGATTTTGGAAACTAGCCCTTTATCTGATATGTCATTTGCAAATATCTTCTCCCATTCTGTAGGTTGTCTTTTAGTTTTGTTGACTGTATCCTTTGCTGTGCAAAAGCTTCTTATCTTGATGAAGTCCCAATAGTTCATTTTTGCTTTTGTTTCTTTTGCCTTTGTGGATGTATCTTGCAAGAAATTACTGTGGCCAAGTTCAAAAAGGGTGTTGCCTGTGTTCTCCTCTAGGATTTTGATGGAATCTTGTCTCACATTTAGATCTCTCATCCATTTTGAGTTTATCTTTGTGTATGGTGAAAGAGAGTGGTCCAGTTTCATTCTTCTGCATGTGGATGTCCAATTTTCCCAACACCATTTATTGAAAAGAAGAGAGAGAAGACTCAAATTAATAAAATCATGAATGAGAAAGGAGAGATCAGTACCAACACCAAGGAAATACAAACGATCTTAAAAACATATTATGAACAGCTCTACGCCAATAAATTAGGCAATCTAGAAGAAATGGACGCATTCCTGGAAAGCCACAAACTACCAAAACTGGAGCAGGAAGCAATAGAAAACCTGAATAGGCCAATAACCAGGGAGGAAATTGAAGCAGTCATCAAAAACCACTCAAGACACAAGAGTCCAGGGCCAGATGGCTTCCCAGGGGAATTCTATCAAACGTTTAAAGAAGAAATCATACCTATTCTACTAAAGCTGTTTGGAAAGATAGAAAGAGATGGAGTACTTCCAAATTCGTTCTATGAGGCCAGCATCACCTTAATTCCGAAACCAGACAAAGACCCCACCAAAAAGGAGAATTACAGACCAATATCCCTGATGAACATGGATGCAAAAATTCTCCACAAGATACTAGCCAATAGGATCCAACAACACATTAAGAAAATTATTCACCATGACCAAGTAGGATTTATCCCCGGGACACAAGGCTGGTTCAACACTCGTAAAACAATCAATGTGATTCATCATATCAGCAAGAGAAAAACCAAGAACCATATGATCCTCTCATTAGATGCAGAGAAAGCATTTGACAAAATACAGCATCCATTCCTGATCAAAACGCTTCAAAGTGTTGGGATAGAGGGAACTTTCCTCGACATCTTAAAAGCCATCTACGAAAAGCCCACAGCAAATATCATTCTCAATGGGGAAGCACTGGGAGCCTTTCCCCTAAGATCAGGAACAAGACAGGGATGTCCACTCTCACCACTGCTATTCAACATAGTACTGGAAGTCCTCGCCTCAGCAATCAGACAACAAAAAGACATTCAAGGCATTCAAATTGGCAAAGAAGAAGTCAAACTCTTCCTCTTCGCCGATGACATGCTACTCTACATAGAAAACCCAAAAGCCTCCCCCCCAAGATTGCTAGAACTCATACAGCAATTTGGTAGCGTGGCAGGATACAAAATCAATGCCCAGAAATCAATGGCATTTCTATACACTAACAATGAGACTGAAGAAAGAGAAATTAAGGAGTCAATCCCATTTACAATTGCACCCAAAAGCATAAGATACCTAGGAATAAACCTAACCAAAGAGGTAAAGGATCTATACCCTAAAAACTATAGAACACTTCTGAAAAAAATTGAGGAAGACACAAAGAGATGGAAAAATATTCCATGCTCATGGATTGGCAGAATTAATATTGTGACAATGTCAATGTTACCCAGGGCAATTTACACGTTTAATGCAATCCCTATCAAAATACCATGGACTTTCTTCAGAGAGTTAGAATAAATTATTTTAAGATTTGTGTGGAATCAGAAAAGACCCCGAATAGCCAGGGGAATTTTAAAAAAGAAAACCATAGCTGGGGGCATCACAATACCAGATTTCAGGTTGTACTACAAAGCTGTGGTCATCAAGACAGTGTGGTACTGGCACAAAAACAGACACATAGATCAATGGAACAGAATAGAGAACCCAGAAGTGGACCCTGAACTTTATGGTCAACTAATATTTGATAAAGGAGGAAAGACTATCCATTGGATGGGAAACAATTCAAGAGAAAATATCCAAGTTGAAGCATAGAGAGACACAAGAATAGAAAGAACAAAACAGTGTAACAAATGTATATTTAATCCATCTCTCTGAAAAAAGAAATCTTGATTTTTTTTCAGATGTAGTGTGCAATGATCTATCATTTATGTATATGTAACACCCCGTGCTCATCACATCACCTGTCCTTTTATTTAATTAAAAAAATTTTATTGGAGTTCAATTTGCCAACATATAGCATAACACCCAGTGCTCATCCCACCAAGTGCCCCCTCAGTGCCTGTCACCCAGTCACTCCCACCCCCCACCCACCTCCCTTTCCACCACCCCTTGTTCGTTTCCCAGTTAGGAGTCTCTCATGTCCTGTCTCCACTCATTTTTTCTCCTTTCCTCTTTATTCCCTTTCACTATTTTTTATATTCCCCAAAAGAATGAGACCATATAATGTTTGTCCTTCTCCGATTGACTTATTTCATTCAGCAGAATACCCTCCAGTTCCATCCACGTTGAAGCAAATGGTGGGTATTTGTCGTTTCTAATGGCTGAGGAATATTCCATTGTATACATAAACCACATCTTCTTTATCCATTCATCTTTCGATGGACACCGAGGCTCCTTCCACAGTTTGGCTATTGTGGACATTGCTGCTATAAACATCGGGGTGCAGGTGTCCTGGCGTTTCCCTTCATCTGTATCTTTGGGGTAAATCCCCAGCAGTGCAATTGCTGGGTCGTAGGGCAAGTCTATTTTTAACTCTTTGAGGAACCTCCACACAGTTTTCCAGAGTGGCTGCACCAGTTCACACTCCCACCAACAGTGTAAGAGCGTTCCCCTTTCTCCGCATCCTCTCCGACATTTGTTGTTTCCTGCCTGGTTAATTTTTCCCATTCTCACTGGTGTGAGGTGGGATCTCATTGTGGTTTTGATTTGTATTTCCGTGATGGCAAGTGATGCGGAGCATTTTCTCATGTGCTTGTTGCCACCTGCCCTTTAAAATGACCATCACCAAATTACCCCATCCCATTGTCCACCTCCCCGAAAATCTTTTTTTTTCTCTCCGAAAATCTTGATTTGTAATGATACCACTTACTGCCATGGTATAAATACTGTCACCATGGCTGATTTCAAGCAACCAATGATTTAATAGCATGCCACCAAATACCTGAATATTTAACAATTTACTTTGGCAAGCTGGTACAAGCTAGTTATACTGCACTCTTCATGTGAATCATATTCAGAAACCTAAAATATATTAGAAACCCAGAGGAAATAGGAATGAGGTAGATGCAACCTTTGAAGAGATTATAGCTGAGATTATCCAAAACTTTTAAAATAAATCAAGTCATGGATTAAAGAACTCAGCCCACTACAAGCATGATAAATACAAAGAATACTACACAAAGAAAACTGCACCTCATTGTAATACTGTTGCAAACCAAGGTGCAGTGGGCTGGATGGTGATGCCCAAAGTGAATTATCCATGTCATAATCCTTGAAACCTGTAAGCGTTATCTTGTTTGGAAAAAGGGTTTTCCCAGATGGAATTAAATTAGGATTTTGAAATGAGTATATCATCCTGAATTATTTAATCCTGGGGGACCCTAATTATTTTCTTATTATTTTTCTATCATTGTAACAAAAAGGTAAATATAAATTACCTGGATCAGTTATTAAGAAGGTGATATTACTATGGACTTTAAAGACATCAAACATACACTGAAATTTTTATGAATTTGGAGCCAATAAATTTGGATAAGATAGATTTTTAAAAAATAACAACTAGCCAAAGCTGCCAGGGATAAATAAAATCTGAACAGTGTGTTATTTATGAAAAAGATTGTCCAAGAAGAAACAATTTTACGTAATGAAAACCCAGGTTTGGTGGATACATAAGTAAATTCTCACAAGCATTTGTGGAAGAAACAAAACACGTCTTTCACAAATCATTTTCTAAAGAATAGAATAGAGACAGAAGAACATCTTACTTTATATGAGGCCAGGATATCCTTGCTTCTTACACTTGATGAGGAAATTATAAGAAAATTATCTGCCGATCTTTCTCACGAATGTAGATGCAAAAATTTTGAACAAGCACTTTAAAAAATCCAGTTGTATGTAAAAAGGGATGACGATATGACCAGTGGCATTTATTTCACAGACACAATGGTAGCTTACTATTCACAACTCAATTAAGGAAATTATAAGAAAATTGATGAGGAAATTATAAGAAAATTATCTGCCGATCTTTCTCACGAATGTAGATGCAAAAATTTTGAACAAGCACTTTAAAAAATCCAGTTGTATGTAAAAAGGGATGACGATATGACCAGTGGCATTTATTTCACAGACACAATGGTAGCTTACTATTCACAACTCAATTAAGGTAACTTACACATTATCAAGGTAAAAAAAAAAAAAAAAAAGAAGAAGAAGAAGAAGAAAGGCCATGCTCATTGCAACAAGTACAGAAAAAGCATTTCAGAAAACTTAAAACTGCACCTGAGTGGCTCAGTTGGTTAAGTGTGTGGCTTCTCCTCAGGTCGTGATCCCAGGGTCCTGGGATGGAGGCCCACATAAGGGCTCCCTGATCAGCAGGGAGCCTGTGTCTCCCTCTCCTTTTCCTTGCTCCTCCCCTTGCTTGTGCTGGCTCTCTCTATGTCAAATGAATAAATAAATTCTTAAAAAAAATTAAGAGACATTAATGATTTTTTAAAATCCTGGCAAACATGGAATAAAATGGAATTTTCTTAATTTCATAAATATATTAAAAAAATCTAGAGGAGACATCATATTAAATGATGAAATATTCACAATGCTTCCACTGATATTAGATGTAAGACAAGGAGTCCTACTGCCAACACTTCCATTCAACTTTTTCTGGAGGTCTTAGGAAGTGCAATAAGGTGAGAGAAAGAAATAAATAAGGATTGAAAAGGATTATTTTCAGATAACATGACTGTATATGTAGACCATTCAAAAGAATCTATAACTATTAGAGTCGATAAGTAAATTATTGGAAATAAGATGAGTTAATTTTTTTCTATATACCAGGCAAAAACAAATAGAAAATGAAATTTGAATATGATACCATTGACAATAGTATCAAAGGATTGAAGTCAGCTAAATTTAGGGATAAATTTAATTGGGAATATAACAAAAAGTGGACAAGTAGCTACTAACTACGATTGTGAGAAATGAAAGAACCCTAAATGCCTTGCTTGATTTGGCATGTTCTTAGATTGGAAGAATGAATATTATAAAGATATCATTTTTCCTAAATTAATCTACAGTTTCAACATAATCTCAATCAAAATCGCAGGAGATTTTATTGTGGAAATTTAGGTGCTGGTTCTAAAATTTACCTGGAAATGCAAAGAAGCAAGAGTAGCCAAAGCAGCCTTAACAAAGACAAAACTGAAAAAAAAAAGAAAAAAAGAAAAAAAAAACTGGAGGATTTACACTACTAGGTATCATGACTATTATATATCTATAGTAATTAAGGCAGTGTAGCATTGGAGCTAGAAGAGAGAACTTGATTGATGGGAACAGAATAGAGGAATCAAACCCCACACATATTCATCTCATTTATGACAAAGGCTACACTGTAGTTCAGTAAGGAAAAGCTAACCTTTTCAATAAATGGTGCTGGGTTAGCCGGCTATCTCTGTGTCCCACCATGCACAAAAATCAAATCCGTATGGATTGCAGATATAAATGTGAAAGGTAAGATAATGCATTTGGAAGAAAATGTAGGAGATCATCTTTCTGACTTTGTAGTTTTTCATCGGTGGGCATTTCATCCCAATGTGAGGGCTCACCAGTGTTCTTGGCATCTCTGAGTGCCTCCCTTACCTCACTCAACCAAGAACATGATGATAGCTCCAATCTCTCCTTTCTCACCACCGTCACGGAGTATATACAATTCTGTGCAACCATCTACTGGCCTCTACCCATCAACACTTTTTCCACAGCCATCCCTCTCCTACCACTCATTTTCTAAATCACAGCAGTGCCTCCTTGAACTGTTGCACCTGCCAGGGAAAGTGAAGGCACTCCAGTCGGACTTCCTCACCTTTTCTCTTTCTCTCCCTTGGTTCTTCTTAGAGAAGCTTCCATGGCCTTCTTGGTAGGGTTGGAACCTCATTTATGTAGTATCTCTGACCTGTCTCCAGGATGACGTAACAATAGAAGCCTTTTGTTTCAATCCATCTGTCTTGTCTCTTGATATTTAAAAAGGAGGTATTTGATTTATTTTTTTAAAGATTTTATTTATTTATTCATAGAGAAACAGAGAGAGAGACACACACACACAGGCAGAGGGAGAAGCAGGCCCAATGCAGGGAGCCTGACATGGGACTCGATCCCCGGTCTCCAGGATCACGCCCTGGACTGAAGGTGGCGCTAAACCGCTGAGCCACCTGGGCTGCCCGAGGTATTTGATTTAAAAACAAATAAAACCACAAACAATAATGACAACAACAACAAAAGCAGGTAGATCTTTTCCATCTCTTGAAGTCTGGTTACTAGGAAGTGGCCCTGCCATGGACTCAAAGAAGGGACCATCCTTCTCAAAGCAAAAGAATGACCCTTCCCTCTCTAGCTGCCTGTTTTGCCTTCTGCCCAACAAAACTCATGGCTTTCTGTAAAACGGGGAAAGATTGAAGGAAAACATGATTTACAAAGGGAAGTTAAAAAGGCATCACCCTGTTTCAGAATATCTCAGTTACACATTCTGTTGCTTGAACCAGAAATTATCTACTTCTCCATTGCTAGTCAACCTTCAGTCTTTTTAGAGGAATCATTTCTTCAGAGAATTCTTTACAGATCTCTCAAATTATGTGAGATTCTGTTTCAGTCCTGCTTAAGCATCTAAACTCTCTCCTTCATATCACTGTCACATTTGTTTGTATGATTATGTGATAAATTTCTGCATTTTCCACTAAACTGGAAGTTCTGTAAGAGCAAACATCTTTTGATTTTTGCTACTTAATGTATCACCAGAGTCTTGGACAGGACCTGGGATATGTAAATACTGTAAAACTACATTATATTATGCCTCATAAATAATGAGAATTAACATGTAATGGAATTGACTATTAATTCCTGTCCCATGTTCATCCCTTTTGCATATTGGTGGTGTGAAGACAGGGTGGAGGCTAAAGTTCTTACTTTCCAAGGGAGGTTGTGGTGGGGTGAGGCTGGAAGGTTAAATGGCAGGTAGTTATGCCTTAGGAAGCAGAGGGCATGTTCCTGTATGTAATGGCCAAGTATTCCTTCATCAAGGTAATGAAACAAGTGCCAACTCAGTATTCCTGGAATCATGGCTGCTGCTGTGGATGACCTACGGATCAGGACCCACATTTCCATCAGTAGCCAAGCTTTCGTTAGATATGCCACCAGGTGGCACTAAAGCACAGCTAGGACAGGAATAGATCTGGATCTAGCAATAGGACCCCTATTCCTGACCACCTAGCCATTTTATTAACCTCATAATAATGCAAACATGCATTTTATATGATCTAGTTGCTCCATTGCCACTTAACACGTCATATAGGAATTTCTCTGTACTTGCTGAATTGATGAAAGACTGCGTGAGACCTGTGTACACTCATTAAAGGTGGAAGGGCAGGGTAGGGTTGGCTGTGAGGCAAAGGTGTTCGTTAAAGCAATAATGCCTTAAAGTCTCTCATTTCAAAGATCTGATCAGAGGTCTTTTCAGCTTATTCTGTGAAGTTATCTTGATTCTGAGAATTAAATAGATTCAATGATTTGTTACGGGCTATAAAATACAAGGCAATGAAAAATTTTTGGTGGAATTTCAAGTCCATAAAATGAATGTTTTGTCCCCATGAGGGAAGAGTTTCAAATATAAGATAAATAATTTATAAATAATAAAATAAGTAATCTCATAATGGTAATAACAGCAGTTAACATTACTTGCTAGGTTATTTGTCAGAGGTGGTAATGGGCATTTTCACATATATTACCTCATTGAGTTATTATAACAACCTGTGAAGTAAGAATTATATTCCTTTTTTTTTTTTAAGATTTTGTTTATTTGAGAGGCAGAGAGAGAAAGAGCAAGAATGAATGGTGGCAGAAAGAGAGGGAGAAGCAGCCTCTCTACTGAGCAGGGAGCCCTAGGTGAGGCTCCATGTGGGCCTGGATCCTAGGATCCTGGGGTCATGACCGGAGCTGAGGGCAGACACTTAACTGAGCCACCCAGGTGCCTCTATATTCCATTTTAATAAAGATTATGGTTGAAGCCTGGATAGGTTAAGTGACTTTCCAAAGGTTATTTAAAAATATGTGTAGCATAGTTGACATTGAGCAAACCTTTTATCATTTAGAATTTTAAATGCAAAACTGTATTTTTTATTTGCCTTATTTGATTCTAGATTTCAACAAAGATGGGTACCTGGCTGGCTCAGTGGTTGAGCATCTGCCTTTGGCTCAGGTTGTGATCCCGGGTTCCTGGGATCGAGTTCTGTATCGGGCTCCCCACATGGAGCCTGCTTCTTCCTTTGCTTGTGTCTCTGCCTTTCTTTCTGTGTCTCTTATGAATAAATAAATAAAATCTTTTAAAAAAAGAGAATATTTCAAGAAAGATACATTATAGAGACCTGCCAAAATCTCTAGGACAAGGATAAGTGTACTATTCCATAAAAATTTGATGTGTAATTAGAAAAGAGCTGGTTATTAAAAAAAAAAAAAACATAATAGAATCTTAGTAAGAACCATATATCCAGTCATATAAAATCTACCAAGGGTAGGTCTCTTAGCCTAGATTCCCTTGAAAGTTTACCCTGAGACAAAGGTTTATGTAGAGTTAGCTTAATTAGAAAGTAATTTCAGAGATCAGGGTTAATTGTTGAGGAAATGAAAAAAGAGAGGGAGGAAATGCCAGTCCAGGATGGATTCACTGTTTCTTGGTTACTGTTGATTATGCTGGGGCCTTCTGCAGAGCTTGAGGAAATAAGAACTGACCCCCTTGGAGAATGCAAGGCAGTAGGCTTATCCACTGGCTCCCATCCCACATAAGCCAAGAGTAGCCCCATAAGTGTTGACATCCCTGTGCTTCTAGGTTACACACGTCAGTCCCACCAAATTCCTGCTCGTGTTCCAGGCAGCAGTATCCTGAGTAGGGAGAGGTACTTGGTGTAGGTCACAGCAAAGCAAATTAGTGTCAGGTTGTATCTGTGAGTAGCTGATTTGAGCCTGCAGCAGAGACTGGAATAAGAAGGGGGCTCAGAAGATCAGAAAGGCTGCATAAGACCGGTCTAATCCCCTTCCTCTAGGAATACATGGTATTAACATGTAGATTTGGGTAATAATGATCAGATATATATGGATTTTCTACAATGATATGAAAGCCATGAGCCAACTTATTGGAATTAAATATCTTTGAGGCCATCTAATATTTTCTTCATTGTGTTACCATAGAAACACAGCATGGCTCACTGTTGTTAATTCAGTTCCAATTTTTATGGGTTATTACTGATTTTATTATTAATAGCACATAAAATCCAGGTATTATTTAATCTTTCAAGTGCACTAACCATAAAATTTTAAATTGTAAGGAGTGGCAGTGATCACTGAATTGTGTAAGTATCTTCTAAGGAAGAATGTTCATTAACGGATTCAGAAGACAGGCTGAAATGCAAACAAACAATTCTTTAGTACTAAAAAGTAGCAGAAATAGTTACCAGTTCCAAATTGCCAAACAGGTTGCTCATTCAAATAGAGGTGTTAGGGTATAGTGGAAAGAAGGCTGCCTTTACAGTCAGAAAGGTTGGGTTTTACTATTTGGGTTTTACAAACTTAAGAACTGTATGTTTTTGACCAAGCATTTTAAAGATTTTTTTAAAACCTTGGTTTTATTCACCTGGGAAAATGAGGGGGAAACTATCTCAGAGGGTTGTTGACAGGATTTATTTATTTATTTATTTAGTTAGTTAGTTAGTTTGTTTTTTGACTATTCATTTGCCTTATTTTTAAAACATTTTTTTATTGGAGTTCAATTTGCCAACATATAGCATAACACCCAGGGCTTATCCCACCTAGTGCCCCCCTCAGTGCCCATCACCCAGTCACCCCAACCCCCCGCCCACCTCCCCTTCCACTACCCCTTGTTCATTTCCCAGAGTTAGGTGTCTCTCATGTTTTGTCACCCTCACTGATATTTTCACTCATTTTCTCTCCTTTCCCTTTATTCCCTTTCACTAATTTTTATATTCCCCAAATGAATGAGACCATATAATGTTTGTCCTTCTCCGATTAACTTCCTTCACTCAGCATAATACCCTCCAGTCCCATCCACGTTGAAGCAAATGGTGGGTATTTGTCATTTCTAATGGCTCAGTAATATTCCATTGTATACATAGACCACAGCTTCTTTATCCATTCATCTTTCGATGGACATCGAGGCTCCTTCCACAGTTTGGCTATTGTGGACATTGCTGCTAGAAACATCGGGTGCAAGTGCCCCGGTGTTTCACTGTATCTGTATCTTTGGGGTAAATCCCCAGCAGTGCAATTGCTAGGTCGTAGGGCAGATCTATTTTTAGCTCTTTGAGTAACCTCCACACAGTTTTCCAGAGTGGCTGCACCAGTTCACATTCCCACCAACAGTGTAAGAGGGTTCCCTTTCTCCACATCCTCTCCAACATTTGTTGTTTCCTGCCTTGTTAATTTTCCCCGTTCTCACTGGTGTGAGGTGGGATCTCATTGTGGTTTTGATTTGTATTTCCCTGATGGCAGTGATGCGGAGCATTTTCTCATGTGCTTGTTGGCCATGTGTTGACAGGATTTAAATGAAATTCTCTGTTAATGCAGATAGCATGGTGCCAGCACATAGCAAGTATGCATAAATATGGACTGAATTTAAATCTGAAATGTACATGTGACACTGGCTCTGATCCACACGCTGATCAGGTATTTACAAGACTGGAAGGCATCTTTCTACAATTTCTGGTGCTTTTTATGGCTTGTTTTTTTTTCATGTTTTTTGGCTACTAGGTAAGATGTTACCTCTTTAGAAAGATAATCTCTGCTGGCTGTAATCAAATAGGACCTCACCTTTTTTGAAGTAAAAGTTCATGAATCTCTTACCTCCTTCTAGAAAGGCAAGAACCTCAGGACACTTTAACTCTGAAGGCAGTGTTCTTGGTGGCAAACAACATAAATTGAAGCTGGTTAATTAAAGCAGGAAAGGAGAAGATGGGAAGTCTAAAGGATCAGAAAACAAGCAGCAACCAAAGGAGGCTAGGTCACCAGAATGACATCATAGGAACAGTCCAGAGATAACCAATGCTGGAACCAGGTACTAGATGTCACAACTGGCGTCATAGCCACAATTACCTCTCTTCAGGGGACAGTAGAATGAATTCTTTATTCCTTCCTTATTCTTATCCCTGAATTTTTGTGACACTTGCTTAAGATTCATAATCTAGAGATGAGCCTCTCCAACTGGCTAAACGTACTGTTATGTGAGCATGCTATAGTTGCTAGGAGTTCAGAAAGCATTTTTGGCATTTGCAGTGGAAGATAGACTCTGATTCCCACTGAGAATAAAACTGGGGAATTCTTGAACATTGAAAGAAGAGTCTTGATGCTTAGCAGTCAAAAAATACACAGCAATCCTTCCCATAGTGTACTCTTTCAAATGCTCAATGTCTACCAATACTTTTTCCCCTTATATTTATATTTTAAAAATACATAATGTGTATATCTTCTCACAACTGTAAAATCACTCAATTCTACCTTAGGAGACAATCCGAAGTCTTATGATTATTTATGGTTCCCAGATTTAAGTCCAGTGGTGATATCCATTCTTCTTTTTGGGTTATTCTTATGTCCTGATATTCCTCAGTCTGTGGACTGACTATAAAATTACCTGCCACCCATCACACCCTAATAAAACAAGAAGAGGAAGGAAACAAAGTTAGTTGAAACTGTAAATATGTAAATGACACAGCAAGGAAAAGATAGAAGTAGAGGATACAGACATTATTTCTGAAACTAATTATTAGGCCATAGTTATGTTAATTCTGCATCTTTATGAGGTAACATTCTTTTTTTTAATAAAGATTTTATTTATTTATTCGTGAGAGACATAGAGAGAGAGGCAGAGACATAGGCAGAGGGAGAAGCAGGCTTCCTGCAGAGAGCCCCATTCAAGACTGGATCCTGGGACACTGGGATCATGCCCTGAGCCAAAGTCAGATGCTCAACCACTGAACCACCCAGGCGTGCCAAGAGGTAACATTCTTTTAGCACATTCATAGAAAGTACTTGAGTTTCAGTCCAGGCCTTGAGTCCAGAATTTTGGGATTTAAGTATATTATCTTACTTTAAGCAATGTGGTAGCATTAAAAGAATTCATCTACCCCAAGGCTCTTCATACTGCTTTTACTGTTCTCTGAGAATGGCATCTCAAAGCTTTGTTTTCAATGTGCACTTAATGAAATAATCATATGATTTTTTTCTTAATCCTTTAATAGTGAATAACTTTAATTTTCATATGTGAAACCAATTTTACATTCCTGAAATAAACCCAATTGGTGTGATGAATTAATTACCTTTTTAATATATCACTGAACTTGATTTGCTAACATTCATTTGCATAATGTAAATCTCTATGTGCTGAAAATTGGCTTATCTTTTCTCCCATTATCTTTGTCAATATTTGGTAACCAGTATAATGCTAGCACTGCAAAATGAGTTAAAGAGAGTTTCATTTTTTCTTTATTGTCAAGTAATTTGCAAAAGATTGGAGATTTTGCTTCCTGAACATTTGGTGAAGCTTGCTGATTAAATCATCTGGACCTACAGTTTTACCAGTAAGAAGATTTTAAACTATTACTTTAAGTATCTTAATTACATGGGACTATTCATATTTTCTGTTTATTTTTGAGCAAGTATTAGTAAGTTCTGTTTCTCTAGAAATTTGTCCCTTTCTTCTAAGTTTTCAAATTTATCAGCATAAAATTGTTCATTATTCTCCTTATCATTTTAATCTCTATAGCATCTGTAGTGATGTCTCCTTTTCAATTATGATATTATTTGAGATCTCTTTCTCTTCCCCTGTCTCTCTTATTTTAAATTTTAGATAAGATGGTCAGCAAAGGCTTCAATTCATGTGCATGTGAGAAAAGACCTACAGGAAGTGAAAGGAAAGCTATACAAAATGTAGGGAAAGAATAATTTTGTTGGTCCCAAGGCAAACATGTTCCTGTTTGTTCAGGAGATGTTGAGGAGGTCATTGTAGTGAGAGCTGAGCGAATAAGGGGAAAATAGAAGAAGCAATTAGATAAGGAGGGACTAGATCCAGTTGGGCCTTGTGATAAGCAGAGTAATGGCCCCCACCCTGAAAAGATGCCCACTTCCTAATTCCTAGAACCTGAGAATATGTTCCCTTACTTGGCAAAAGCAAATTAAGGTTGCAAAGTGAATTAATGTTGCCCTTCAACTAACCTGGAGATGAAGAGATTATCCTGAATTATCCAGATGGGCACACTGTAATCATAAGGATCCTTAAATGTGGAAGAAAATGCAGGAGAGAGAGTCAGAGAGACAGCAATGTGAGAAGGCCTTGGCCTGATGTTGGTGACTTTGAAGATGGAGAAACAGGGCCATAAGCCTAGGAAAGTAGGTGGACTCTAGATGCTGGAGAAGGTAAGGAAAAGGATTCTCCAGAAAGGAACACAGTCCCACAGCCATCTTAATTTTAGCCCAGTGATACCCATTTTGGACTTCTGACCTCAGAACTGTAAGATAACAAATTTGTGTTGTTTTATACCACTAGATTTGCAGTGATTTGTTAAAGCAGCCATAGAAATCTAACACAAGCCCTGTGGTTTATAGTAAAGACTTCTACTTTCACTGTGAGTGAGATAGGAAGTCATAGGGCAGAGGAGTGATCTAATCTGATTCAATAGGATCATTCTGGATGCTGTGATGAGAATAGACTATTGAGGAATTCCTTCCCCCTTGTAGGTTTTGGCTTGACTATCCCATATTTTATTGAGGTCTCATCAATTTTGTTTAAGATTTAGAAAAATATAATTTCACATTTCTTTTGTAATTTGGGGTCTCCACTCTGTTTTGTTGCCAGAAATAAAACTCTGAACTTGCTTTAAAGTTCTATGGAAAACTCGGAATTTGAACCAGCCAAAATGTGATTGCAAGTACCACAATATATAAAATCAAGTGAGAGATTGAAAGAGATTAGTTTAGGTTAGTGAATACTGGTAAAAGAGACTTTGAAAAATATTTGAAAATTATTTTCCTTGCATTATAAGAAAGAGAATACAAAGAGAACACTGAAGTGACATAAAATGCTTCTTATGCTGTTGCCCTTTTCAAATCCTAAAAATCATAGTGCACCATCTTAGATTTTCCATTAGGATAAATTCAGTAGCACTTTGTCTTAATGGCCCCTGCTCAGAGAGTAACTTTACCTGAAAATAAATGTGTTCATAATATTCTTAAAGTTTAAATTTGATTAATATATAATGTATTAATTTCTGAGGTAGAGGTCAGTGATTCATCAGTCTATAATGCCCAGTGCTCATTACATCATGTGCCCTCCTTAATGTCCATTACTCAGTTATCCCATCCCCCCAACTTCTCCCTTCCAGCAACCCTCAATTTGTTTCCTATGATTAAGAGTCTCTTGGGGGATGTCTGGGTGGCTCAGTGGTTGAGCATCTGCGTTGGTTCAGGTCATGATCCTGGGGTTCTGGGATCAAGTCCCATGTTGGGCTCCCTGTGCGGAGCCCACTTCTCCATTTGCTTATGTGTCCACCCCCTCTCTGTGTGTCTTTCATGAATAAATAAATAAAATCTTTAAAAAAAACTCTTCTGGGGATCCCTGGGTGGCGCAGCGGTTTAGCGCCTGCCTTTGGCCCAGGGCGCGATCCTGGAGACCCGGGATCGAGTCCCACGTCGGGCTCCCAGTGCATGGAGCCTGCTTCTCCCTCAGCCTATGTCTCTGCCTCTCTCTCTCACTGTGTGACTATCATAAATAAATAAAATTAAAAAAAAATTAAAAACTTTTATGATTTGTCTCCATTTCTGATTTCATTGTTTTATTTTTTCCTCTCTTCCCCTATGACCCTCTGTTTTGTTTCTTAAATTCCACATATGAGTGAGATCATATAATTGTCTTTCTCTGATTGACTTATTTTGCTTAGCATAATACCCTCTAGTTCTATCCACATCTTTGCAAATGGCACGATTTCATTTTTTTGATGGCTAAGTAGTGTTCCATTATATATATATCTCACATCTTTATCCATTCATCTATTGATGGACATCTGGGATCTTTCCATAGTTTGACTACTAGGAACATTGTTGCTATAAACATTGGGGTGCAGGTGCCCCTTTGGATTAAACGTGTTCATAATAAAAGGACTTACAAGAAAAGAGCCAACTTTTCCCCAAATAGATGAAGATGTGAAACTTTGCTTCAGCAATATTCACAGTGGCCATAGGGATTAACTATCGTAACAAGGATGGAAATACTGCTTGCCTTTGTGTAAATCCTATCTAGCACTGCTCTACCAGAGGACTGGGTAGAAACTGACAAAACGAGCAGATATCAGAAAGACTAAGCTGTCAATATATCTAGGTTATAAATTGATCCAACATTTGAGAAGGAAGTGTTAAAGTATGAAATGGGTTCTTTAACATAGAATAAAGTTATTGGCTTATCAGTTATTCTAACAATTCCTTTCTTATCTTCTCCACTCCTTTATTGCTATTTATTGTATTTTATTTATTTGTTTATTTATTTATTTATTTATTTATTTATTTATTTATTTATTTATTTATGGGGGGGAGAAGAGAAAGAGCTAGCGCATGAGCCAGGGAAGGGGCAGAGGGAGGAGCAGACTCCCCTCTGAGCAAGGAGCCAATGAGGGGCTTGATCCCATACTCTGGGATCACAAGCTGAGCCAAAGGCAGATGCTTAACTGACGGGGCCACCCAGGTGCCCCCTTTATTGTTATTGTTTGTTTATTTATTTATTTATGAAAGGGAGACCATGCATGAGGCAGGGCGGAGGGGGTGGGGGAGAGAGAGAGTCTCAAGCTGACTCTGTGTTGGCCAGGCTTGATCTCACAACCTTGAGATCATGACCTGAGCTGAAATCAAGAGCCTGACAGCTTAAACGACCGAGCTACCCAGTTATACTGATTATAATTTTAGAGCCTAATCCCCTCTTCCCAAAGGAGAAGGGGGAACAATTCATTTCAAATTTTACTTTTGAAAGGACCAAGCTCCAGTCTAGCTTATATATGGTCCTAAGTAGCTTGGTTAAAATAGTTACAAAAAAACAAAAAAAAAAAAGTTACAAAAATGAGTCACTGGATCAAAAAATATTTTCTAAATTTAAGAATGATCTTATAAACTATTCCATGGACAAACATCCTCAAAAACTTAAATGCAATTAACTTTTAATTATATACATAAATGGAGAGGTGTAGGTGCTATTAATAATTTAAAAATAGCTAATTAAAAATAATATATATTTGGCTTTGGAAAGCCTTGTAATTCCCTCCGTTTCTCTTTCTTAATTGTTTTTCTCCTAAGCTAATATTAAAATTAATTTCCCAATCTTGAACGCAGAGTAACGGTTGAAAGATGATCTAGCATTTTGATGGGTGGAGAATAGAAGCTGGTCTAGGATTACATTTGGATTTGGATAATCTATATTTAGATACTTAGGAATTGACTATATTCTCATGTCATCAATGTTTTCGAGCCAGGATTATTATGACACTGTATCAGAGTCCTTTACCTTAGGGTTCCTGGTCCCAGACATTCCCCTCTCCATTTCTTCTTTGGTCAGATAGACCAACTAGAGCTCCCTTAGAAGGGGTTGGGGATGTGGCATCAAAATGAACAAAATTTTATGGGCTACTTATGCTGGGGTAGCATGGAAATGGTAGGAGTGGGGTGGAGATGGGACAAATGTTGGGGCGGCACCTGCAGTGTTCCCCACAGACAGTTGTAAGACACTATGGTATATACAAATCTCTTCAGATATTGGTCTGTAAAGAGAGAAAAGAAAAAGACTTTGTGGTGTGGTAGGAAAACAACTATAGGATGAATGTCAGAAAACCTTGGTTTCAGTTTTGGTATTTACAATCCCTTGATCTTTTGGAGACTTAGTGTATTAACATGTAAAGAGGGGTAATAATACCTACCTTATCTACCCCCTGGGGATTGCTGGGAAGATCAGAGCAGATAATATATGTGAAAACACTTAGAAGTTTATAAAGTATTACACAAAGGTAAGACGTCTGTTGCTTTAGCACTTGGAATACTTAAAAGATTTAAAGAAATCCTACTGTGGTCATAAAGTAGATTAGGAAGAAAGAGTCTGGGGAATTCATCATTACTAATAACAAATTTACTCAAAATACATGCCAGTGGTATTATCTCTGTGAACTAAAAAGCATGTTTTTTTTCTGTTTCCTGTGAGAGTGTCCTTTTGGGATGCTCTGTGTACCGCACTTAGAGTTTCTAGAAGTCCCAATCTGCTTCCTGTGAGTCCACCATCTACCATCTGCCCCTGAGCTTTCGGGCAGCCAGATTGCCGCCTGAAATCGGATCCCCACTCCCCCTTCAGAAGCCACATTTCCTCTTCTACTAAAAAGGCTACTTCTCCTCCTAACTCACCAGCTCCTGTTGGTAGAAGGTAGAAGTACACTATGGTGACTTAGAGGCAGGAGAGCGACTCTTTCTCTGATTCATGACCTTGCAGATACACCCCATGTACAATTATGAGTTTTTTAAAGGGTGGGGGTCATATCTTATACTTTATGTTTAACCTTCAAGCTAACCAGTGTCTTACACAGTGTAGATACTTAGTAAATACTTGCTGAGTCGATGTGCTAAGAAATATATGAGGCAATTTGCTTTATCAGGGCTTTTCATCCTAGATTATTAGGTTAAGAATGAATATTCTTTTTTTTTTTTAAAAGATTTTATTTATTTATTTATGGTAGAGAGAGAGAGAGGCAGAGACACAGGGAGAGGGAGAAGCAGGCTCCATGCCGGGAGCCCGACGCGGAACTTGATCCCGGGACTCCAGGATCTCGCCCTGGGCCAAAGGCAGGCTGAGCCAAACCGCTGAGCCACCCAGGGATCCCCAAGAATGAATATTCTATCTCAATATTTAAATCTGGGATGATAAAGAAGTGAAGACCTATTCTGAGTAGCACCTGCCACTTGAGAGCTTCCTTGCTTTTCTTCTTATATTACTCTCATGCCCTACTTGGGACTGGGTTTGAATGTGGGAATATGTGCAGGACTAAACAAGGAATTGAATTGGATGGAGGAAAATATGTAGTCCTTGCCGTGGCACTTAAAAGAATGAGCCCAGTGATGAAGTCATAGTTGAAGTTTAAAATTTCTGTTATTAATGTCAAATAATCTATGCTGTCATATTCTTTTTTTGCCATTAGAAATCTGGTAAGGGATTCTAACATATTGGAAGTAGTGAGCAAAGTTGAAGCATCTTCAATTAATAAACTATATCTTTTCAGGGTATTGGTATTAAAGGTGATTGGCATTTCTTAATGTGTTCTCTCTCTCTCTCTTTTTTTTTACTTAAAATTATAACATCACCATTTTCCAAAAAACAGTGCATCCATAATTTCACCATCTTGATACTGTTATTTTTGCATTTATCTTCCGATCTTTGTCCAATGTATGGATGTTTTACTTACTTGCTTTTCTTCTGTGCATACTGTTTTCATTCTGAATTGCCCTGGGAGTATTATATCTGCCAGATGGAGGCTCAAAATTTCTGAGTGGCTCCAAGAATCCTAATCGATGCTGCTGTAGAAATTGACATTTCCCCCTGGGGGAAGGCATGTCCAAAAATTTTAGAAGGTTCCCATTGGAAGCTGAAGCAGAAAGTGACTATGGGCTGTTAAAACACCAGCGATCCAATGGAAAAGGAAGGCAGGTTGGCTTTTAGAAGAAGAGAAGTAGGTGGATATTTAAGTAAAATAATTTCAGATGCCAAGAACATATCTCTTCCCACTTACCCAAAACAAACAGGAAACAAAAAATAAAAACCTAAAGTAATAATCACTATAATAAAATCACCCTCTCACTAAGTGACGAAGAGTTGAAGTTAGTTTAGGAAAGCTATTATGTGGGGCACCTGGGTGGCTCAGTGCTTGAGTGCCTGCCTTTGGCTCCCAAGGGGAGCCTGCTTCTTTTTTTTTTTTTTTTTAAGATTTCATTTATTTATTCATGAGAGAGAGAGAGAGAGAGAGAAGCAGGCCCCATGCAGGGACCCGACGTGGGACTGGATCCCAGGACCCCAGGATCACACCCCGGGCCAAAGGCAGGCGCTGAACCGCTGAGCCCCCCAGGGATCCCCTTGCTTCTCCCTTTGCCTATGTCTCAGCCTCTCTCTCTCTCGGATGAATAAATAAAATCTTTAAAAAAAAAAAACCCAAAACATCTGTAATGCTTAAAATGGCAAATTTTAAATATCAGAGGCTGAGATAAATTTTACTAAAAGGGCAAGAGAAGACAGTAGGGGTCTTTGCTAGAAACGGGGAGTGAGGGGACTAGTATAGACCTTTAATGCTCTTTTATGGGGGAAAAAAAAAAACAAGAAAAGGTAGTGGGGTTGGGGGAAAGGAAAGGAAAAAAAAAAGTTATGAAATGGAACAAACCTCAGCGATTCTTAATTTTGCCAGATTGCACAAGAGAAGAAGTGGACAACTAGAAATCACCTGAAAAGGGCCGCGGACAATCTTGCTGCTCGCAGGTGGCGGCGAGTCCCGGGCGCGGGCTCTGGGGGGCGGCCCGGGGCGGGGCGGGGCTGGGCTGGGCTGGGCTGGGCGCCCCCCGTCCCCCGCCCCCCGTCCCCCGCCCCCCATCTCCTCCCTCCCCCCGGGCCCCGCCGCGCTCCGGGGCCGCGCAGGTGCAGGTGGCGGGGCCGGGCCAGCTGCGCGCCGCGCCCGCTCCGGGGGGGCCGCCAGGCGTCGCGCTGGAGCCGCGGTTGCCCCGGAGACCGAGCGGCGAGTGGGCGGCGCGGAGCGGGGCTGCTGCCGGGTCTGGGGCGGGCGCGGGGCGGGCCTGGGGCGGGCCTGGGGCGGGCGCGGCGGCCCCGGGGCGCGGGAGCTGCACTCGGCTCGGCCGCGCGTCCCACGGTCCCGGCCGCGGCGGGCGGAGCGGCTGCCCCAGGAGCGCCGAGGGCCCGGGCGGGCGGCGGGCGCGCTCCCCGCGGCCGCGGGATGACTCCTCCGGGCTCGCCGCTGGCGCCCCTGCTGCTCCTCTCCCTGCACGGTGAGTAGCCGAGCCCGCCGGGCCCGGGGCCGCCCCGCCCGGCGCAGGTGGCGCAGGTGTGCCCCAGGTGTGCCCCAGGTGTGCCCCAGGTGTGCCCCCAGGTGGCCCAGGTGTGCCCCAGGTGTGTCCCAGGTGGCCCAGGTGTGCCCCACGTGGCCCGGGTGGAGAGGTAGCCGCCCCCGCCGCTCGGTCCCCGCATACCCGACCCGCTGCCGACCCGCCGCGCTCTGCCGGTCACCCCGGGTCACCCCGGGTCACCCCCGGTCACTCACCGGGCGCGGCGCGAAACCGTTTCCGTGATCCCGCGGCTCCGGCAACAACAGAGGTGCTTTGAGATAAAGGAGAAAACTTTGAATTCTGGCTTTACCGTGACCTTCAACTAGCACATGCAGCTTTCGCTGAGTCTGTGATCTTTGCTTTAAGAATAACTGTACAGTGCGCTACACCATGTCCGAAAACACTGATTTTTTTTTTTTTTTTTTGTGCTCTAGCTTCTTTCCCAAAGCATTCACAAGGGCTTACAGAAATGCATAATGTGCAGCAGCGTTAGAACAGAAAGACTAAACATCTGGGTAGTTTTCTTAGTTTTTTAAGGAAACTGACTTTCCACTCTCGATTTCATCTGTCTTGCATTTTATTTTTCCATGACTAGCCGTCCTGTTTAACTCTGATTTTCACCTAACACAGTGTCCTCCTGTGAGCGCGCTGTCCTTGGAATCAAGTTTTCTGTCCCGTTTAATTGATGAGATTTATTCCGGAGGTTTCATTTATTCCGGAGGTTCAGTGATTTGTGGAATATTGTGGTTAGCCTTATTTGTTTCTGGAGATACCAGTATGTTTCCCATAGTTTTGTGGCCTCACTTCAACTGATAATGTACCAGGGATCTTGAAGTAACTTCATGTTAGTTGACTTAAATTGTTGGAATTTATTTAGTAGGGGAGAAAGAAAGACAAAATTTTGCATACTTTTTCCATAGATGCAAGTGAAGGAAATCATCAAAATTACAGAGAACTTTCCTAAAGTTCAGTAGATATATTTTTGGTGATGACGTGTAGACAATAATTAAGTGAACATGAGTACGTGCTTGCAAGTTAATTTTGTCTGGTTACCCTTTTGAAGGGGCCGACATTTTTCTCTGTCCTACTTCTCTCAAGTGTGAAATAATTAGAGCTTTTTATACAATTCTTTGGATATAACTGAAAAATGTTTATAAATATTGCTATAAGAGCTGCTGAAGTTTTGGTAAAAAATATTCTTAACCTTCATCTATTACAATAAATGCTGCTCTCTTTTTGTAAGTAGCATTTGTGTATAGTTTGTTTTTGAATTATTAGGCAGTACTTTAAAGAGTGGATGTAATTTGCAGAAGCAGCCTTACAAGGTCATCTGATTTGTTTCCTTTCCTTCAGCAGAACTATTCCTCAGCTGTCCTAGGATGTTTTTAGAGACTTCCAAGGACAATTCAGCCTTCATGATAATCTATTCCGTAGAAGCACTTTTCACCCTCAGAAATGAACAGTTGTGTTCATTTGCTCAACATATATTTACTGAGCTCCCACTCTGGGGCTGGTGGAAGACTGGGATGCACAGGAGCTTGTCTGCAGCCCGTATGGAGTCTGCCTTTTTTAAAACAGGCTGTAAGCATGCAAAATGATTCATGATATAAGGAATATATATATAAATACACACACGCATATATATATGATTGCTATTTATTAATGGTGATAGCGAGGAAGACTTCATAGAAAAGTTTTCTGTAATCTGGACTTTAGGTTGGATTTGAATTGGCTGACATGGGGGTCGTTGGGCCTGCTTTCCTAGTCAGAGGAACAGCTTCGGTGAAGGATATGAAATGAAAAATACTGGGGCATATTCTTGAAAGGCCAAGTGTCTCGCTGCTAGAGCAGGAGATGTGTGCAAAGGAGAAAGGGCTAAAAAAAGTAGTAAAAGAATAGTAGAGAGCCTTGAATGCTGAATTTGGGATTTATTCAGGAGGCCATGGTCTCCTTAAGATGGGGAGCGGAGGGGGGTGAGCAGCTGTTGTGTGTGCCTACTTGTGCCCAGCATAACAGTCCCCAGAGTATACTGTGTCCTGACTGCCATTAAGTTCTTGAAGTCAAAGACAAAAGTTGTTTTGAATGAATTAGGGCTCATCCCTAGGACTTAGAATGAGGAGAAGGGGTGGAAACATGAGCAAAGTGGCTTCATTATGAAGGAGGAAAAGAAATGGAATGCTGAGTAGATAACTGTTGTAGCATTGGCCACTACGAAGGCGTGATACACGAAGGGTAGAAACAGAGTCTTGCATTTTTGAAAGAAAGTGGATGTCAAGAGATTCTGGTTTTTATTTTTGTTTGAGTTTCTGTAGAGTAACTTCCAAGGGAATTTGGACTGAAAAGTTGGCTTCTATATAGTTTTACCAATGGGTTAGATATATCTGAAGTGGTTTTTTGTACTACTTGTGTAATTCCTTGAAATAGCAGTTACTTTTCCAGAATCTGAGAAAGTCCTGTAAAAAGAGAGATCACATGAAATGAAATGAAAATGAAAAGAATTATGAGCCTAAATGTTAGCATTCTGAAAAATTTCTTGTGAACTTTGATTCCTTAGTTCTAACTTGAATTATGTAACTGCTTTGGAAGGATTCACTTTTTAGCAGAAAACCTGTCGTTTTCCCTACATGAAAGGTGACAGCCACTGGATGAAAATTTTAGAGAAATTAAGCTTAACACACTGTATATTCAATGTGGACTATTCAGGAAGCAATTTAAACATGAAATCACTAAGTGCTTCTAAAATGCTATGCTTAAGAACTGGTGTCAGGCTTAAGGTAATGATGCAATGGGTAAAGATCCCCATTCCCCCTCCCCCAAGTAACAGTATGTTGCACATTTTCAAATGAGTTTTCACACTTTGATAGTGGAAGCATTTATAATGAAAAGTCTCATTTGGATCTTCATACTTAAGCCATGTGATTTAGTGCCAAACAAGGTGATGTGCTGGTACACAAGATTCTTTAGTTGCAATGAGTCCTACAGAACAAGAGACTGGAAATACTAGCTGAGTTGAGGGGAAATTGTGGCACTCCCACTGAAATTCTCATCTTCCTTAGTTCATTTAGAATAGGGATTCTGAATTTATAGTTACCTACAAAAGTGATATTTTAGGCAGTTGGAGGTAGGATTGCGGGATTTCTGGTAGCTTGCTCACTTCAAGTATCCCCCTCCTTTGTTTGATAAGGACTGTCTGGCACTCAAATATCTCACCCTTGCATTTTGAGAGCATCCCTCAGACCATCTGGAGGCTCTGATACCCTCCTTTAATCATAATTGAGACTAACTGGTTTCAGAGGGGTTGTCAGTTCTTGGGTGGTATTCAAAACGCCATATGAAAAAAAAAAAAAGAAAAAAAAAAGAAAAAAAAAACGCCATATGATTTGAACTGAATTTGGTCTTAAAAGTGGGACGTTATTTAGTTACTTATTAAGCTGATCTTACTAAATTGTGGAAGGATTTTTTTTTCTTTCCATTAAAGTTTGGGTAATTGATTCCCTCCATACTGGTTTCCTACCACCTAGAAAGAGCAGTTTACCTTTGTGATGATTTAAAAAAACATGAAGTTAGTCAAAGAAATAAAATCTGTTTCCTGATTTCACAAATGATAGACTCGGCCATTGACCTGGTACCAGTTCATCTTCATCATTGTCAGATACCACATAGCTGGTATATGGTGTGACTCTGCGTCACATGTATTATAGGACGATCATATTTTAGCAAATATCACTAAAATTTTTATGTTTATAAGAAAGATTAAAAAATACAAATTTGCCAATGTGAAAAAAAAGCCTGTTCAATAAAAAGATTTTTTAGAAGAAGTCTGATTAGTGGTTTCCCTTCATTTAGCATTTTGATCTTGAGAAAGGTAACAAACTGGGACGCCTGGGTGGCTCAGTGGTTGAGCATCTGCCTTTGGCCCAGGGCGTGATCCTGGAGTCCCACATCGGGCTCCCTGCAGGGAGCCTGCTTCTCCTTCTGCCTGTGTCTCTGCCTCTCTCTGTGTGTCTCTCATGAATAAATAAACAAAACCTTAAAAAAAAAAAAAAAGAGAGAAAGTTAGCAAATTGACAGTCTTAGATGCGCACTTTTATTTTTATTTTTTTATTTTTTTTATTTTTTTATAATTTTTATTTATTTATTTATGATAGTCACAGAGAGAGAGAGAGAGAGGCAGAGACACAGGCAGAGGGAGAAGCAGGCTCCATGCACCGGGA
Organism: Vulpes vulpes; assembly: GCF_048418805.1. NCBI lineage: Eukaryota > Metazoa > Chordata > Mammalia > Carnivora > Canidae > Vulpes > Vulpes vulpes. Next base: position 120,192,548 of record NC_132780.1, on the reverse strand, counting down.
GCCCAACGTGGGATTCGATCCCGGGTCTCCAGGATCGTGCCCTGGGCCAAAGGCAGGCGCCAAACCGCTGCGCCACCCAGGGATCCCAGATGCGCACTTTTAGAAAAGCATTGCCAGTAATGAAGTTGAGATGCCAGAAGCCCTGAATTCAGGAAAGTCTTGTACTACTTAGAGTTCTTTGGAAGAATCCCATGTTCTCATTAATGTTGATTCTTTTCTGTCCTCTTTCATTCTCATCTTCTTCCATTTTGGAGAATGTTCTATAGTTCTATAGCATCAGGGTCTTTTAAGGTAAATAACACCATTCATGGTTCCTTCCAATGATTTAACTCTACCTCGTTTGAGGATACATCACCCATGGAGTCAAGTAGGCCAACCCAAAAATCACCCTAGAAGCTGGGCATTGTTGAGGATATGTGAGAATGTGGACATAGTTTATGCTAGTATTTTCCCCTTGTTCCATGATGTCAACTCTATGATATAACTCGGTGTGTGTGTGTGTGTGTGTGTGTGTGTGTATGTGTGTATGTGTACGTACACACATATGTATATATGTATGTGTGTGCTTTCTGTAAAAGACATTATCATACCTGGCACAGAGTAAGTGCTCAGTAGATACTTGAGAATGGACTAAGTGAGTGGTTACTTATATAATTGCTAATCCTGAGTGCCTGGAGTACCCGAAAAGAATGTTTTTTTCCCCCTTTTAAAGAAAAGTAATTTTTGTTAAGCATTTTTTTTAGGGATTTGGTGCGACTGTATCAGCTTCAGTGTATCTTTAAACCTAAGTATGTATTTTGTGAAGCAGAGGTGATAGAGATCTATTTTCATAGACTTTTCAGATTCTATGACTTTGGAAATTAATTTAAAAATATAATACAGATCTTTCGACACTGATTTTTAGCTTATTTTTAATCACAAGGCTTTGAAATTGTCTATATTTGAAGTATTTTTTTCCTAAGGAATTTCTGAAGATGTTGCTCCATGCAGTAAGGAATGACCTTGGACTTTTGGGTGTTCACTTATAGCCATCAAGGTTCCCATTTCCATGCCTTGTATTCTTCATCCTGAGGGCCTGTATGTCAAAACTAGTCTCCCAACGAAATAAAAACAAAAACAAAAAAGGGAAAAAACTAGTCTCCCAAGAACAGAGATATAAAATAACAGCTGTGTAGGGACGCCTGGGTGGCTCAGTGGTTGAGCGTCTGCCTTCAGCTCAAGGCAGGGTCCTTGGGATCAAGTCCCCCATCGGGCACCCCACAGGGGAGCTTGCTTTTCCCTCTGCCTGTCTCTGCCTGTTTCTCTGTGTCTCTTCTCCGTGTCTCTGTCTGTCTAAAAACAAAAACAACCTGTGTAGTCTAAGCTCAACATCCACCCCGCCCCCCATCACAGATAGATAGTACTGGACTTTGTTTTAGAAAAAGGAGCATTTAATTAGATGAGCCCTGTGTGGAGGCATCATCGCCTTCTCCCAAGGGAGATTGCCAGTTGTCCTCTCCTCTCATTGCCTCGCCTTTTCCTGCAGTCTTCCATATTTCCCCCCAGAGTTTCTTCATCTAGGATTTATTCCCTATGGACCATCCTCGTAGTCTGTAGACATCTCCCGAAATGTCATCAGTATTCTAATCATAGCTACATCCTCAACCGCGTACTCAAAGGTGCCTTAAGGAACATCAGACATCTTTTTATAATACTTCATCTTTGTTTCCTTGTAGCAGGTCCATCATTGCCTGTTATACAACTTTTGTCAGCGCCATGGTTCAGGGTCATTTGCCAGAACACAAAATACGGGGCAAAAAGTGAGGATCAAGTGTAGTAAATGTCACTTGTTGCAGAACACATTGCAGTCAGGCTACATTTTAGGTTTTCATCGGGTGAGAAACCTTGTAGTACATTTCACTTAATGCATGTTGCCCGTGTGTAAATACAGATTTTACACTTGTAAATCTGCGCCAGCACTTGTTAGCCAAGACTTATGACAGTATGCAGAACATGTGAAGAATGTGTTAGCAGTGCAAGGATTCTCAAACTTTTGGCTTTGGGATTACTGGGCCTTAAAGATTATTGAGGACCACAAGGAGCTTTTGTTTATGTGGATTATATCTATTAATACATACTGTATTAGAAATTAAAAGTAAGAACATTTAAAAGTATTTATTAATCAATTTAATAACAATAAATCCATTGTGTATTGACATAAATGATACATATTCATGACAAGTAAGAATTTTTGCCCAAACCAAAAAATATTAGCAAGAAGAGTGACATTATTCCACATTTTGGAAATCTCTTTAATGTCTGACTCATTAGAAGACAGCTGGATTCCCCTATCCGCTTCTGCATTCAATTTCTTATGATGTGTTTGGTTAAAATATGTGAAGACTGTCTGGCTTTACACAGCCATGTAGTTAAGGGTATTTTCATAGCATTTTCAAATAATTTCAGCTATTCTTGGATATTTACCAAAACTCAAGAAGTAATAGTTTCTTAAGGAGTGGCTACTGTGCGAAATTAGAAACCATAGCAATAAACATTTCTTGCTCTCTTATTTTAAAATCCATTGGTTTATCACGTGATTTGAGCAGATCTTTTATTCCTGTATGATTTTTTAGTACACTATACATTGATAATTTGGAAGATACTGATTCCTCAATACAGATTTTACAAATGTTGACATACATTAGATTGAATAATATAAACAAATCACATTTGTTAATATCACCATTGATCTTATCAGTGAAGTGATAGTCGTATTTTGTTCAGTGTTGAGAAAATGTCTGCCACATACCTCAGTCTGAATAATTGTGGTCTGTAAGTTGTTCTTTCAAGTGAAAATGCTGATCCCCCCCAAAAGCAACTATCTCATTCAGCTTTGTGCTCAAGGATTTGTATCAGGGCTTTTCCTTGGGACAACCATTTTCTTTGGTCTGCTGCATAAGTGAAATATGTTTCATATTGCCCATTTTGTCACACAAGATATTATAAAAGGTCAAGATTTAATAAAATTACTGTTATTGCTTCATCAAAGGCATTCTTTAGTGAAACTGGATTTTCTTTTTTCACTGTGAGCACATGATGGTGAAGGCCCAGTGCAGTGCCTGTGAGGACAGTTCGGTGCCACTATCCGGACAATGGTGGGGCACTGGTGGTTCGCTCACCACTGTGTCTGTACCATCAGCACAAATGTCAGCACAGGCAAAAGACAGATGACAGTTCGCCATTATTAAGAAAATGGTCTTTACCTCAGGGATTTTCTGGAAGGATCTTGGAGACCCTGTTGGGTCCATGGACTGTACAAAAAGGTGGTATACTATAAGGGAATGTTAGATTTTTTTTTTTTTTGAGACAAATGGCCAAAATTATTATATACTATGTAAGATGATATTAAATGGAGTATGCATTGATTGTTTAAACATAATAAACTCATTGAAGATTATTTTTGTATTTTATATGTTTTTAATTACAGAAGTAACATTCTAGGCATAAAAATTCGAACAATGCAGAAGTGTTTAAGAACTGACTCATACCCTACCTCCACCCACGAAATTCTCTGGTTTTGCTGTGCACTGTTCCAGACCTTTTTCTAATGACAAACAAAGTCTGCATGTATGTGTACTTTTTTTAATCTTTTATGAGGATTTCTGTGGATCTCATAGAGGATCAGTCATTTATTTGCATTTTTTGAGCTTTTGTTTGCCCTCTTTACCTAAAATCTAGGTTCAAAATTCAATTGTTTGATTGCACTTAGTAGGAAAGTAATCATAGCTACTAGGTAGAAAGTGTCCGTGTGTGTGTGTGTGTGTGTGTGTGTGTGTGTGTGTGTTTTCTATGTGACTAACAACCACCGTGCTATCAGATAATTTTTCATGAATTACTCATATTGTGTTTTAAGTCAATTTTATTGAAGTATAATTAGATTATGGTAAGATGCTCTTATTTTCAGTATAATATTAGAGAGTTTTGATAAATTTATGCACCTGTGTAAGTGGAGTCAAATGTAGAAATTTCTATCACCGAAAAGAAAAAGCTCCCTCAGGTGCCTTTGCAGTTAACTCTTCCACTCTTGGGTCTAGTCAAATGTCGATTTGCTTCTGTAAGCATACATTAATTTTGACTGTTCTAACTTACCTAAATGAAATCATAATTATTTGTGCTTTGAAAAGTACAGGCTTCAGGTTTTTTATTTAAAAGATCCACGTTCATTTTAAGTTAAACAGTACAAAGCAGGAGAAAAGAGTATTTCAACACAGCATTCTAAACCACACCACCCAGATGTGTCCACTTTAATATTTGATGATTATGATTTATTTCTTGATAAATCTAGGTAGATTTCCATCATTTGGAATCGTTTCAGTGCTTACTTTGTCTTCTGAATTAGTTCATGTTTTCACTGCCTTTTTCTATTCAAATTGAAGGAGAGTTTGTATACATATATTATTGAGTCAAAATATCTTTCCTAGAATTTGTTAGAAATTACTCTCCATTTTCTGGCAATGACTGTTGCCGTGGTGAAGTCTGAGATCAGGCTAAATTTAATTTTTCTCCCTTGAGAGTGATTTACTTTTTGTACCTGGATGTCAAAAACCTTTATCTTTATGGTTCGGTAGGTTAACCACAGTTTATCATGATGTGCTTGTTTTTATCCGTTTTTTTTCTGTGAGATATTATATCTTTTCAATATGCCTACTCACATCTTCCTGCATTTCGAATCTATTTTCCTGTATTGTGTTTCTGGGTGTTCCTGTGTTTCCTATCTTACATTTGTTATCACAGACACTATGTGTTAAATCATTTTTTTCTCTTCTATGTAATTTATTTTAAAAATTTTTGACTCAGTTTATTTAAACTAAACCCAATTCACTCACTTCTCTTATTTTTTAAAAATAACGTCATAAATATTGTCCTATGATTTATTTATAAAACATAACAATTTAACATGGGTATTTTTCTGCATCTGTCATATGGATATACCCCTCATTCTTTTTAATGACCATTTAGTATAGCATAGCATGTATTTGCCATAGTTTATTTAACTATTTCTCCATCGTTGAACATTTTATGTTGTTTCTGATTTTTTTAAGTAGGCACCATGCCCAGTGTGGAGCCCAATTTGGGATTTGAACTTGTGACTCTGAGATCAAGACCTGAGCTGAAATTGAGTCAGACACTTAACTGCCTGAGCCATCCAGTCACCTCTGTTTCTTGTTTTTTGAGATTAGTGATGTTGTAGTGAACATGTTTTTTTGTTTTTTTTTTTAAGATTTTATTTATTCATGAGAGACACACACAGAGGCAGACATAAGCAGAGGGCTAGAAGCAGGCTCCCTGTCCGGGGGCCTGATGCAAGACTCAATCTCAGGACCCCGGGATCGTGACCTGAGCCAAAAGCAGATGCTCAACCACTGAGCCACCCGGGTGCCCCTGTAGTGAACATCTCTGTGTAATCTATAATCTATACGTTTGTGTAGGTATTTCTTCAGTTTGTCTTGCCCAAAGTGGAATTATTTGGATGTAATCATTTAACATTTGAGGGGAGATAACAGTATTATGTGGGCTTTGTATAGTCAGACATACTGGGTTTAAATTCCTGACTTACCATTTATTTGCTCCATGACTTTGAGAATGTTTTAATGTCTGAGTTTGAGTTTGATTATCTGATACAGTGGAGATGGCCTTCGTTAAGAAGTACTAAATTAAATGACACATCTCAAATGGGTCTAGCATCAAAAAAAAAAAAAAATGCTTGGTTAGTAACAGTTACTAGGATTATAAGGACTGATCAGCCCCAACTTGAATCAGAAGGTACAGAGTTCTGTATGGGGAGTACCAGTGGGAGGTGTGGCCTGGGACACATCCTAACAGTTCTCCAGGCCTGCTTTCATTTACAAAATGAGGGAGTTGAATAAAGTAATCTCTTGTTCTTTTCCAGCTCTGTAATCTCATGATTCTTTGATGTGGCATCCAAGTATTAAAAATACTGGCAATAAAATAAACTGGAGAGAATATATGTCTGGCTTTAACATATTCACGAGACTTGCCCTATAATAGTTACTCGATTTTCCTCTCCTTCTCCCCCATAAATATAATGCAACTTTCTTTAATTCTAGGAATTAAAATCATCCTCATCTGTTGCGGAAAGATTACAAAAATTGGTTTCAAATAGAAATCTTATTTTATATTTTATTTTAAAATTTATTTCTTGCACTTTGGTTCAGGCTATGTACATACCTATTCTCTTAAATCCTTTATATCATAGACAGATCTTGTATGTGTCAGGGGAGGGTCAGTGGTAAGCAGACTATAAATATGACAGAAATCTTTTTTTTTTTTTTTTTACCACAGTCACTGTATTCTGGTCCTTTGTCTTGATTTCTATGACCTCTCTCTGCCTTTTTCTCGTAATGACTCTTCTTTGTCTCAGCCAGGCATAGGTATCTAAATTTTATCTGTATGAGATTATATGACAAATTCAGATATTTTCACAGTGCTGTTGTTGATTAAAAGTGGGAAGCCTGTGGACTTCTTTTTAAAAAGATTTATTTATTCATTTATTTAGAGAATGAGCTTGATCAAGCGGGGGGGAGGGGCAAGGGGAGAGGGAAGAGAGAGAATCTTAGGCCCACTCTGCACTGAGTGTGGAACCCGATGTAGGGCTGGATCTGGATCCCACAACCCTGAGATCACGACCTGAGCGGAATCCAAGAGTCAGAAACTGAACTGACTCAGCTATTCAGGCGCCCCAAGCCTGTGAAGTTTTAAAAAGATGAAAACCAGGGAGTTTTAGCAGGGAGATAGTGCTATGTAAATGGAAAGCTTTGGAGGGCTTGGTTAGGGCATGTCTGGATTCTAACTAGATTTTATGTCACTAATGGTGTTCCCCAGCTGTTTTCTTTGCATTATTATGAAAGAAGATTTTTTTAAAGTATGTTCTATTTTATTTATTTTCACTTATTTATTTGCAGATGTTTTTATTTGAGAGAGACAGATATTTTTTTTTATTTTTATTTATTTGCAGATTTATTTATTTATTTGAGAGAGAGAGAGAGAGAGAGACAGAGATAGTGACAGTAAGAAAAAAGAAAAGCACAAGCCGGGAGCAGAGGGAGAAGCAGACTTCCTGTTGAGCAGGGAGCCCAGTGTGGGGGGCTCGATCCCAGGACCCTGGTCATGATCTGAGTTGAGGGCAGGCGCTTAACTGACTGAGCCGCCCAGGTGCCCCGACAGAGGATATTTTTATACAAAGCCAGGTAGTCTCCAAAATTGACAAGAGTTGGTCACACCTGAGATTCATAAGCTCTCTGCCTACTGTGTTATCTGGGTAAGTAAAGTTTGTTTTCAGATCATTACATTTTTTTTCCCAAAATATTTACAGCAACTTACACATGATTCGTTTTCCTGAGTATATTTTCCAAAATTGTGACTTTTAATTCTTCCCAATTCATGATCTCAGTGTCCTCAGAGCAAAGCATGTTTTAGTTACCCTTTGATCAATCTGCATCTCTGGTTTCCATCTTAACACTTACACTTCTTTGGACAGATTAATTATGCTCCCCCCTAACCCTTCCTCCCTGGTTACTTCCAGTTCAGGGGGTTCAGTTGTCTTTCTAGTTAGTAAGAACGTGTAAGGCTGTGAGCCACAGGGACCTGGACCAGCACGGTCTCTTAGAGCCTTTAATTCCATAATGTCCTTGATCTGAGGAAGCCGCTCGGTAATCTCTTCACAATTTCCATGACCGAGCCATCTGCCTGCATTAAAATAAATCAAATCTGCTTACTCCTTCAGTGTCTAGCAAATATTCTATAAACTGATGATGATGGAGACCATGGACACAAAAATAATTTGCAATCTTGAGCATTTCCTCTGAATTCTCAGCTCAGATTCTCTCGACATAGTGGATGCCAGCTTTCTCTTTGACTTAAGTAAAGGGTAGTGGAAGCTTTTCCTCTAGTCCTTTGATGACTGTTATCCCAAGCTTGGCAGGGGAACTAATTCAGCTTTTCTGTATCTAGATGAACCACAAAAACTTTCCTTGCCCCTCTGCGTCATATATAGTGGCTAATTAGGTAACACACATAGTTGTTTAATTTCGTATTTGGCAGTTTGCATCGATGCTGTGTGTGTGTGTATGTATATATTTAGATCTCAGGCAGACTGATTTTGTGTTGGCACAAGCTTCCGCTCTTGGGCAGACTTTGAGTGTGTGGACTGTGGTGGTGTCACGCTGTACGAGGGAGTGCGTGATCCCAGGGCCTGTTCTTATGCAAAATAGTTTATTTTTTCACCTCTGAAAACCCCTGAATCTTTAGCATATTTCTGCTTAGTATCCTTTTTTTTTTTTTAAATTTATTTATTCCTGTGAGACACAGAGAGAGAGGCAGAGACACAGGCAGAAGGAGAAGCAGGCTCCATGCAGGGAGCCCGACGAGGGACTCGATCCCAGGACCCCGGGATCACAACCTGGGCCAAAGGCAGATGTTCAACCACTGAGCCACCCAGGTGCCCCTTCTTGGTATTCTGATCTTCACTTTCCTTTCTTTCCTCTGCACCTTCAGTAATTTTTATCCTTATCATTTTAAGTTTACATTATCCTGACAGTTTCCTGGCTGATGTTTACTTCACCTTTCTTTGCTTTGATCCACCCTTTGCTTTCTGCAAGGTTGCTTTTCTGTCAAACACTGCTTTCAGTAAGTATGTCCCTCTCTTCCTTCAACAACAAAACACGAGCTCAAAAACCTTGAAGGATAAATTCCGAACTTTTCATAAAACATCAGCGGTGCCCTCCGTGGCATTCTGCTCTTCCCAGCACGTGCCCAGCACCCTCTGCCGTTCTGGTCCCGTCTTCCTCTTCAGCTCTGTTGCTCACATTTCCCTCCTCTGCTGGTTGAATTGAAACATGTCACGTCCTTCTCTCGATATCCATACTCCTGCCCTTGCAGGCCCAGCCCAGCCTGTTTGCTCCGAGACGGACCGCCTTGCGTTCTGCCCTGAGCCCTGTGTAGGGCCTGGCTTCCTCTCAGTCCCCTAGGCCGGGGCAGTTCACACTGCTCCTGTGGTAGCGCCTCCAAACTGCGGTGCCTCGTGCTCTTACACTTTTCTTGCACACTCCAGAGGATGAGCACTCTGCTGTGCACATGGCAGGTGCCTGCTTTGTCCAGTGAGTGGATGAATGTGAAATATTTGCTCTCCGCGCCTTTGATCGTGTATTAGGTAATGGACAATCTGTTTCTCTCATTTCACAGGAAAGAATTGAAATTCTGTATGTGAAATTGAGATAATTGAGATATGCCTGTAAATATTAAAGTGTTTTTTTTTGTTTTGTTTTATGCGAGAGCATAGACATTTCTCGTTTTCAAAGAATGAAAAAAAAAAAGATTCTTTTATGTGGTGGATTGAATTCGCATTTCATTTGTGCTCCAGTTTTGAAATGGTTAATAGTTTCTCACCCTTTTCCTTTACATGTGCTGAGTTTACGGTAGCTTCTATCTTCTAACATGCTCCTGCTGCCTTTCTCTAATTCATACTTTGTTCATTCCACTGAAGAGCATGGACTTATATTGAGTCAGGGTTTTTTGATTATGCTGCATTTCAAAGTTGCTGTATTTATTAGAATAGGCAATAGTGGCAGGAACTAAATTTTTTTAAAAAGTGTAATATATACACAAAATAGTATAAAAATCTTGAGAGTATTACTTAATGAATTTGAGTGAGCGAACTTGTGTAGCCAAAGACAGCATTGCACACACCCTGTGGACTCCCAGTACCCCTCTCAATCCCTAAAGGTAGCCAGTTTTTTATTTCTAACACTGGAAACGAGTTTGCATGTTTTTGAAATTTATGTAAATAGAATCATCCATATTCATTAATGTACTCTTGTTTCTGGCTTTTAAAATCCAACATTGTTTATGTGATTTATGCACATTATGTATGGCTGTGGTTTCTTTACCTTCATTATAGTATAGCATTTGTCGTGTAAATATACCATGATACTGACCTACCCATCCTACTGCTGATATACTGTAGGTTTTCTCCAGTTTTGGCCTATAATAAATAATGCTGTGGTGAACATTCTTGGCCATGTGTTCTGAGCAAATCAGAGTGCATTTCTGTTAGGTATTACACCTAAGAAACAAACTGTGTATATTCAGCTTTAGTAGGTACTGCCATTTTTGCTCAAAGTAGTTGTGTTGGTCTTCATGCCTACTAGCAGTGTCTGCGAGTTGTTTTCTCTGAATCCTTGTGATCGATTTAATTTAGCCATTACGATGGATGATTGTGTATGTGTGTAAGCATTTTGCGGTTCCTGGATTATTAACAAGGTTGCTCACCATTTCCCCTTTTACTGGCCACTTTAGATATCTTCCTACATGAGTTGTCTTCTCAAGTCTTGCCATTTTTTTTTAACAGCTTTATTAAGATAAAATTCACATGCCACTTAAAGTATACAATTCAGTGGTTTTTGATATATTACATTATGAATTTTACAATTCAGTGCTTTTGGTGTGTCATTAATTGTTAAGAATCATGGTAAAACAGAACATGAAATTAATTATTTTAACCAATTTTAAGTGTACAAATCAGCAGCATTAAGCATATTCACAGTGTTGTGCAATGATCATCAATAATTTCTAAAACTTTTTCATCATTTCAAACAAACTATAAACAGTAAGCAATAACTTCCCATTTTCCTCTTCCCTCAGCCCCTGGTAACTTCTGGTCCATTTATATTTCTATGCATTTGCCTATTTTAGGTACCTCACATAGGTGAGATCATACAGCATTTGTCCTTTTGTGATCATCTACGAGATAGCGTGTATCAGGGATTCATTCCTTTTTATGGCAGACTGATATTTCATTGTTATATTGGTATATTTTGTTTATCCATTTACTTATTGATGAACCCCTTGGGTTTTGCCAGTATGTATGTATGTATATGTATGTGTGTGTATGTATGCACATATACATATGTGTGTGCGTATATATATATACATATATATATATACACACACACACACATATTTTTGGGGGGGGGTGGGGAAGATTTATTTATTTGCATGCATGAGCAGGGGAGGGGCAGAGGCAGAGAAAGAGCATCTCAAGCTGACTCCTTGCCCAGCTTGGAGCCCCACACTGGGCTTGATCCCAGGAACCTGAGATGAGGACTTGAGCTGAAATCAAGAATTGGACGCTTAACTGACTAAGCCACCCAGGCACCTCTGCCAGATTTTAAAATTAGAATCTGTGTGTCTTTTTTTCTCCCTGATTTGTATGGGTTTTGAAGTGTTTGTGGGAATACTGGCACTCTATTGGTTACATGTGTTGCAAAAATCTTCTTTTACTCTCTTATTTTGATGTCCTCTTAAAGAGCAGATCTTGATTTTAATTAGTGCATGTTAACAATTTTTCCTTTTTGACTAGCTCTTTCTGTGTCATGGCTAAGAATTTGTTTCCTGCCCCAATGTCAAAAAGATAATCTTTGTTTTCTAGAAGCTGTACTGTTTACCTTTTATATTTTGAGCTACAGCCTACCCAGAATTGATCTTTTGGTGTGTGATGAGAGTTGGGAGCCAGGCACTAAAACTTACTTTTTGTAGTGGTTTACCCATTGATGTTTATGTCCAGTCTTTTTGCCTCCCTAAGTTCTTTGATACAGTCTTATATTTCATCTTACCTTCAGGGTCTAGTGCAATGCCTTGAACGTGGTAAGTCATCGGTAAATGCTTACTGACAATGGTCGAGCCATATATCTTCATTTCTCAAAAGAAGGGACCCAACCAGCATGCTGTGAAATCGGACTTTATCTGTAAATAGTATTCATTTCCTCTTTACAGCATTATTTTCTCTGCTTTTTTGTTTTTCGGCTTGTTGTCTCCCTCTTTCTCCCCTGTTGCATCTGCCCACCTATTATCATCATCTCTTGCTTCATCATCTGGAGCTGAGGTTACCTTCTGAATCTCATCATCTCCATTTTGGCATTACATAGTAATTTCCTTTAAAAATAATAATTTTAGGGACACCTGGGTGGCTCAGTGGTTGAGCATCTGCCTTTGGCTCAGGTCATGATCCCCGGGTCCTGGTATTGAGTTCCTTGTCAGGCTCCCCACATGGAGCCTGTTTCTCCCTATGCCTGTGTCTGTGCCTCCCTCTCTGTGTCTCTCATGAGTGAATAAATAAAATCTTTAAAAATATAAAAATTTTAAAAAGTAGAATTTGTTAAAAATAAATAAGTAAAAAATAAAAATAATAATTTTAGTGGCATAAAAGCCTTTCCTATTGTTGGGTGCCTTGCATCTCAACAGCACCACTTTACATTTGTTTTGTTCAGGGAGTTTGAACTTACGGTTCAAAAATAGTTTCCAGAGAAGGCACAGAAATTTTATGCAAAATATAGTGTTGTATGCATTTGATTTTTATACTTTATCCTAGTGGAGAATATCTCAACTTTTTAAAAGTATATCCCTTCACTTTGCAATAAACTATTGAGAAACCCACTCTGTGTATACCACTGTGTTAGGCATTGTGGGTTAGGTGGAATATTTAGTATGGTACCCGGTCTTTAGGAGCTTAATACGTGTGTAACTATAATTGGAGTTGTAAGCACACTTATAATTTGGAGATTTATGTGAATCAGAAAAGCAGTAATTGTGGAACACTTGTCAGATCGTGTGAGAAAACAGAAGTGCAGCTCTGCAGTAGTTAAAATGTCAGATGCAAGAAGATAGAGCCAGGTAGTGAGTGGCCTTGTGTGCTGCCTGTTTCGTCTTTATCCCACCCAGCCTATGAGGCAAATCATCCTTGTTACTTTGGTATCAAGCAGTTCTTAAGGAAAACAAAACAACAACAACAACAACAACAAAAGAAGAAGAGTCTGTTATGCTCCAGGAATCTGGGGGTAGAAAGATGAAAAAGAGTTGGATTTAGTCCTCAAGACTCCACAATTTAGTCTAAAAGCCAGACATGACTCAGCTTATTCTGATACCATGGAACCATTGTGGTATGAGGGAAATGTTGTCTCCTGTTGAACCCACATGCTTGTTCTGACCAATCCATGCCATTTCCCTGGGTGGTCTGGTTCTTGGCGTCTGCAAGTCCTGCACTGGCTACTCCGAACGTGTGCTCGAGCACTGACCTGGAGGTGGTGGCAGAAGCAGGTAGAGTCTGAGGCAGCGCTCCTGGCTCCATGGGGCCTTCCTTGAGGTGTGTAAGAGACCTGGTAGTGTATGTGTGTCCTGGGGTGGGGACCTAGAGAGGCCTGAGCTTAGAATGAAGGAGTCTCTGCACACACGGCCTTCAACATCAGAGGCCAATGGCCAGGACCATTGTATGAAGACGGGGACCGGCACGCACTCACCCCTGGCCCCCATTCAGCACCACCACAACTACCACCAGAAAGAACGCCCCACACAGGACCAGTTGTAACCTACTGGCTACCACTCTGCAAGTACTGGTCAAGATATTCTAGAGCTGAATCCAGTGGAGACCCCGGCAACTTTTTATAGATATGAGGGCCACCTCCTGTTCTCTGCCTTGGCGTAGTTTGAGGATTCTCTCCTTCAGGCAGTCAGATACCATCTGGAAGAAAAGTAGGACATGGGGAAGGAAATCTAAAAGACTGATTATTTACCTGAGCCATCCAAAAGAGACATCTATAAGATAACTTTAAGAGGCTACTCAAATTATTGCATCAGTCTTGGCTGACCGGATTGGACTGAATTTAGTTATGCCCTGACCCCTGACACCCATCTAGTTTTGGTACGGTAGGTTGTTGAGGTAGGAAGTAGTGAGACCATCACATCAATTTGAAAGAAAATAGACTGTGCTTTTATGCATATGCTCATTTATCGACAAATGTAAATTTACGTATCGCTCTCCTCTTGATAACATTTGGTTTAGATGTGTGGCCAACTCTGCAGAATCTAGGGTCCCAATCTGGCCAGATGTGCCAATCTTGAGCTCTGTCCTAGTTTTTAACTTAAGCTGATGTACCAACATGGCAGCAAATGTGTAAGCAATTGCAAGGACCATACTACAGTGGTTTATTGAATCTCGATAAATGATCTTTTCTTTAAAGAAAAAGCCTCTTTATTTGCTTGATCACTTGGAGTGCTTTTTTTAAATACTTGGATTTTGGCAGGCATTTAGAAACTGAGGTGCCCACAGTGAACTGAATGTGGTTAAACAGCTTGGAACACTGGAGTTGAATAGGCTCTGGGCACATGTGCCAAAGAGTGGCAAGCCAAGTCATCCTGCCCTCAGTGCCAGCTCTGATGAGCTTCAGTTTTGCTGCTGCCACCACTTCTGGATCCCTGTCTAAGTCACATGCATTGCTTCTGATTTCAAGGTGTCATAAGTTTCCAGGCTGGATGTCAGATTTCCATTTCGATTGTAGCTGCCGTTTTTGGGTACCCAGCGTGTGCCATGCATTACCTAGGCATTCTATGTATATTTATTCATCAAGTCTAAGACAAGTCTGTGAGATAGAATATAATCTCTATTTCCAAATGAGGAGATCGTGCAGTTGTAGAGTAGAATGGATTTCAGTATGTGGGGTTAAGTGCCTGGATGATTAAGAAAATATGTAAAGTGCCTAATACTGTGCCAGGCTCAGACAGTCAGTAAGTGGATTATGTTGTTTTTTTTTAAGCTCCATTCTAGGGCCCGACTGGGGAAGAATTTGGGGAACATTTATATGAACTGTGAGCCGGGCTTGTAGAGATCTTTGGAACCCTAAGCATGAAAAGATCGTGGTGCCCACTCCTGTGAAACTCAGAATGGGACACTGAACTATAAAGAGTAAGCAAGTCCAGCACAGTTGTGTTCTTTCCTTCAAGAGGACGACTTTGGTCTTTGTTCTTAAATATCGAATGTCAACCAGCCTTAAAAATGTTTCCCCTTTCTCTGTCTTCCTCCCACCACCCTGTTCCCGTCTTGCCGGTGCCTTAAGTACTTGTCTCTTTTGGGCAATACAGCGCTGGACGTAAGAGTTTAACATTTTATTTTTATCTATGTCAAATAAGGTGGCATGATAGAAGATTTATGAGTTGTCAGATTCAAATGGGAATGATCGAACAATTATGTCAACAAGAAATCATGCTTGAAAGTTCTGTTAGTGCAGGTGTCAGGAAAGAAGTGTAAGTCTCTGTTGCTGAGTTTATAGTTTTTGAGGGGGGAAAGAAAGGCATTTTTGACTGCTTCCTACTTAAAAGGCTCCCTTGGGGCGCCTGGGTGGTGCAGGCAGTTAAGCATCCAAGTCTTGGTTTCAGCTCAGGCTGTGATCTCAGGGTCATAGACTCGAGGCCCATGTCTAGCTCCACATTCAGTTCTATCTGCTGAAGATTTTCTCTCTCCCTTTCCCTCTGTCCCCCCCACCCCCCGACCTCTGTCTCTCTCTCTCAAGTAAATAAATCCTTAAAAATAAAATGCATCCCAAGTACAGTCCTTCAGTATACATTATATGATTCATCTTCACCACACACTTGCATTGTTTCCTATTTAAAACCGAGGAAACGATGTTCAGAAAGGTTAAATAAAGTCACAGCTCATGTCTTTTGGTTTCTAGAATGTACCTTCTTCCCGCTTCAGGCAAAAGGGAATGAGAAGGTGCTGTTGCCTCAATTTGAAAGCAAAGCCCCCCTTCCTCCTCTTTTTTTCTGGGCCTGGAGAATAATGCTTATGCTTCCAGATACGGGTTGGAGGTCACCTTGCCCATGGTCTCCCGAGTTGGCTTCTTCCTCCCCGTCTCTCTAGAACATTGCCCAGACTTTAGCCCAAACCTGTCTGCTGTGACCTATGCACCCACCTGCGTCAATCCCGCTCTTCCTTCCTCGGTCCTTGCATGGTGCCGGGGCCCAGCTGGTGCCGAGCCTGTCCCTGTTTCATGCAGAGTCGGTGATAATTGTACGGTTGGGGCTACAAGGCACCGGTGATCACAGACTTCATGGCATGAGTGGGAGGTCACAGAGTCACCCAGCGTCTGGATGGGGTTCAGGCTGGTGCAGCAGAGGCCTGGCCCACAGGCCTGGGGGGCCCGGGAGCCACAGCAGAAGGGGCCCCGGGGAAAGGAGCATTGCTAGCTCCTGGGGGGGGAGTGATGGGAGTTAAATTTGGATGCCACGTTTATTATTTCAGCTCTTTGAATACTGCCCCTAATGATATCTCTTTTCTTTTGTTTCCTCAAAATTAATTATCTTTTTGTAGCTATGGTAACTCATTTGAAGCTCTATTATGCATGTAATCTGTACACATTGAACTCTGTGCTTCAGTGTTCGAAACATTTTCCTGCATAGTCAATAATTCTATATTTGCAGCGTTCTCTTCCTTCTGGTGAAAATTGGCTTTTCCCTTTAGACTGCTGGAGATGATTTTAAGAAGCATGAGGAATGACGGCCTGACTAATAAATTACCGTAAATGACCATCATCTTTGCTACTAACGTTCATGCCATGATTTTCTGGTACTGACCTATTTCTAGGCAGGTTTTACTCTGAGAAGCTTTGAACACGTGGCACATACCACCCTGGTTCCCCCAGTTTGTCTGGCCCAACGGCTCCTGAGAGTCCTCACACCTGCCGACCCCCTTCTTGGACTCCTGCGGCCCGTGGGACACCCGTCGCGCCTCTGCCTGGCCCCGGTCCAGGCACTCACACCTCTGGGTTGGGCTGGCTCTTTTCCTGCTGTTGCTCATCCTGTGGCCAACCTTCCTGGCCCAGCCTTTCTGCCAGGGATCGGACAGCTGTCTTTTATGCCTGCATCTGTCTGTCCGTCTGTCTGTCTCTCTGGGAGGAGCTCAGCACCTTCACCCCAGCTCACCTAGGTAGACTAGATGGTCCCATGCTTCCTTCTCTTCTTTGGGCAGAGCCTCTTTTTTAATTAATTAATTTATTTTTATTTTTTATTTTTTATTTTTTGGGCAGAGCCTCTTGTTCTTTGTCTTAAAAGAGAGGCCTGCCATCCTGTCCGCGGAGTGGCCGGGTTGGGTGAAGTGATGGCCCGGATGCCTGGTGTGTAGCAAAAGTCTGTCTCCTCCTGCACCTCCGCCCTTGATATGGCCAGACTGCGTTTGACGACATTTGTTGTTAGTTCACTCAGTGCTTCTCCAGGGCCTGCTTTGTGGTAGCCACTGTTCTAGGTCCTGGGGGGGCATGAGAGGCAGAACCAGCCTAACAACGTGGAATAAGGCGGGAAAAGGTGACCCAGCACTAGGGTGTCTCTTTCAGGTCCCCACTGCTTCTTAAAATGTTTGTTCATCTATAAAACACTGGTGGGCTGAGGATAATGGAACTGTCAGGAAGAAATCCTGTGAAGAACCTAAGTCTCCTGAAGTCCTGGTAAACAAGTTTTTTAAAGCTTTTACAGCCTTATTTTTTGTTGTGGTTTCCAGGTATGTAACAGTTTCCTAAGTGAAGTCACAGGCTCATGGAGGTTGGCGCCTCTGCTGGGTCCCTCTGTCTCTAAAATGCTTGCACTTCGGTAGTTGTGTCGGGCCTGGTACATCTTATGTAAGAAATTAGAACCGACTCCCATGACCAGTATGGCTTTTGGTTCCTGTTGATCCCCTCTTGCTTCTACCACAGAACCTCCCATGGTCAAGGTATTCAGGAAAAGTTTATGGACACAGGAAATGTTTCTTTCTCTAGATGAGCTCTTACACTTTTCTTTTTGGGGCTCTGTTAACAGTCACATTTAACATTTATTACCACCAGCAATAAACATCATCCTAGATAATGTTTGCCTCTCTTTTTCTTTTCTTTTTTTTTTTTAGATTTATTTATTTGTTTGTTTGTTTGTTTATTTATTTATTTATTTATTTATTTATTTATTTATGATAGAGAGAGAGAGTCAGAGACAAAGGATGAGGGAGAAGCAGGCTCCATGCCGGGAGCCTGACATGGGACTCGAACCCGGGACTCCAGGATCGCGCTCTGGGCCAAAGGCAGGCGCTAAACCACTGAGCCACCCAAGGATCCCCCTCTTTTTCTTTTTCTTTTTCTTTTTCTTTTTCTTTTTTTTTTTCCCTCTTTTTCTTTTAATGTATTTTTATACTTTAGAAATATGGACTGTTTTGAATTATGTTTATTTTAAAAATACTTCTAAGTTGCTTTGGTATATTTGGTATATACTAAATATTTGCTTAGTTTCTACTAGATATGACTCAGACACTTTAAGGATAAATAAAAAGGCATATAACTTAATATTTATTGATTTGCTTCTGTGTTTAATGTTGATAATTTCAAACCAGGAGGGGAAAGCTTCTTCTACTCAACAGAGGTTTCCCTTTAAAAATTCATGCGGTTGTCGTATAGTCCTAGAATTACAGATCTGGAAAGCACCTTCAGTCTGTCTTGATTTCTGTCCTTTATTTAACTCTTTCTTCCTTCCCATCCCGCCTCTATTCTTTCTGTAACGAGAAAGCCAGAGAGGTAGTCTTTTCAAAACTACACAACTTTTAAGTGGCAAAGTTTGGACCAGGATCCAGGTTAAGGTTCTTTCTAATAATATAAGGGAAGTGAAAAAAAAATATATATGGGAAGTGATAGAGCCAAGCAATATTTCATTTACTTTTCCTGGCTTGTACAAACTAATTTCAACCCTGTTAGGGTCAAACATCATCTCTTCCTGGGGTCTTTCTGTCTCTTTCCCCCATCAGCCCAACAAAATATTACACAAGAAAATGTATATATACCATGAGTGTACACAGATGTGTACAAATAGTGGGTGTGTTTGTGTAATTGTAGTATGGTTAGTTAAGCACAATGGAGGTATTGTGTATAGAAAAAAAAAAAAGTATTAGATCCCCTGCCCTGAGCTACTTTTATGCTACTGTAATGTCCTCAGATTCCAGACTGGATAAGATGAAACAGACAAGAAAATACTCAAATTTCATTTCAGAATCTGCAGCAGCTGGAGTGAACGTCAAACAGATGGGCTTTTCCACCCTGATTATCCTAACTTCCTAAATTTAGAAATACATGCTTTAAAAAAATGTAAATTACCCGAGGGGGTGGTGTAGCACATGCCAGGCAGTGCTAACGAGTGCAAATAGATGTCATCTGCTGACTTAGATGAATCTCAGCTCCCACTTCTGGGTCTCTGTTATTTCATTCCCTTTAGATTTGTTTTATGTCACTGCTTTCAGGCCTCTTTTCACATATAGATTAATATTATTTTAAAATATTGAGATTTATGTGTCTTAAGCCAAAATAGTGTTTAATTTGTCTTATTACTCAAAATTCCTTCAAACTAGTGGAAAAAGATAAGAAAGAGATGTTAGATGAGGAGTTTCTTGTATATTGCCTTTGTGACTAGCTAGCTGGATAAGTTTGGGCAAGACATTTCTTCTACGATAAAGTGGGTGGACTGGACTCAATGGTGTTTAACGTACCTCTTAGCTATAGAGTTGTTTCTATAAATCATCTAGAATTTATTTTGTGTGGTGATGTGTCTCTAGAATCTAGCACAGTGCCTGGCACATAGTACATGTTTAATAAATAGTGACAGGGGTGCATGGGGGCTCAGTGGTTGAGCGTCTGCCTTTGGCTCAGGGCGTGATCCTGGAGTTCCAGGATCGAGTCCCACATCAGGCTCCCTGCATGGAGCCAGCTTCTCTCTCTGTCTGTGTCTCTGTCTTTGCTCTGTGTCTGTCATGAATAAATAAATAAAATCTTAAAAAAAAAAGTGACAAAAGAATCAGTATAGTCTTATATTTTCAATTTACAAAATTCATTAGGCAAATGTTTAGGAACTAAGTGTTTTATGGCCACCCTGTCCCTATTAGAATATACGTTTTCTCTCTGGTATCTTACAGTTAAGTTGAGGAGATCAACAATGATCCAAGGACATAAAAAAGCAAAATCCAGATAAGTGAGGAGGTTTGTATATACATATTGCCTCTCATAGGAATGTGAGTTGTATGAGGAATCACATTTTATATAAATGAATATGTTGGTAGAACAGCCTTTATTCCACAGTCACAGAAGGGAAGGCAGAAAATGATCTGTAAGTCCATACCAAAGGAAGCAGAATGATCGAATTTGCAGAACAAGTGAATCCAGAAGCTTCATCTTTGGGGTCAAGTAGGAATTCAGGAAGCTAAGAGGTAATGCGGAAGGGAGAGGGGTTGTGAGAGCTAGCCTTTGTGGGCAAAAAGAGAAGAAAGCAGAGTTACAGAGGCATAAAATAGTCTGGGAGCTACACATGGAGGTGGGGTTCCAGGGCAGAAGATAGAGATAGGGCCACAAGGGCCACAAGGATAGGCAAACACCAGAGAGCCGGACTCATCTGGTGAGCAGTGGGAAGCCTTCATAGGGGCTTAAAGGGAAATAACTTGCTCACCTTGGCTCTTTGAAACAATTTGACTTTAGTAGCAGGAGGAGGGTGGATTGGAAGTGGACCAGGAGGAAGACAGGGAGATCACTTAAGAGGCTGTTGTGTTACTTCAAGATCACGTGAGATTCTTCATAAATGCTGATAAATAAGTTTAAGCCCATGAGGAGAGATCTATTCTCAGTGAATCTTTCAAAAGCTTGGCATAATTGCTTTTGCAAAAACCTCCACCCCAAAAGGTAAAGACTTGTAAAGAGGGTATTTTCTTAGAATGGGGGAAATGTAAAAAGGCAAAATACAGTAAATTTGGGGTTGTTTCACTATGAATAATATGGATAAATGTGAATAATTGAAAGGTGATTGTATTGAGATTGAAATCTAGCCATTTGTGTCTGTTTGCTAGTTCTAGTGTTGGTGTGCAGGCCAGACCTCAGAAATCTAGATAACATAGTAAAAGAAGAAATTTCAGTATCACTTAAAGGATGCTCATCTGAGCACAGACTAAACCAGGCCACCTTTTGGAGGAGGATATAAATTTTGAGTACATGGAGTTAATAAGCATGTAAAATCATAGTATAGCACTTATTTGGGAATTTCATAAAGATTTGAGAAATGTTAGAATTAATAACTCTAAGAATGGCAGACCTTTGCAGTTTCCTTCTTTTATGAATTTTCCTCGAGAGGCTAGCCGCTGATAGTTTGCCAGTTTTTCCATATTTCTCAGAGGTCTCCAAGAATCTCTATCAATCTCTTGGCCTCAAGGCTCTTTTCAGAGGTTATAATTAAGTCATGTCTTGCACTTCCTGGGAACGGATCCTCTCCCACCGTCCTGGCGTGGGGGGACCATACCACTATCCCGTCTCATCTCTCCGCCTCCCCTAGATTTTCTCCCCAGTGGAAGAGTACATTAAGCTAAGTTAACCCTGCTTAACTGTAGCTTTGCATTCACTCTCCTTTCCTCCCCTGACCCCAGGCAAGTTCAAAAATTTAAAAATTTTGCTTCTCAAAACTAATGTTTCATTTATTTAGGGTAATTTTTATATGAAAAATTACATGATTTTTTTTTTTTTACCTTGGTTGATGTAATCACAACTTTCACTGACACCATGATCTTGTGGAAGGTGGTAAAGTGCTGGGGTTGCCTATGATGAATCTACTCATTATATCACAGGAAAAAAGGGCCCTCCAGCGGGGGGGGGGGGGGGGGGGCTTCACTGGTGATTTTTTTTTTTAAATCCACTTAGTTTAAGGTAGTTTAAGTACCAAAATCTGCATCTGTTTAAAGTATATAGTTTAATGACAGTTGTAATATATCCACGGGGGCAGTAGGTCAGTCAAGACGGAGAACATTTCATTGCCGCCTAAAGCTTACCTGTGTCAGTTTGCATCCATCCTCCCCTCTGCCCCCAGGCAACCACTGATCTGCTTGCTGCCGCTGTGTGCTAGTTTGCATCTTGTAGGACTTTTGTAGATGGCATCCCACAATATATTCTCTTTTGTGTCTGGTTTCATTCACTCAGCATAATGATTTTGAGATTCATCTGTGTCGCTGTGCGTGCCAGTAGTTTGTTGTTTTTTATCGCTGAGTAGAACTCCTTTGTTGGAGGTACTATAATGTGTTTTTCCCTTCTCCTCTTAAGGAAAATTTGAGTTATTTCCAGCCTGGGGACTACTGTTATAGGAGTCTTCTTTATGTGAACACATTTGAATTGTTTTGGTGAGTCATTATGAGTGGAGTGGTTGGTGTTGAATTTTTTGAGAAATTGCCAAACTGTTTTCTAAAGTAGTAGTACCATTTTTTACCCCCATTTTCAGCGTGTAAGAGTTTTTATTGTTTCACATTATTACTTGTGAACTTGGTATGGTCAGTCTGTTTAAATCTGAGTCGTTCTAATGGGTGTGTAGTGATTTCTTGTGGTTTTAGTTTGTAATTCCATGATGTCCAGTGATGGTGAGCATATCTTCATGCCCATTTACAAAAATGGGTTGTCTGCTTGTTGAGTTGTAAGACTTATTTTCTGGATACCATTACACTGTCAGGTATGTATTGTGAATATTTTCTGCCATTTTGTGGGTATAGTCTTTACAATTTATTGATGGTATGTTTTGAAGAGTAGATGTTGATTTTGAAAAGTTCACTATAATTTTTTTTTTAATGCTTTGTGCTTTTTGTGTTCTAAGAAAAGCCTATCCAGAAGTTGCAGTATTTTTTCCTATGTTTTTACCTAGAAGATTTATAGTTTTAGTTTTTACACTTAGGTCTGTGATACATTCTGAATTAGTTTTTTAGTATGTTGGGAAGTAAGGGTGTATGTTCATTTTTCAAAATGCAAATATCCAGTTGTTCCAATACTTTTTGTCTAAAAGATGTTCTTTTCCTCTGTTGAATTACCTCTCATCTTTATTTCTTTCCTTCTATTTATCTTTGATCTTCTTAAGACTTAAGACTTAAGTAGAAACTTAAGTCATTGATTTTAGACCTTTTCCCCTCAACATAAGCATGTACAGGTATACCTTTCCCTGTAAACACTGTTTTCTCTGCATCCCACATATTTTTATATGTTGTATTTTTCATTTGAATGTAGTTTGTCACATTCATTGTGATTTCTTCTTTAATCCAACAGGTTTCTTAAAAGTGTCTTATTTAATTTATAATCACTTGGGGGTTTTCCTAGATATATTTTGTTACTGATTTGATTTAATTCCTTTTTGGTCAGAGAACATACTTTATATGTTATCATTCTTTTAAAATTGATTGGAACTTATTTTATGGGAAAACACATGTTCTCTTTGGGTGAATGTAACAGGTGCACTTAAAAATAATGTGTATTCTGCAGGTGTTGGAAGTTAAGACAATCAATAGTGTTCTGGTCCTCTTTACTACATTATTAATTTTTTGTCCAGTGTTTCTATTAGTTGCTCAGAGTGGGTGTTGAAATCTTTTATTATTGTGGAATTACTTGTTTCTCTTTGGTTCTGTCAGTTTTGGGTTCATGTGCTTTTAAGGTCTTTTATTAGATTCGTACATATTTATGACTATTATGACTTTCTGATGAATTAACTCTTCTATCATTATGAATTTTTCCTCTTTATCTTTGGGTGTACTCTTTAAGTCTGTTTATATGGTATTAACATAACTCTTTCAGACTTATTTTTATCATTTGTATGGAATATCTTTTCCCATTTAGTTTTTTCAGTCTGTGCCTTTATATTTAACACACACAAGTAGCATATAGGTGGGTCTTGGTTTTTAATATATTCTGTTAATTTTTTTTTATATTGTTAATTATCTATTGACTTGTAGGCTGTTTCTCTTTATATTATTTTTTGGTGCTTGCTCTAGAGATTATAAACGCCTCCTTAACTTGTCATGGTATAGTTTAACATTGTACCAATACAAACTCTACAAACATAGAAATACATTTATTATAACTTCCACTGCCGTTTATGTGATTATTGTCATAGGTCTTACATCTGCATGTTTTATAAACTCAAAAGGCAGTTTATGTGTTAAAGTCATTTATTTTAAATTAAGAGAAAAATATGTTATAGTTACCTAGATTATAACTATTTATGATGCTGCACATTCATTCATGAAGATTCATCTTTTCAACCTGAAGAATTTTCTTTAGCAATTTTTATTGTGCAGGTCTGCTTATGATAAATTTTCTTATTTTTCCTTTATCTGAGAATGTCTTTGTTTCTCTTTCATTCTACAAGGCTATTTTTGCTGAATGTAGTATTTCTAGGCTGGCAGATTTTTTCTTTTGTTACTTTAAAGATATTACTCAACTGGCTTCTGTGGCTGTGGATAAGGAGTCTGCAGTCTTTGGAATCATTTCTCCTATGTATGTAATGTTTTTTTTTTCTCTGACTTCTTTTAAGATTTTCTCTAGGTTTAAAAAACATTTTGGCCATGACATTTCCTAGGTGTAGTTTTCTTTGAAGTTACCCTGTTTGGGTTTTTCTGAGTTTCTTAAATCTGTAAATTTGTCACTAGGTTTTTTGGGAGTTTCTGGTCATTTATCTTCAGTATTTTTCTTTGCTCCATTTTTTTTTTTTTGAAATACAATTATTGTATGCTAACACTTTGCAATTGGCACACATATCCCTTAGATTCTGTTCATGTTTATTAAATCTTTTATTTCTGTCTTCAATTTGCATGATTTATGTTACTCTAGCCTCAGGTTCATTGATTTTTTTCCCTCTTATTTCCCCACCCCCTTTTCTACCTTTAGGTTAGGCTTACCTAATAGACTTTAAAATTTCAGATTTTTTCCAGTACTAAAATTTTATTTGTTTTCTATTTTTGAATTATTTTTTATTATTTATTTATTTTTAGAGAGGAAGAGGTGGGGAGGGGTGGAGGGAGAGGGAGATAGGGATCTCAAGCTGGCTCCACAACTAGCATGGAGCCTGTCATGGGGCTCAATCTTACAACCCTGAGATCATGACCTGAGCAAATACCAAGAGTTGGATGCTTAATCAACTGAGCCACCCAGTGCTCCTGTTTTTTTTCCTCTATTTTTTAAAAATGAGATTGCCTATATTTTCGTTCATTATAAATAAACATTCTTTTTCTTTGTTGAACGTAGTTATTATAAGCTAGTTTAAAATCCTTGTCTGAGAATTTATGTTGAATTTAACATCTGTTGATTGCCTTTTCCTCTGAGCCTTTTTATGTGGAGAAATTTTAGATTATATTTCTGGTATTTGAAGGTTATGTTGTGTAGACTCTGTTTCTGTTACCTTCCTCTGAAATATGTAAGCAGGAACTTAAGGTGGTCAGACTCCAAGTGTGGTTGTGGTGGCTCAGATCTTATTCCAGGCTGTCTCAGGTCTGCCCTCACATATGTGGTTCAGAGGTCAGCCAGAGACTTGTGCAGTATTTCTACAAAATTCTGGGTCTTCTGCTTCTCATTTTGCAGACTTTCTCCCTTACTCCCTGTAGCCTTTGTTGTCTTTGGCTCTGATTTCTCTCGCCAAAAAGATGGTGAATTTTTCTATTAACGTTGTAGCTTCTACATGCTGTGGCCACAGTGAGTGGTGGCTCATAGCACAGTGTAGATTAATTTTGGTCTGTTCCATGCATAGATGCTTTACGTGTCTGCCAGAGGCTTGGGCAGAGTTTTTACACAGAATTTGATGTTCACCTTCTCTGGCTCTCTTCTTTCTAAAGTTTTCCCTCACTGTTCAGTGGCTCTGGTATCCTGAAGAGTAGGGTTTAAAAAAAATTTTTTTTTGTTTGTTTTTTAAGTAGGCTGCATGCCCAACATGGAACCTAGTGGGAGGCTTGAACTCAGGACCCTGAGATCAAGACCTGAGCTGAAATCAAGAGTTGGGGATGCATAACTGACCGAGCCACCCAAGTGCCTGGAGAATGAATTTTTTTTTAAAGATTTTATGTATTCATGAGAGACAGAGAGACAGAGACACAGGCAGAGGGAGAAGCAGGCTCCCTGTGGGGAGCCTGGTGTGAGACTTGATCCCAGGACCCCGAGATCATGTGCTGAGCCAAAGGCAAATGCTCAACCACTGAGCCACCCATGCATCCCGAGGATGGATTTTTTTAAAACAAGAGTTTGACTGTTTAGCATCACTACCATGACTGTAGCAGTACTAGGGCAAAGCTACAGACTTGTAATTTTGGACTTCTGTGACTCCATGCCAGAGGAAGCCCTCCCTATTCTTGGTACACTTTGTGTATCATTCAGGGATATCCCATGGCTCTAAGTCTAGCTGGCTCTGAAATAGGAGTCTGAAGGTAAGGAGAAGAAGCAGATGCCACACAAAGCCCCAGAGGGCAGCCTGTAGGGTGACTCTTCTCTTCATGGCGTCTTATACTTCCCCTTCATCTCTTATCCATCCCTCTTATCCTTCCCCTGGTTTACTCATCACCATTCGCCCTCCTCTCCTCATTGTAGTTATTAATTTTATTAATATTCAAAATCACAATAAAATAGTGTCTTCATGTTTCCTTACCAGTAACACATTATTTTACTTTTTCAATTGTTTAATTTGAAATCTAGATATTGTGTATTTCTAGGTGGATGTGTCTTGTAGTACCCTGCTTTCCTCAGTTTTTGGGGTAGCTGAAAATAATGTGAAAAAACATAAAAAGCAAAGCAAAAAAAGTCTATGAAGCCTCCCAGTTATTTGGAATGGAAATACCTGGAGAGGTTAAGATTATAAGCAAAATAATTTTTTTTATCTGTTAATTCCTATTGATTCTTTGTTTAAAGTCCTCATTATTTTTTGGTAGTTATGTGGATATTTTAAAGACTGTTATGAAAGAAGGCATTGAATGGGGAGAAAGCTTGGGTAGTAGAATTTCAAATATTTTACTCTGAGACTGGAGGTCGCCTTCTAGAATGTACAGTCTGGGAGACTGAACACA
The DNA here is from genome assembly GCF_048418805.1 of Vulpes vulpes. NCBI lineage: Eukaryota > Metazoa > Chordata > Mammalia > Carnivora > Canidae > Vulpes > Vulpes vulpes. Next base: position 120,165,832 of record NC_132780.1, on the reverse strand, counting down.
AGGAGATTACAAGTAGATTAAGGAATCTATACCCTTCATGCTCAGCTGGGCATGTTTATTTGTAGAAGAGGTTAAGCCCTAATTCAGGAAAACTTCAGAGACTTATTTAGGATGAGTAAGAATGTACAAAAAGAGGTCTGTAGTGGAAAGAATGTGCACTATTAGCATTTGGTGCTGTTGACCGCTTCCACCTTCTGGGAACTCTGCTTCTTATTTCCCTGTTTCCTTTCTCCTTCTCTGACTGCTTGTTCAGTTTTTATGCAGGGTCTTTCAGCACCCAGATTTAGAGTGTGTACTGCAGGCAAGTACATGGCAGAAGGAGGAGTAGAGAAGAGAAAGAGGAATTGGCCTTTTTCCCAAAAAGATTCCACAGTGGAACTTTATTATTTGGTTTAGATACTTAGGAATTCGTGAAGCACAAGGCCATATTGTAAAGCTAACTGAAATGCACTTTGGATTATCTGTTGCTATATATGTATTGATCTTCATTTCAGATTATAATTGTAGTTCTCTCTTTTTCTTTTGTGGAGATACCTGAAATAGTCTTGAGCAGGGTTCATCAATGGAGTAGATAAGCTTGAAGGTTCCTTTCACTTTTGATTCAGTGATTATGAAGACATCAGGGAACTTTGGTAAGGCTATTTTAGTAGAGGATTTGAAACCAAAGCATACCTTTTCTGAGAGAAGAAGGAGGAGGTAATGGATGTGGATTATGTATTTGGGCAGCTTGACTAGAAAGAGGAGAGAAATAGGACAATAGCGGATGGAGCAGGATCAATCAGGAGAAGTTTTTCAAAATAAGACAAGGTGTTTGCTGTTTTGAAGGCACAGAGGAAGGGGCCAAAGAAAAGGGAGCAGTTGAAATGTGAAGTGATAGGTTGATGGCACAAATGAGATCTTGATGGAGGTTGAGAGACGTTCTCAGGCAGGGCAGGAGTTACCCTGCCTCCTTGGTGGGAGAGAAAGGTGAAAGCGTAGGCCAAAAGATGGACACTCTGGTGAGGAAGGGAGAAAATTCCTTCCCTCCCTCCCTTCCTCCCTCCCTCCCTCTCTCTTTCTTTTTCTTTTTCTCTTTCTTTTTCTTTTTCTTTTTCTCTTTCTTTCTTTCTTTCTTTCATTAGAGAGAGAGAATTTGCGATTGGGGTGGGGGAGTGGGGCAGAAGGAAAGGGAGAGAAAATCCCAAGCAGACTCCCTGTTAAGCGTGGAGCCTGACAAGGGGCTCGACCTCAGAACCCTGAGATCATGGCCTGAGCTGAAATCAAGAGTAGGACTCTGAACTGACTGAACCGCCCAGGTGCCCCCTTCATTTCTTGTAGTAAAGGTGAGAAGTGAAGTGTTTCCCAAGAGTTTTAAAAGGTTAGGATAGGAGAAGGAGCTCAAGAATGATGAACCTTTGGAAGCACTGTCAAAGTCAATTGGCTGTGAACTCAGTGAGAAATGAATAATGAGAAAACCCATTTGAAGTTGGATAGTGAATAGAAAAAACAACCTTAAAAAAAAAAAAAGAAAAAACAACCTTTGTTCATTTTGTTTTATATTTTTAGATTTATGATTTTAATCTCCCAACAACTCTGGGTGTCAGTTGGTCATTGGTACTGTAGACATCTTGCTTTGTTCTCACCTTTTTTTGACCTGAGACCCTATTTCTCAAGAACCTCCTTTTGAATTTAGTTTTAAAAAGCATTTAGTCATCTGGGGTCTATAAAAGAAAATGTGATTAAGATAAAATTGGTCTTAAATGGATATTCTGTTATTAAGTATTGTGTTATAAATTTTATATTTAATATATGATTTTGTGTAGCATTAAGAATGAAAAGACATTTTGACTTTTCCATTTAATAAGTGATGTACAGTGTGATAGAAAGAAAAATCGAATATTTTCAAAAATTTTGTTCTCAGCACTCATTAGGGGTTGTCAAGAAGCTCATATTTGTATTGTTTTTTCCTTGTAGCTCTGAAAAATGAAGGAACCTATTGTAGCTGCTATTTCAACCATTGATGGAACATGGAAAGGGTTTGAGATGGAATTAACTCTAAGATTGCTGTGTTCCATGTGATTTAAGAGCATATGTACCAAGCAGTTTTAAGATTATAGACATAATTATGATCGTTCTTTTACAAAATGGCTTTATCTATGTGATTATATATGAACTAGTTATTGAGTACTATGTTTTTGAGAGTATTCATTTCTTTTAAAATACTCTTTTTTGTGACTGACTTTTAAAAAATATTTAAACATTTCTTTTTTGGAATAGGTTATAGATTCACTCAATGGCTCAAATTAAAAAAAATATATATAAAAGAATACTTCTTGAAAAGTTTTTCTTGGCTTCATTCTTCCAATTTATCTCCTCCACAGGCAACCCATGTTGTTAGTTTTTAAAAAAAGTATCACTGAGTTATTTTAAGCATATACAATCAAATATATTTATAACCCACCCCCATTTTCCTACACAACCAGTAGCACATTATACTGTATGCTTTCTTATCCTTTTTTAATGTCTGCATAACATTTAATCATATTGATGTACCATAACTTGTCTGCCTGCTAATGGATACTTAGATGGTTTCCAATATTTTACTATTTTAAACAATGCTAAAATGAGTGACTTTATACATGTATTATTTTGCATGTATAACAAAGTTGCTTAATTTAGTTTAAATTAATCACCTAAAATAAAGACCCACTTGTCAGATTTTAAGATGACATGCTCTTTGGAATATATCTATATTAAAGTGTGGATTGAAATTTAAGATTGTATCAGGACATCAAAAATAAATAATAACCATAGTTTATCACTCACTGGTTGAAAGTCTAGTATTTTGTCTATTAAAAAAAAGTTATTTTGAGGCTTTCTTTCGAAAAATAATAATAAGGGGCACCTGGATGGCTCAGTGCTTGAGCGTCTGCCTTTGGCTCCGGTCATGATCCCAGGGTCCTGGGATTGAGTCCTGAATCAGGCTCCCCACAGGGAGCATGCTTCTCCCTCTGCCTGTGTCTCTGCCTTTCTTTGTGTGTCTCTCATGAATAAATAAATAAAATCTTAAAAAAATTTTTTTTCAAACTTGTATTCATAAGCACTTTTCTGGTAAATAACACACACAGAGGCAATCTTACTTCCTGTAAATGAAAAGCCAGTATTGATATTTTGTTTTCCATATTTCTGCTTTTTTTTCTATTGGATTTTAAAGTATTGGAGACTTTTTTTGTTATGATGTAAGAAATTTGATCAGCTAATGCAGTATACAACACTGGTAAAAATTATCATGAGTTAAAGTTGTGGGTTTTAATGTTTGTGTTCTTTATTCACTTCTATTTCAATAACTCCTATGTTTTCTCTCTTTAACCAATGGTCCTTTCAGATATAAAGTAAATGATATATGACTAAACATAAATAAATGAATTAAAAACCTAGGACTATCAAATTCACCAGGCTGTTTCCTGGGATCACCTGAATGAGAAACCAGCTGACTAGGTCATAACCTGACCAATCTCACAGAACTATTATTGTACATGCTCTTTGGATATGTAGACAGAAGTTCTCAAAATGTTCATTTTTAAAGGTTAGACATTCGAATGGTTATTTAGCATATTGACTTGAAAAGTGACATAGAGATATATACTATCACCATCTTATTGAACTTAAAGGGTTTGTATATAGTAGTTAAGAAACACTGATACTAGCACTGGGTGTTATTCTGTATGTTGGTAAATTGAACACCAATAAAAAATAAATTTATTAAAAAAAAAGACTTGGGAGACAACTTGAAAAAAAAAAAAAGAAACACTGATACTGGGGAAAGTTAAGGAGGAAAAAGAATATTGGGGGTTGAAATCACTGTCTCCCACATCTGCATTTGGAAAAGTAATTGCTACTTGTTAGACTCTCTGGAAGCTCTTCGCATTTATTTGTCATGCACAGTACTTTATATTAAATGCTTTTGCACAGTACCATGGGAAGCCCACAGGAAATTATAATTTAATTATTGTCTAAAAATCCTTACAGCACCCACATCCTGAGGTAGCTCTTTAGGATCAGTAGGAGAGAGGAAGGAAGATAACCTTTGTGTCTGTTATCTAAGCTGTTAACCTAGTGGTATCCCCAGACTGAGAAATTGCCTTCCGGGCACCGCCCCAGATATACTGTCTGAGAGGCAGGAGCGATTTATGATGAACTAATAGAGAAGTCATTTGAAAGTTGGTGAGGACATCAGGGAACAGAGGGGCAGAAGTATTGTGAAAATACTTTGAAGGAAGTGGCTACATCATAGCCTTGGTGCCAAATTGCTCTTTGTACAGATCCCACCAGAAGTCTAGTGCTAGATCTGTGGTTTCTGTTGTCCTTGAAATGCTAACCTAGACCTGACCCAGAACTGCAGAATTTCAGATTAGAGAGACACTTTAATCTTTTCTAAGAAGCTGAGCTTGCTTCAAGCTTTATTAACTTAGTTCATGATTATCTAAAATAGTTTTAGTCCTGTTTACCGTAGTAATTCTGCTTCTGTTAGTCTTGACATAGTGAAGCCAAATGTCATTTGGGATCCAGGCCCATATTGCCAGTTGCCAGCAGGGTAACTACTTGGATATTCCATAGAGGGCTCAAACCCAACAGACCTGTACTCATCATCTTGCCCCAGGTCTGATTTCTCTGTTTTATTCTTTCAATGTACTAGGCACTGAGTATCCCAAGGCATGTTCCCCATCCTTAGACTTGAGTGAAGTGGGAATTTATTGAGGGCTTTGACACTTTAAAAAGATCATCCCTGTGTGTAGAATAAATTGGAGTGAGCCAAGGCTCGTGGCAGGGAGACCAATGAAGAGGCTGTTGGAAAATCAAGTGCAATGTTGGTGGTATGAGCTAGAGTGATGGCAGTAGCAATAGGGAGAAATGGTGGCTGGATGCAACAAATTTTGGAATTAGAATCAGTGACTCTGATGATGGACTGAGTGTGGGGGCTGGAGGCAGCAGATTCAATGCTGAGTCCCAGGTTTCTGGCTCCAGCACCAGCATCAGTCTGGTACCATATATTGAGATGATGGCACCTGACACTGGGGGACTGGTCTGGAGTGGAGGGGTCAGAGTTCATTTTGGAGATTAGGCCTGGATTATCTTTAGGGAAGTCAGGTATCCCTTGTGCATTTCCTTTTGTCAATGAAGCCATTCCTCTTGATCCTGGCCGTCATCTAACATTCTCATCTTACTCTCTTTCCCCCCAAATTTCTTTCAGTCCTCCAGGCTGTTTCGTTATCACATAGACCTTTGCATTGCCTTCAGTATGGTTTGCTTTCCTTCCTCTGTCCCCTTTCCCACACGATTCTCTTCCTGTTTACCCAAGCCTCTGAAGCCCTGCTCAGGTATCATCATTCCTGTGACACCATTGTGGGTCATCTCCAGATGAAATCCCTAATTCTCTGCTCTATTTCTCTGCCCCATGCTCATCCCTGTAATTTGCACACAGAGCACTGAACTAGAATCATGTGAATACGTATCAGTCTTAGACTTAACAGGCTATGAATTCTTTAGTCATTGGGCCTAGTAGATCTTTTTTGTCTTGTATTCTTTTTTGTTTTTAAGATTTTATTTGAGAGAGAGCATGAGTGGGGAGGGGGGCAGAGGGAAAGAGAGAGAAGCACACTCCTCGTTGAGCAGGGAGCCCATCGACACAAGGCTGGATCCCAGGACCCCGAGATCATGACCTGAGTTGAAGGCAGAAACCCAACCAACTGAGCCACCAGGTACCCCTTTTGTCTTTGTATTCTAAACATAATCCTTGGTCTCTGGTGGGCTTCAGTTAGTGTTTGTTGAAGTTGGCAGCAAGTGCAGACAGGTTTTGGTAATTAATAGAAAGTCAGAGTGTTTAAAATGTATATATTGGGTTCTGTGGTGCCCCCAGACCCAGTCTAATTCTAGACAGTGCTTAGGTTATAAACACAGGTTGATGTGAGTATAATTGCTCTACTTCAGGTATACTTTGCCCAGTTTGATATCAGGTAGTTTGAAGGACAGCTTTTAGGAGTGCATAAAGTTTTGCAGTTTGGCACAATTAAAAAATACCAGCTTTATTGAGATATAATTTACATATCATAAAATTCACGCATGTCAAGTGTGTAATTTGATGGTTTTCAATACACAGCTTTGTGCATCCTTCACTATAATCAAGAAAAACTTGTACCCATTTGCAGTCACTTTCCACTCCCACCCATTCATAGTGCTGAGCAATCTCTGTAGAGTTGCCTGTTCTGGACATCTCTTATCAGTGGAATCATGTAACGTGGTCTTTTTGTGTCTGGCTTCTTTCACCTAGCATCATGTTTTTGAAGTTCATTGATGTTTTTAGTGTGTATTAATACTTCATTCTTTTTTATCATTGGATAATATTACATGCACGGATATACAGATTTCTATTTACTTATTCATCAGTTGATGGACATTTGGATTGTGTCCATTTTTTGGCTATCATGAAATCTGCTATGAACATTTATGAACAAGTTTCTCTGTGGACCTGTTTTCACTTTTCTTGGATATATACCTAAGGGTGGACTTGCTGGATCTTGTAGCCCTCTGTTTAACTGCCAAACTATTTTCCAAAGTGGCCACGCCATTTTACATTCTCCCCAGCAGTGAATGAGGGTCTTGGTTTCTTTGCATTCTCACCAACACTTGCCGTTGTTATTTGATTGTGTCTATTTGAGCGAGTTTGAAGTGATACTTCATTGTGGATTTACATTTTCTTAATAATTAATAATGATAAACATCTTTTCATATGGTTATTGGCCGTTCATGTGTGTTTTTTTTTTGAGAAATGTCTTATTCAAATCTGTTGCCTATTTTTATTATTAAATTTAAAGATTTGTGTCCCTCATCAGACATGATATACAGATAATTTCTCATTCTGTTGGTTGTCTTTTCTGGATGGTATCATTTGAAGCACAAGATTTTTAATTAAAAAAAAAAGATTTTATTTCTTTATTCATGAGAAACATAGAGAGGCAGACACGTAGGCAGCAGAAGAAGCAGACTTTCTGCAAGGAGCCTGATGCAGGACTCGATTCCAGGACCCTGGGATCATGACCTGAGCCAAAGGCAGATGCTCAACTGCTGAGCCACCCAGGTGCCCCACAAAATTATCAATTTTAACAAAGTTTAACTTAGCAGTTTTTTTCTTTTGTTGTTTGTGCTTTTGGTATTATATTTAAGAAACCATTGGTTAACTCTGGTACAATTTCTTAAACCTGTCTTTTCCCCTTGAATTTTTCTCTTCAATCCCAGGGTGGCCATGTAACCATCATAGCCTATTTGGGAGCCTTTGGACTCATTATACCTTCAGATCAGACACACGGTGCCAGATCCGTAGGTCAAATAGGCCAAAATTGCATGTGTGCTTGTAAATAGGGGTGACGATGGTGACTATTTGCCCTGCCAATCTTGGAAATCTATTTGCTAGAATCTGTTAATCCAGTGGGTGAAGGCTTTTCAAACGTTTAAACAGGCTTTGCACTTTTTTACGTAATGTTCAGGAACACCATTTAAATTAACTGTGTCCCGGAATCTTAGGCTAGAGTTTAAACTTGCATGTAGTAAGCAGTTTACAAAAGGGGAGTATTTGGGTGAAGCTTGCCAGTGGGTTGATAATCGGGAGACCTGTAACATCCAGACTTAAGTCTGCTGTGTGCATTTTTCAAAATGCTAGCTATGGTAGTCTTTCTTATTAATTTCACATTTGGGAATATAGGTTGTTTGTGATTGTTTTTGGTACATTTCCCTGCTCTTCCTCTTAGTGCCAGTTTAAGGAATTGCTAATTGTCCATTCTTGCTGGGAAGTACTGATTTCCATTTGAATATAACAGTCTTTTTGCTAAAACTTTCCTATGGTTGATTTGAGCAAATACAAGAAGCCTTCTGTTTGTGGACTGAATGTTCAGCCAGCCGTGACGTAGTCACTATTATCAATGAAGCTTATTCATCACTTTCCATGCTGGTACATTGTACGGAGCTTGCAGAGGATCCTGGAGACTTTGAATGGAGAGCTTCTCCTCTGCTTACCTCCATACACTGTTGGTATTAAGCAATTCTGTTCTCTATCTTTTCCAGACCTTGTGGATAATTAGATCTTTTTGTTTTCTGTTGATTCCCAATAGTGTCTTGCAGATGGGCAGGCACTGATTGAGAATTTGTTCTTTTCTGATAACAAAATGGCAATTAATGCTCTTTGGAGATAGTTTTATGTTCTCTTATATGGGAACATTTGTCTTATATCCAGTGTCATTTTAAAAAGACATAGGCCACATTATGTTTTATAAAATAAAATGGAGTGGCAGTTGGTGATCTTAGATTTAAAGCTTATTACTCTTTAAGTAAATTAAGCTGTTTAATATTTAATCTTGTATACTTAGATTAAATTCACAGGTTAATTGCTGAATTTCACTTGTATAGATAATAGCTGTAAAGATGCACAAGGCGTTATTTGTCCCAGTTCATGACCAGAATGAAGTAGAAGTTGTTATGAAACTAAGTCCATTATATCCTTTGGTAAAATCATGTGCCCTGAAATACAGCAGGCACTTATTATGGGAGCCTGATAAAACACAATCAGATCACCGTAACATGGTTGCTGGGCTTGTCCCACCACCACAGTAAATGAATGATAAGTGGTATTTCGTGTGTGTGAGTTGTGACTAACAGGCCACATGGCTAACACGATAGAATAATATTTGATTTGTTCCTGATTACATCTAACAACAGGCTTACTTTTTCCCAAAATGGTCCATGAGAAATGGAATATGCTTGCCCAGCGTCCTCTACCACTGTGGAGGACTCCCTGAGTTTCAGGGACTCACTAAACCTGTGAGAAGAAGCCATTTGAAGGAGAATGGATCCCTGTGGAGTTTACATTTGGTTTGGGAAGGCTACACCTTCCCTGAAGTTTGGGAGTTCCAGAGGGGCTGGTTGACTCAACAGTTTTCATCTGAGGGACTCAGATTTTCTCTAGGGGGATATTTCAGGGCATTATTTCTTCTAGCCAAGAAACCCTCCTACCCTGCCTACCAGTACCATGCACACACACACAATCACTTAAAGCCCCCTCCCTCCCTTAAGAGATTCCCTAATCCATAGAATTCTCTGGATTGAAAATGAGTCTTGGTTTGATGCTTATTGAAGTAAGTACCTCTGGTCTGCTGTGGTTCTAACTAGGGGGTTCAGGAGACCCTAGAGTTGCTCTGGGGCCAGTAGTGAAAGCATTATTCTCCCCTTTTTATCTCTTATGGTGTCTAAAATATTGCTTTATATATAGAGTGTGCAAAATAAATGTGTTGGCTCTTACTCTTTTCTTCTCTCTCTATAGGTATAATATGTATGTGTGTGTGTGTGTGTGTGTACATATATACATGTTATTAAGGCCCAATATTATTCTAGAATTTCACTTTTACCCCAGATACCTCCCCTGTCTCTCAGCAGCAAGCTCATCATACTTCTATTTACTGAACTTTAACATTTTCATTCTCGAATTGCCCATTTCATCCTGATTTCTCTTCTCTCAGTGACCTGCTCATCATCCTTGGGCTTACTGTTCTCCCCCTTGTATAATCAGGCCACCTATTGAATTAATTGAACAGCCGTCTCATTGCAGATTCTAATCCATAAGGATAAGTAAGGAACATTATACGTTCTTACCTTTGAAACATTTCTCTAAGCCATTGTCTCTTGCCTATTTCCTGCGAAATAATGCAGGTTCTCTTCACTTCCCACCTGGATGATACCAGTATGTTCCTAACTGGTCTCTGCCCTTCCTTCTATTCTCTCTCCCTTCAAATCTGTGTCTAATGCCAGAAGAACTTGAATGGAAATATAAACACATCCTTCTCTGGATAATAAAAATGTTCAGTTGTTCCCTCCTGTGTTTTACGTAAAAAGCCCAAAGCCTCACCTGCAAAGTCATACAAGTCTCTTGCAATCTCTTTGTAGCTTTGTAGTTATTGTTTATAACTGTGCCTCAAAGTTCATGCACCAAACGTACCATCCACTTTTATGACCTCCAAGCTTTTGCAGATGCTCTTCCTTTGCCTAGGATGCCCTTCGCTTCTCACCACCTCTGGTTAACTCGCACTTATCCTTTGCAATCTAAAGGTTATCTCCTTTTAGGAGCCACCCTTTAATCTCACAGGCCATTTCTCTTCATCTGGCTCTTTTAGTAGGTATAGTATAGTATGTCATACCTGTGTTACATCACTTTATTGCTTTGCTTCTCAAACTATTTGTGGACGGTATTTTGTAAACAAAAAAGTAATAAAATGAAATACTAGAAAAATGAAATGTAAAAAACGACAAAGAATAGAGGCCTCGTTTTTTAAATTAATAGATTCAGCAGACCTAAAATTACTGTTAAATTGTTATAAAGGTTTCTAAATGTTTACTCTCAGTTTCTGAACTTGATATCTTCTTGTAGACCAGCAACAAACATTTCATGGGTTGGCGTTGGTCCATAGGCCACATTTTGAGTAGCACTGCTTTATAACATTTATCAAACAGTTTTATAATTTTTGCATGTAAGATATTTACTTTTCTCACTAGGCAGGGGCTATGTCTTATATATCTTAATCATCTTGTGTTTTCCTTGGTGTGGTCTCCTCACCACCCCTAAAATAGGCCTTAAAGTGTAGTGCATGACACAGTTGATTGGTACATTTCATTGAATTAAGTGTAGCACTGATGTCTTTAACTTACAGTCACAAACTGGCTTGCCTTTCGGTTTGCAAAGTAGCTTTGGTAGAGCTTTCCATTAGTTTATGTGGGTATCACGTTGAACTTCATGATGTCACAGAGCAGTACTGCTGGAGAAAGGGCTTGCAAACTGTCAAGTAGATGCATTTGTATTATAATATGCCTTAATTTTAGCCATCTCTTAAGGAATCTTGCATGCAAAACATCCCTGAAGGTCTTAGCACAAGTGATAAAATAGCGCTCAGCAGCGGGGAAGGGGGGAAGGAGTAAACTAGTTAACACCACTGAAGCAAGCTTTTAGCCAATAGTTGCTTTGAGGAGAATGTTTACTGCCAGTTACAAATGACATGCTTGTAATTTTTCTGGTTTTCCTGACATAGCACATGCATGCGAATGCCTTTCAGTCCTCCAGGTCTCCCCTCCTTGAGAAGATCCAGCCCTCGTCCCTCCCTTCATTCTTATTCATAGTTTATGAGTCAAAAATCTGCTCTTTTGAAGTTGTATTCATCCAGCCTTAGATGTCCAGAACCTGCCCCCCACCCCACCCCTAGATTTCTGCATGTTGGAAAAAACTGGAAACTTGAGTTCCAGCCCAGGCTTTGCTACTGACCACAGGGCTCTGGAGAAGTCACATTCTTTTTATAATTTGAGTCTTCCTTTGAAAATCCAGATTAGATTATTTCTAGGGTAGGTTTTTTTTTTTTTTTTTTTTAACTCTTTTCTCTGGTTCTTATGGGGATTCATGTTTGCTTTTAGCCTTTTAACTCTTGACGGGCAACCTTCATATACTATAATATATTGAGATTCTCCTTGCTTCCCCCACGCCCCCAGGATACTGTAGCCTCCTCAAAGACACCTTATTCATCTTTGTGTTAGCTGCTCTTGGTCCAGAGTCTCAATTCATGCCCTATTAATGTTGGGTGACGTATGAAGCTGAACTCTGTCCTTTGTTTTTGCTTCAGAGTGCTGTTTAGCGGTTTGCCTACCAGGGGAGAACTTGCACTGGTTGCATATTTGATACCTAATTAATATGTTACAGGACTGTTTGAAGTTGTTAAAGTCATAAAGCCATGAGAGTAATGGGGATCAGTCACATGCATGTGTGAAACAGATGAGAATTGTGGTTATTCATTCATTGTTCTCCTCAGGAAGTTCTCATTGATTATTAGCTTGATGAGGGATCTGACTTGGTATTCCTCTGTCTGGGTCTTCTTGGCCTCTGGCAGTGGGAGAAAGATGTGAATTCTTTGCACACATTCTGTCCAGCCCAGCAAGGCAGCCTGCCAAGCGTCTCGAGTCACATGCCTAGTGAGTTGCTGTTATATTTTTTTCTTCCTTGTCTTTTTCAAGGCTCTTGTTGTTGGGATCTCTGCCTCATGTCCCTGGATTGTAGCCTCTTTTAGTTCTCCCTGTGGTGAGCTACAAATGTTGTTTAGTAGCAGTTGCAGTCTTTTCCAGGGGCTGCTGTTACCTCTACTGAGTAGGCCAAGCATATTTTATGACACTGCACTACCAGGCAGGTCTTGGAGAAGTGGGGCCACCAGACTCGTTCTGGTCTTTGCTTGGAGCCAGAACCTACACACATTGAGCCCCTGTTCCTTAGCCTGTGCCAGAATGGGCCCATCCTAGGGTGTGGGTGGGGTGGGAACCCTGTGAGAGGCAGCTCCTCCTCACCCATTTGCTGAGGGAGAGAAATCCTCACCCTCTGAAATGATCCATGAACTATGAACCCCCACATTTAGCTTTTCTTGTCAGGCATTCCATGGTGCATTCTGTTTGCGGAGCTGAGCCTCGAGCCTCAGTGATAGCTCTCGTAGGCCAACGTGCAGGCACCATGAGGAAGGTTAGTACTTTGAGTTGTCCTTGTAATGGCGGCATTGGATTAAACTTGAGCGTCTACACGTTTTCCTAGTCCATGTGTTTGTGAGATGGTTCTCAAGGGTTAGAAGTTTAGTGGATGGATATCTAGTGGAATGAACTAATTAGTACCTAAGTTTATTGAACCACCGACCTTAATGTTCCTTACCACAATGTTCAGAATAACAGCCATGGTCTTAGAATGACCCCATTACTTAGACTCACCTATTCTGCTGAGAAATGTGCAGAAAAGAGAAAACTGTGAGACTGGAGAATTTAGAAGATTTCCTCTTTTTTTTCTTTTTCTTTTCTTTTCATTTCTTTTTTTTTCTTTTTTTCTTTTTTTTACTTTTTGCATTTCTTTTCTTTCCATTGAATTTCTCTGTTCTTTCTCATATGGGGAGGAGCAATATTGAGTTGACATGAAACCTGTATTTCAATATTGACCCCTCCACTTTCGAGCTGTGTCAACTTGGGAGAGTTTATTGTCTTCTCTGTACAAACAGGATACTGCCTCTGCTCACCTTACATGGCAGTTTTAAACATTAAATATCACATGAACGTTTATATGTGGCATGATGTGCTGCTGACCTGGGGAGGACTTCAGTAAAGGCTCCTTTCCATTCCTGTTACATTGAGCATATAAAATATTCCTTACTGTAAATCCCTCACTTGTATTGTATTGCAAAGTAGGAGAAATTGAGTCACTTACTGAAAAAAATTTAGTTCAGTGAACATTTCTTGTGTATTGGAGGCGAATGCAGCTTCCTTGAGGTATTGGTGAGCTAGTGAGTAAACAGGTGCTCAGGCAGGCCTTCTGTAGGGTGGGCTAGGCCCCGTGGAGGGATGGCCATTTGTCATGCAAATACAGAAGGAAGAAGCCAGAGGAGTCAGAGTTCCAGAGGGAATGGATTTTTTAACTGCGGCTGGCTGAAGAGGGGAAGGATGCTCCAGGCCCAGTGGACTGCAGGAAGAAAGGCAGAGTGTGTCAAGTGGCCCAGGGAGTGCACCTGGGATTGCAGGCTTGCCTAGTTGAAGCAACTGTGTGACAGTACCCGTGGGGGAAGGAGAGGCTGTGAATGGCAGCTCGTGGAAGGACTTTGTGTTCCTGCTCCGAAACCTGGTTTATCCCTTAGAGGAGAAGTGAGGTCCATTCACCCCAAGGGTCTATTCTTGGGTGGAGCAGAAGCACATTCGCATTTTGGAAGTGTCCTCTGAGGGTCGGCTGTGCACAGAACGTATGGGCGGGGGATGAGATGAGAGGGACAGGTGCAGGTGTTCAGAGGAGAGATGGTAAGGGCCAGAACAAGGACAGCAAGTGGCAGAAGAGACAGAGAGGCCACCAACCGAGTGCTACTTAGGAGGTAAAATTCCTCTGTCTTACAGGATGACAAAAATGTCCTGGTGAATCTCTAGGTTCTTGTCTTGGATTCATTGGAATGGAGAATAAAGGAAGAAGATCCAGTTTTGGGAAAAGATGACAAAACCAGTTTTGGGTAAATTGAATTTGTTCTGCTTGAGGAATGTGACCAAGGGGAGGAAAACCAGCAAGCCATTCAATATATGGGTCTAGGGTTTAAAGGAGGTCAGAGCCAGAAATGTAGGTTTTCATATTAATCTTTATAATAATAATGTAGGAAACAAAAAGTAAAGTAGTCCTTTTGTCCATGCATTGTGACAGAGGGACAGAAATTCATAACACATGTTATTAAAAATGTCTGGTAGATCTCCTACCCCCCCCATCTCCATTCTTTCCTAAATAGAGATAGAATGTTGTTATCTCCCTTTTTTCTCTCAATTCCCATAGTGCCTTTTAGTTTGAAATACTGCTTTGAAATTAAATAAGGTTGAATTTTGAAGGGTCTTACATTTTAATGTGATACTTTACATAACTCCAAGCTGCATTTTAATGTAGCTCAGCATCTCTTCTGATACCTCTGGGAGTGCTTCAGAGTAATTTATTATTATTATCATCATTATTATTGTTATTTTATCATTAGCTCTCAGACAAAAGTTTAGAGAAAATTATTGGAAAAATCAGGATGTGTTCCCTGGGCTGTAAGAGGGATAAATGTAAATGTCTCAAGCACAGTGGTTTTTTTTGTCTTTTCACTTGGCACACCTGCCTTCTCTCCCCTGGAGGCTCCACAGTTTTAGATCAGAATCAAGTTGGTACTGAGTGACAGTATTCAGATAAAGTTCTTGAAGCTCAGAATTTGTTTAGATAATCTTCTGTGCCATCACCTTTCCCACTTACCATTCCTTTACCTTTTCTCAGCAAGGAGGACAGACTTCATCTTATTTCACAGGATCTTAGGAAACCACATTCTTGGATATTCTCATTCTGTTCCTTTGTGATCGATACATATTTTCCTTAATTATTCTCATGTCAATATTGAGTTTTATGGTAATCTGTCCCTTCCTATCCTCTTCCATTTAAATATATGTAGAAAATCAATGATTCTCTTCCGGCTTCCTTGAAATTGTAAATTTGTTTTTTATTTTCCTCCCTTCCTCCTTCCCTCCTATCCATAAAGGTAGATAATATTCCCGGTCCATTTACAATCCCCTCAGAAATGTACCTGTTAAACCCGTATATTGGTCTAGCCACATGACCAACTGCCCTTTCCATAAGAGATTTTTGTACTGGGAAAAGTTTCCTGTCTCATACAGCTCATTTCATTATCAGAAGGCCTCCTTTATGTAACAAGGTGATATTGTGATACATTAACCAGTGTGCTTTCTGTTCCTGGTATTTCCTTGCTGCCCTCTGACAGTTTTACTTTTTCTGGTTATCAGAGGAGGAGACACCTCAGCAGAATGCAGAGAAGAGGCAAGCGTGTCTAGTTTTCGAATTTCAGAAATCACAAAATCTGGGTGTGTCTATAAAGCTAAATTTGGAAAAGTTAGGGGAAAAAAAGGTTTTGTAGACTAGTTGAGGAAGGTGAGTCCCATAGGCAGTTGAGGAAGTATAGGTGTTGGCATTATGTTTGAAAGAAGACTTTAGGAGGGTTTGATGAGTTCTAGAGCTAAGTGGACTTCTACCTGAAACATCAGTGCAGAAATGCAAGGAGCAGGTTTCTGCCTTTTAGTTAAATGCGGGTCACAAACAAAATTAAGTTTAGTCACAGAAAAATAAAAAGAACAAAGTTACATTCCTTGCTTATGTGATTTGTAGACTGAGATCCTATTCATCGTCTCTGTACGGTATTGAATACAGTAGAAGATTGCTTGGGTTTGGATGCCAGTTGGATGGGGGTCGCAGTCCTGGCTCAGCCTAACATCCTAGCCAGGCTACTTAATCTCTCTGTGTCTCCTATTTATGTACCTGGAGTTAACAACACCCACCTGTGGAGTGCTTAGATGGAGATGTATATACGGGATCTAGACCAGTGCCATAAGCGCTCAAAAATACTCTCCTTCACTTTATTTTTTTCTCTCAGTACTACCTTTTATTTTGCTTTCTCAAGGCTTACAGAATATATCTAAATACTTCTTTCATGCGCTATCCCTACAGGTATTTGAAGACCAATATCCTCAACAGTGCCTAGCACTGTGTCTTGCGTATTTGAGAAGTGGTATCTCCTAGTGAGTTCTGGAGCACATTGCTGACTCCCCACTAGGTCACTTAGTAGCTTGGGTAGGTTCTTTAACTTCTTTGGACCTTGATTTCCTCATTTGTAAAATGGGATAGTAACAGCTATCTTAATGGTGGTGGTTGATACTAAAGATATTAGTACATATAAAGACTTCGACGTGCATGGCAGTTAATTAGGTATGTAGCACGCACCTCGATTGACAGAGACAGCGCTACTTATTCACCCAGTTCTGTTTTCTTTTTCTCGTTAGAGCCAGACCAGAGCTGCATTCTTTGCAGTTAGGCTGGGGCCATCCATGCATGTATTCTAACCAATAGACTTTAAGAGATGGTGATAGGATCTGGGTTGTGGACATGCATTTGGTGAGATGAGGGACTCATGAGATGATACAAGACTGGATCCCTTGAGTCACTGGTGGAAGAGAGCTTCTGGGCCATCGAGGATGTTATGTGAGCATGAAATAGATGTTGTATAAAGCTGCTGTTTCAGTGGTGATTTGCTATGGAAGCATAATGTAGCCTGTGTGGATTAATATAGTATGGCTATTAATATTATTGCTTAGACGAACACCAAGTGGAAGACACTGTTGAGTGGTCAATTTTAGCAGAGGCCTTTTATTTTTTTAAATATTTTTAAATTTTTATTTATTCATGAGAAACACACAGAGAGAGGCGGAGATGTAGGCAGAGGGAGAAGCAGACTCCCTGCAGGGATCCCGATAAGGGACTTGATCCTAGGACCCTGGGATCAGGCCCTGAGCCGAAGGGAGATGCTCAGCCACTGGGCCACCCCAATGTCCCTAGCACAGGTCTTTTTCTTTTTAATGAAGATAGAAGAGGGGATTTTATTAAGGAAACAAACAAGGTTAGGACAGGGACATTAATTTTTCTTTTTGAAAGGACTTTCGTGTACATTCATGTTGGGGTGGTACAATTCTTAACCCTTCTTTTTCTTGCGCCATACCTTATAAAAGAAATTTATTTGTTTTAAACCTTCTTGTATCTTGTTGAACTTCAAGCAGGTGTGTATTCTGGAATGGTAATTAATAATTTTATTAGTGAATGAATCACATGGAGGCTGAGGATAAAATGTGGCCATCCATAAACAGGGAGAAGTGATCCTTGAGGTGAAGCCTGTGGAGTGACAAAGTGTTGCCAGCCAGTATTCTGATAGTTTCTCTGCTTCCTGGGCATGCCACACAAAATAGTAAATGGATTTGATTTTTGGAACGAGCTTTCAAGTATCTTTAAATACTTTCCACAAGAAAATAATGCTTCTCAAAATGCTTTCTGTATCATTTTCCTTCATGTATTTCTCAAATTAAGTTATTGAGAAGATGGGCAAAGAAATGATCGAATAAAGTGTAAGAAAAATACAAGTGAGGTATTAAGGTGACTTACTTAGAGGTCTAAGCAGAACAACTTCATTTATTAATAGAAATTGATATGTGAAAAAATTATTTGACCCGTGGCATTACTGGGTCAGTGTTCGCATATCGCATATGTTCACTTTATGTTACCATAATGTCTACTTTTGAGAAAATAAGAACATGCAAACAAATGTTCCCTAAACTTAAAAAAAAAAAAAAAAGGTACAGTGATGCATTGGAGTAGCTGATAAAATTCAGTGACTTTTTTTTTCTAGAGGAATAGTATTTTCTGATCCTGACATTAGAGTGTTCCATTGTGGGGGGAAGAAAGCATAGAGCCTCCTATGATTTGGGATTTTCCTGCCTCTCCTGGACCACTGTGGAGTGCCATGGCTGTAGGAGCACTGATGCACATTAATAATCTGGATCGAGCTGATATTAGAACTGAAGGGAGAGGCATATCACTTCGGGGAAAGGAGGTGGCCTAGATCCAGTTTTCAGAATACACTCTACCTTCAGGCGGGAACGAAGAGTTTGAGTCTATCTCTTGTCTCACTAAGAGGCAGAACTTTTGTTCTTTTTTTCTTGCACTCCGTTTCTGTCCTGGCACAGGGGCTTTACTGGAACCCCCGGATCATGGCCCCAGTGGTGGATGCTCCTTGTCGAGCCCTGGCGGTTTGGTGGTGGTGGTGATTTCCAGGGTCATGACTTAAGGGATTTCCTGAGCACAAGATCCTATCTGATGGTATTAGTAGTCACCTGAGGGGTTTGAAAGGACAGCCCCAAGGGTTGGGCCAGCTGTTACCATTAGCCAGAAGACAGAAGTCGGGGAAAACAAACTTAATTTTCAGGGCAAGACTCTGACTTTTTGTTGTTAGGCCCCAAATTAAAGACACCCCCGCCCCATTCGTTATTTGATGGAATACATCTTTGAGATCATGGAGCAGGTTTGTGGAAGTGTATGATTTATTATATGAACATTGACAAAAATTTTCCATAAGTACCTCTTTTGTTCAGCAGGGGTACAAATTTATCCCTGTTATCTCTACTAATAGAAACCAATATGAAATGAACAAATTTTGTTTTCAAGGAAGGATACTATTGGAGAAAATAGAAAAGTGGGATAACATTTTTTAAAACACATATTTGGCTTTGTGAACAAAATAATTTTTTTCCCCCGGCAAACTTCCTTCAATAAGAGAGAGAGAGGAGCTTTTCTTCTCTGTCACATTTAATCTGTAGCCATCTGCTGCTGTATCTCATTATGTTCTTCATGTAATTAGAGCAATTAGGATGAAGCTTGCACTATATATTGGTCTTGGAATGAGTGTTGAGCTATTTGCAGGCTTATTTTGAAAGACTGGAGATTAATGGCCTAATCTTTTAGGTAAACTGATGGAAAATGAGGAATGTTTAAGCTAGTAAAAGAATAAGGGCAATTTTTTTCTCTTTATCTGTAATGTTGCCTTCTTATCACCATGGTAACTAGGTATCTCGACAAATAAATTTTTAATAAGATTAACTCAAAAGATGATAGAAAAGAAAAGATTGTAGAAGAAAGAGAGGAGATGGGCTGTGTGGTGTGGGGATTGTGGTGAAAAGCTCTCTGTAGATTTACGACACTGAGCTGGATGGAATTCCAGGAGGGAGTCTCGGAGGAAAGGAGTAAGGAGAAGGAAGAGAGACAGCATTCATCATCAAAGATGTGCAAAACTCTCTTTTGGGAAGCCAGTCCCATGATTGTGGTTTGAACGCTGAAGAAGTGCTAACCACTGTGAGATCCTTCGGCTCGGAATCAGCACCTCTCCACACACCCACTAGGATTAGTGTGCATTCCACATCCTGGAAGGGGCTTCTTGTAAGGGATGACAGTTTTTCCTTGCTACTCTGTCTCCTTCTCTGCCTTTTTTTTTTTTTTTTTTTTTTTACGATTTTATTTATTTATACAGAGAGAGAGAGAAGCAGGCCCCATGCAGGGAGCCTGATGTGGGACTCGATCCTGGGACTCCAGGATCAGGCCCTGGGCCGAAGGCAGACGCTGAGCCACCCAGGGATCTCCTGCCTTCTTTATCTTCGTTGCAATTGCCAACACATTAGTAACAATTAATAGTACATTAGTAGTGTTATTCTTATTAATAACATATTGACAGTAACTCAACTATCACACTGTTTTCCCACTGAATCTTTCCTAAGTCATTATTCACTCCAATTCAGTATCCGTTGGCCACCAAATACATTTTTGTGGAGTATCCCTTCATCTTTGTCTCCTTTTTATTCAGGTGCTTTTATTAAAGCTCTGTATTGTCCACAATGCCAGACTCCTTATCCTGTACCTGTGTTATCACCCATAGCTCTTCTGCTTGCACCCCGTTCCCAGCTAGTGTAGTGTCTTCCCTGAATCAAAAAAAACTTTTTTTTTAAAAGATTTTATTTATTTACTCATGAGAGAGACACAGAGGCAGAGAGAGAAGCAGGCTCCCTGTAGGAAGCCTAATGCAGGACTCGATCCCAGGACCCTGGGATCACAACCCGAGCCGAAGGCAGACACTCAACCATTGAGCCACCCAGGTGCCCCTCAAAAATGTTTCATGTTCTTCTCTTCTGTTGCTTCACCGCACATGCCATTACTGGCATGTAGACCTGGAAGAGACTTTAGGGTTCAAGGTGACCCATCTTGTTTTGGATTTCAGGTAGGTGTAGCACTGGGTTTTGGGGGACTTAGGCAAGTCAGCGTAAAGGAATGAGTTGGGTCTTGATTTCATTTCTTCTTTAAGTCTGCAGTCAGAGTTCTGGTATTACTGAATTCTGTGCACAGGCAGTTGACCGAGAAAGCCATTTTCTCCAGTTTTGAGGGGATTTATCCTGGATGCATTGAATGTGTTTAGCTTCTGGGTCTGTGCCCAGTGGGTATGCATGGAACAGTTAATTCTAGGGGCTGTCCATGCTCTACTCTATTTAGACCAGGACTCATTTATGTGTGCCAGGCCACTGCTGAGCTTGGCACATGCTGGTGGGCAGGAGAGGCCTGCTTGCCTCTGTGCATATGACAAGTTCTGCTCCTGCTGGGTGGGGCATATGCCAGAGTGAGAGATCCTGCATGAGAGAGCCGCAGAGAGAACAAAACACTGGGAATGGGGGCCGGAGAACGAGAGAGAGTAAGAGCCGAAAGCAAAGGAGGTATTGACAATAGAGGGAATAGGTATGCACATTCTTGATGGAAATGGCCGGAGAGATGTCTTGTGATGTCTTTCCCAGTGCAGTGCATCTTTATCTAGGTCCTAGCATCACCTGGAGGTCACTGACTTCAATCTTTCATTCATTTATGGCATGACATGCCTTATCCCAACTCTGCTTAAAGAAGGTGTAGATTCTTTATTAAAGGTGTCTATATTTTAGTTCTCCAGGGGCTACTGAACTCTTTAATTTGCTTTTAGTTTATGACAGTGAGACCCTGGTCTACATGACTGAAACTGTTCCATTTGTCCTTGAATTATAAGCCCCCACCCCCCACCAAGCATTCAGCTATAACCTTTATAAATCCAGTGCTGGCATCTGCCCAGAGTGAGTAGGGTATAACTTTCCCATACTTTATGTTTCAGGCACATGGATTCTGTTGCTTCAAAATGTCAGGTTTACAGGGTGTCAGGATTTGCACAGACTGTGCATGTACCCATCAACAACTATTTATTGAAAAGTATTTCATCTAAAAAATGTGAGATTTCTTGCCTTCATAGAGCCTCCATTTTAGCAGGGAGAGACAGACAATAAACATTGAGCATAATGTATATAATATATAGCATGTTAGGTGATACATACTTTGGGAAACAAAAGCCTGAGAATGGTGAGGAAGTGACTTGAAAATATGTGAATGGGACTATAGTTTAATATTTTCCATTTGACCACATATAAGCCTCATACTTAATTAAGCACATATAATTTGAAGAGATTGTGCCTTTTCATGTTTTTTTTTTTTCTTTTTTCTTTTTTAGATTATAGAACCCTGAGGAGTCAGGCATTCGGATCCTTGTTTCTAATCTTAGAGGAATAATTGGCCATTTGGTTCTGGATGTTTGGGGCTGGAGATGAGGATAGGAATAAACTGAAAAACCTCCAGTGTGAATCAAAACTTAGAAGAAGCTCCACACTGAGTTCCCCCCTTTCTGTTCTCATGGACTTGGGATTTTGTCCTTAAAGATAGAAATGCATCTTGTAATATTTATCTTCAGTGTACAACAATAATAATTTGAGTTTTAGGTGGTATTGATTAAATCTTATTGAATACATTTAAATGCTACTTGCAGAACATGTTATTTTAAACATGCCATTCTTCACTTTTTATCTATACACGAAATGTTCACTTGCCAGGGAAGACTTCAAAAGGTGGTAAGTGGAGAAAGGGTAGATTTCTTCCTTCATCTACCAGCTATACTTTCACATCTGTTACTTTACTTTATTCTTTCAGTCACTTCTTTTTTAGGATAATCAGTGTTTTTGAAGTGAGGAAATACATCTCAGAATCAAGATCAAACAACACAGCCCGACACAATTCTGGATTTTTTGATGTTCTGTCTTTCATGTGTACACGTAAACCTTAAATGTTTTCCTTTGGGTAGTTATTTCCCGTTACTGAAGTTTCGCTCCCTGAAGGTTGCTAATCTGGCGGACACTGACCTACTAATTTATAAGGTGAAGCCCTCTCTCTGCTCTTTTTCCCCCACCAACACAGCATGCCCCGAGCTTACTGTATACTCTAGTCGTCCCAGGGCTTTTTTGCCCTTTAATACTGTGATGGGCTCCTACTTCTATTTCTTCTGGTTATCATCTGGGCACGGAGTTAGTAAGGGAACAGTAGGTAAGTGTCAGTCTCTGCTGCAGAGGTAACTTAGGGGCAGCAAGGAGGTGCCTGTGTGCCAAGAGGGCATGCACGTAGCCCAGAGAGAGCCAGACTTGCAGGAGGCTTGTGGAGGAAGCAGCAAGCCCGGGGAGGGATCTGGGGGGCCTAAGGGTGGAAGAGCTTCAGATGTTTGCAGGGATAAATGACCCCCTACCTGTCCTGTTCCCACACTCCCCAAACCTAATGTTTCATAATCCTCTGGAACTTAGATGTAACCCTTGAGAAAGAGGAAACCAGACCTTGATTGAGGCTACCTTGAACTGCTGACTGTAATTTAGTTTCTACCATTAAGTAGAAACATTTCCTTAAAATGGAAATGACATTCAGTCGTACAGAAGGAAACTGCAGCTTCTTCTACACCCAAGTTTGGGCTTTGCCAGAGTTCCCGAGGGCTTAGTTCCTTCCCAGTGTTTTGCTCTGATCTGGCTGCTTCTGGTGGAGGCATCTACCGTGGCACTCTCGGATACACGACCTGGATATCCAGATTCTTTGTGGTCTGGCTCTGCCCCATTGTGTCCCCACCCCGGTCTCCCAACTGGAACCTGTCACCCGGGAAGGCCAGTCTCCTCATCAGCCTTCTGGCTGCCAGGTGCCTTCAGCTTCCTAAGTAGCTGTTCTGTCTTTGCTTGTATTTCTCCTCCTTACTTACCTTCAGACAGGGATGGCCCCCCACCCTTCTCCTTATCTTTTTGCTGCTCTAAATACTACCCTTTTTCAAGGCTCAGCCCAGATTATGCTACCTTAAAAAAAAACTTTCTTTTCAGATTCATAATGGTGTTGGTTAAAAAAAAAAAAAGACAATACCTCAGCACTTAGTTATGTAATCTGTTCCTTGATTTTTGTTCTTTTTTTAAAGATTTTATTTATTTATTCATGAGAGACACACACACACACACAGAGAGAGAGAGAGAGAGAGAGAGAGAGAGGCGAAGACACAGGCAGAGGGAGAAGCAGGCTCCACGCAGGGAGCCTGACGTAGGACTCGATCCCAGGTCTCCAGGATCAGGCCCTGGGCTGGAGGCAGGTGCTAAACTGCTGAGCCACCCGGGCTGCCCTGATTTTTTGTTCTACAGCCATTAGTTTTTGGGTTTTTGTTTTCATCCAACTAGATGATAAGCTTCTTGGGAATATGGGCCATGCACCTATATTTTTCTTGCATTCTCTTTAATGCTAGGACATGGTGGGCATAGAGTAGATAATGAGAAATTATCCAGTAGTTAGGATAGAAAGCATTGTTATTTACATTATGTAGGAGATGAATTTTATCTTTATCTCTTTTATTCTTTATGTATTTCTCTATCTCTACCACTCTGGTAGTTAAAGAAACAAGCAGTGGGTGGATGTACTGTGCATGTCTCTGAAAAGTAAAACAAAGCTGATTTGCTCTATTTTTGGAAGGCTTGATGGTGCTCATTTTTCAAGTGTCACTTAAAAATGAGTAGCTAAATAAGTACTCTGAGTATTTCCAATGCAGTGGTGTACTTTGGTAAAAGGGCCTTTGGAATATAGGCCTCACAGGTTAAGGCATTTTTAGTTGATGCTTGCTCCAAGTTATCGAAGGGATAAAAAAAGCTAATGATGTCTTGATTAATTTCTTTACTTATGAAAACTTATCCGACATTAATTAGTCTCTTTTTGACACAACTTCAGTAATTTTGTCACAGATCTTAGTTCTGTGTTTCACTTGTTTGCTTGAAAAAAAATGCAGCTGTTTTCCTGCTCTGTTCTGTACTTTCTTTTTTATTCAATAGCAGGAGCCTTTCATAGGTCCTCCTCCGTTAGGTTGTAGAGAGACTTCTTTTCCCTGAGTGTAATGATCCCCTGGAGACCCAGGGCATGCAGAAAACCTGGGGAAGGAAGGAGCAGAAACCTGAGAGGCTTCAGGCACACAGGGATGCTATCCTGTTCCCCTGTCCGCCCCCCCCCCCCCCAACAATGCATTCGTTTTCCTGTGTCCCACTGCAGAACACAGAACCCATTTTCCAGGAGGTTCTGTGTGTCCGACTTTGGGGATGACCTCTAAAACATGTGTCCTTTTTCGCATATAAAAATATGTAGCGCATCTAATATTTTTAAATCCTGAGAAGATCCCTTACAAGACATTTGTGCTTTGTAATACCGTGCTTGGATGGCAGTCTTATCAGAGGTGCTTTTTTATTAAGAAACTGTCAAAAAATTATACACACACATTTTCCTACTGATAATGACCCTAATGATAGGGTGTCACAGCAAGGTTATTGGAGAGTGTGTCCTCATTGTGGGAATAAGCAGAAAGAACAAGCATTAGTTTTGGGAGGGTGGGGATCCTTTCCTCATTCAGTGGCTCTGCTTGCCAACGCATAATAAGAAAATAAATAGAAAAGCTTCTACAAAGAAAAAACAGTATAACTATATTTGTTCACTTGCTTGCTCATTCACTTATTTATTTCACATGTTTCAGTAAACACTGATGAGAAAAAGCACCTGGTGCTTGAGAGAGAATGCCTAGGGGGCCTTTCTGAGAGGGGTCTTTAGGGAAATGCTGTCTCAGTTGAGATCTGAGAAGTGAGGAGGGCTTAGAGGGTGGACGAGGTGAGGAAGTGGGACACCACTGGGCACGTCGGAGGACCTGAGGGCTAGATGTGAGGCGCAGCGGCAGAGAACAAGAGTGGCAGGAGAGGGAGACAGCTGTCCTTAGAAGTGCTTCTGTTTAATTTTTAAAAGATGATTTTTGGGTTCATGTTTGACAGCTAGCTGTGGAAAGTGAACCAGTCTGTTTTTGCACAATCAGATTTGCAGCAGCAGTAGATTCCTATGAAGTCGTGTTTAACTCTTCATAGAGACTGTGAAGGAAGATCAGAGGAGAGATGTAACACAGATCACACTATGATCAGTGGCTCTTAGAAACTTTTTATTTACTCTTTTACTGCCAGTAATGAGTGGAACACCTAGGCATTTACTTGACAAATTTCATATTGATATATAGTTGTCTTTTAGTTTAATGATTTTGGCATTAATTCTTGAAGCTCAGTTTATTTGGCATTCCTCTTATGTTTAGTGACTTTTAGTACTCGTGTCATCTCACTAATAATATATCAGTATGACCGAATTAGAGCCCTCCTTCACTCTTGAGTTAACTTTGGCACGTGTGTCTTTTTCTTTCTTTCTTTCTTTCTTTCTTTCTTTCTTTCTTTCTTTCTTTCTTCTTTCTTTTTTCTTTCCTTCCTTCCTTCCTTCCTTCCTTCCTTCCTTCCTTCCTTCCTTCCTTCCTTCCTTTCTTTCTGTCTTCGTTTTTCCTTTCCCTCCCTCAGCTTATCTGTTAGGTAGAATTACAGGGGGTGATGCGAGCAGTTGTCTCTCCTGCGTGTGGTGCCGTGTTACCACCTGTGCAGCCAGAGCCCTGTGCATTCAGAGATGTCCTGGGAATGGAAGCAGATAAAGGGAGAGGAATACTGGGCTGGCTTGGTTAAGCCGTGAGAGGTTTAGTTTATGAAGGGATAAATTAGATATAAGGAATAGGAAGTGGCACATAGTTTTTCACTTGACTATCTTAAGTCTAAATCTGGCCCTTATTCATGTAATCTGGGTGCTTTTGATTTGGGCAAATATATAATCTTTGATATACTGTCTTACTGCTGCCTTTGTACTAACCTGAGTCTGGAAATCCTTATATATGTCCTGGGAGATACATGATACAGAGGTCATAGTTACCTGTTTAATTCTGTTCCCTAGGAAACCTATTGCCAGATAGATGCTTGATAAGAAAGCAGAAGGAAATCAGGAGGTCAGATGTCTTTTGATAGACTTACCAGATCATTTCTGATTTTTAACTTGTGTAGAATATAATTAAGATAAACCAAATAACTCCGTTTAAAGGAGCGGAGGTATAGGGGCCTTTTAACCTGCTTTGTCACAAAGTAGCTCTGTGATTTTGGACTGAATACTTAGATATTCTGAGCCATTTCCTCACTTGTGCAATGGGGATGGTGATACCTGCTTCATTAAGGTCCTTTGTGAGCGTTACAGTACATGTGGAAGTGCCTAGTACAGGCGCACGTCCCTAACCTTCAAATGAATTTAATTAAATAATTGTTCAGTACATAAATGCGTGAGGTTAGGTATGCTGGTAAGATATCCCTGGCTCCTGCCTTTCAGCAGGTTATAGTCCACTAGTTTGGAGACCTGCTCTCTTACAGTTGCTCCATTTGTTGTTCAAAAAGCACCAGCAGTGCCCTTTCTGCACTATGCTTTGATTCAGTGGCCAGACCAGTCATTTGCAGGGTCTTGAATCAGATGGTGGACCACATGACGGGAAGCTCACTGTCTGGTCACCTTGCTGGACCACATGTGGTCAGGGAGTGCGAGACTCATCCCGGTTTGGCTGCTACACGGTTTGGTGATGTCGGGGTGAGTCCCCCAAAATCAGAAACGGTGGAAGAGAGCCTGCACAACCACATAGCAGGAACTCAGCTGATACTGCCTTTGTATCACTCGTGCATTTTGTATTAAAAAGGAGATAATATTTTTGTGCACTTAAATGGGTTCTGATTACATTTGTATCATACTCATTTCTTTGGCTGCTACTGCAGTTTTGTCCACAAAACTCCTTACTTTTCTATTTTATTCTCCTTTCTGTGCCTTTTTCTTTCCCTTTCTTCATCTTCTGATCTGGTCTTTTCTGAATGCCAGAAAATGTGAAACTTTTCCACACCCAGAGATCATTCCCCCAGCTGTTGCGCATAAAGCAAGTTGGCCTTTCTTCATCTTTTTTCTGTCTCTCCAAAATGACGCTTCTCTTGCTATACAGTCAACGTGTTCCTGGGTGCTTCCTTAATTCTAAACAAGATCTACACTTTTTTCAAGGGATTTTTAGTCGATAAAGGAAAGTATAAAGAAGAAAATCAAAATTACCCACAATGCTTTAGCACTTAGAGGTACCATCTGTTTAAGTTTTGGCCTGTCCTTTCTGTCTCTTAAGAAATTACTTCATAAACATTTGGATTTTCAGTGCAACTCACATAAACTTGCTACATTGAGAAACTTACGTATTTACATGTGATCTCTAATAACATGGGGTTATTTTTCTTCAAGAATTGCAATCACTTCTATAGGAAACTGGGCTGTTTTATTTATTTATTATTTTTAGGGATTGAGTTCTTTATTTAAGAGGAAGAGAGAGAACACATGTTGGGGAAAGGGCAGAGAGAGAGAGAATCTTTAAGTAGCCTCCCTGACTGTGGAGCTCATCTTGGGGCTTGATCTCACAACCCTTGAGATCATGACCTGAGCTGAAACCAAGAGTCCAACTGAGCTACCCAGGCACTCCTGTTTTTTTTATTTTTATTTTTATTTTTTTTAAGCACATCTTGTGTAATACTACTATGAATGCTAACCTTGATTCACTTTTGCCCCCCCCCATTGAAGCAGAAATCAGAAGAGATGATCTCTTTCATTTAGTATTTTATGACATGTTAGACATTCAACAAATAGTTCATTTTCTTTTTCTTTTCTCTTGCCTTTCCCTCTTTTTATTTTCTTCTACTCCTTTTCAGCTTATGAATTTATCTAAGGAATGGAGCCCTAGTAGATCTCTGGGGTGCCTTGTAGGATGCAACATAGCACTTGAGTGTGGTTCCTTAGAAGTTACACAGATCCATCTAAATTAGAGGCTCCTGCCCTGGGCATATCTACATCCCCTAAAACTGTATGCCAAAATGCATTTCTCTGTGTGCCTTTCTTGGGAGGAGAATTGGTCCATGAGTTTCATCAGATTTTCAAATGACTCTGTCACCAGAAAAAAGGTTCAAGATTTGAATCTAAGATCTGGTTGTGGCTTAGTCCATGAGTTATTGTCAACTCTGAACAAGGCACATAACCTCTCTGAAAAAAGGAGGAATTACTGTACACAGTGTACATGGAAATTGTAAAAAGAAATTAAATAAGTTTATGACAAATTGAATTTATTGGTCTGAAAAAAGTCAAGGGATGGTTTTCTGCCCATCTGAAGCACATAAACTGTTACTATATTCTGAAGCTAGCTGTGAGCTGTGGGATTTAGTAACAAATAAATACAGACTAGATATTCTAGTGTCAGATTGGGTAGACTGTAAGGAAACATTTTCTATGAAGAATTTCAAACACAAGAATGAGTTTGTGTAATCTTCTATAAACCCTCATAAAGTGGATTAAAATTTTATTTATGTGAGGTGGTTTAAAAGCGATCTTGTTTATAGTTAAAATAGGTTGGATTACCTCTGAAAGAGCCCATATGCTCAGAGGCTAAAAAAACAAACAAAAAACCCTAAAACCCTAGTAGCTAGTTAAAAGTATAAAATGTCTTCCCTTTGCATTTGCACCTCTTCCCCTTGCCCTGCTTTTCTTCCTGCAAGTAATTGGTGTATTTGCCATAATGTGTGTGTATGTACCTTAAGCTAGTGTTTTCAAAGCCTCTTTCCAGCCTGTGACATACTAACTAGTGGGACACCTTCTACCCTGACCCCCTTCCTTTCCTCCTTAGTTCTGCACATTCTTCAGACCCGTGATTTGCACTCATTATGTGCGTGTGTTAACTATTTATGGAATACTGTGGTTAATGCACAATCATAGATACAATGCATTGAACTTTTTAATTTCCACTTTCTTACTGTTTTATTTAAAAATCTGCAAACATGCTAACCCAGAATGTAATGATACCCCAGGACCGTCTTTCCCAAGGTAATCAAAGGTATAGGATGCTACAGATGAGTCAAGGGCAAATAATGAAAAACTCAAGTAAAATGAGTAGATCCTTTAGATGGTGTGGGGCCTGGGGAGGTGTTGGGAGTGATTTTAGAGAACAGTATATGGGAGTCCAAACCAGATGGCTTCTCAAGGATCTTTCTGAGCCATAAAAAAGTATTGCCCTAGTCAGAGACCCCTGAAAACAAAAGGTTTCTGTGCATAATGGAGCTCAGCATGCTTCTGACCCCGGAAGCTTGGCAGAAGGCCCATCATACGACTGTCATCAGTCAATTAAAGTCAATATCAATTAGGGAATATTAATTAAAATTGTAACCTCCCCAAGGGAAAAAACATCGATTCTCTGCCTCTGTATACAATAAAAACGTTGACTTCTTTATAGATGAACAGAAATGTAGCTTTTTCCCCCAACCAAAAGAAAGATAACACGGAATATCTTTTGAAGGTATCTAATAATAGTAATAGATGACTTCTTTTTAGCACCTCGGTACCATGGAGCATGATGTTCTCTTTTTCACTCTTGTTTTTACATAGTTTCCCTGCCCACAACCTCCATCTCTGTGGGTCTCCCAGCTACATACAAAGGTAGTTCTGCGTGGCTAGCGCACTTCCCCAACAGAGAGGGTGAGCACCATCAGAATGATGGTAGCACGTAATCTAGATGGGTTAACGTTAAATGGAGAGCAAAAGTATTTCTGCCCTGAGTACTTGATACTATATGTGTATCAGGTAATTTCTGACTTCTGGATGGATTTTAATAGTCCTTGCTTTAGCACCCTGTTTTCAGAGAGAGAAGCTATTGAACTACAGAGTGGCAGAGGTAGACCGGGCCATGAAGAGCACATAGATCAGTGGTCCTCAAATGCAAGCAGGCGTAAAAATGATCTGGGAAGCTTATTATAGGCACCTTGTCTTGTTTTTACCTCCTGAGATCCTGATTTGAATGTCTGAAGTGGGGTCTTCGAATTCTCAATTTTAAACAAGTGCCTCAAATAATCCTGATGCGTGTGGTTCAGCGACCTCCCTGCAGAGGTCTCTGGAGCCCCGGGAGTCCCACTCTGGTCCACCTGTGGTTGGAAATGTGGCGTTGTAATGATGTAGATTGAAGTTTTAACAAAGTGACCAGACCTACTACCTTTTGGGAACTGATTTTATAAAGATCCCTGGACACCTCCTAGTAGCCAAATGCAGGGTGGTCATTGGCTTTCGGCCTTCATACTAGAAGTTGACTTAAACTTACAAATTGACTTTATAGTTTTTTCTTCCTGTACTTATTCACTCCTTTTCCCTTGGTACTTGTCTTCCCCCTGCACATATTTGTTTTTACTCTCCTTCCCCTGCCTCCTCCTAAATGAGACTATACCATGATGTTCGAGCTTTTACTTTTTGTGTTTTACTTGATTGATCTCCTGTCCAGTTTCATGATTTCTCTGGCCCACTTGTTTGTCTGTGACTCCTAGAGCTTGTTCTTTTCCTGGATTTCCGGCTACCTACTGGGCATTTTTATCTGCTTGTCCCTCAGAGTCTTCAAACTCAGTGTCTGAAATTGAGCCTAAATCATTTCTCCCTACACACTTCCTCCACCTATATCTTCTATTTTAGTAAATGGGCCCACCCAGTGGCCTACCCAGAGTGCTAGACAACCACAGTAACACCCCCCTTTCCTATATGAGAAAACTGTTGTCCATGGTCATCCTGCGATGAAAGAAATAGTAGTCATGGCCAGAAAATAGATTTTTCTTACTGAAACATCCATACATATAATCAAACCAATAACAAAATAAATATTACACTACAAAAAAGGGAAAACTTGTATCTCACAGTAATGCAATTTTGTGGATGTAATAATTGAGGAGGGAAAACATGTGAAGCAGGGCTTCTAAAAGAGTGAACTTCATAAGGTTCAGGGAGTGATTTGAAGGTAGAAGGACAGAGTTGAAATTATTCAGGTGTGTTTCTTCCGTTACAACCACTGTGCTCATCATGTTTGTGGAGAATCTATTCTTCAAATACAGGACTGTGTAGTGGGAAACACAACTGCACCTGACATGAGCTCTTGTCTCTTCAAACAAACCTGAATCGGAGGCCAGCCCATAGATTACATAAATGTAAGTCCCTTAAGAAATAAAAACGTGCCAACTCAGAGTTTACATACATGTTACTAAAACTTTATAGTCACTGTTGCCCTTGTTTGGAACTAAGACCAACATAGTTTTTTCAGAGAATAATTTATCAGTGACGTTGTTTAGAATTGCTAGTTCAGGGGCGCCTGGTTGGCTCAGTCGGTTAAGCATCTGCCTTCCACTTAGGTCATGATCTCAGGGTCCCGGGTTCGAGCCCTGCGTGGAGCCCCTGCTCAGCAGGGAGTCTGCCTCTCCTTCTCCCTCTGCCTCCCACTCTGCCTACTTGTGCGCTCCACCCCCCTCAAATAAATAAAATCTTTAAAAAAATAATAAAAAAGAATTACTAGTTCATGGTGACAAGGATGTGCAAACTGGATTTTAGTCAACTTTATTATTATTTTTAAGTTGATGATGCAAACAGCACACCCTGTGTTGTCAGATTCACTCCTGTGCCCTTCTTGTACTACTGGATCTTGCCACTCACGCATGTACTTCAAGCTGGAAGCCTTAGAACCATTTTAAAAATTCCATTTCTTGTATGTTTGTGGAGTTTATTGTGTTATTCTTTTTCTGACTTCTTCTTGATGTGGTTAGTTCATTATTTTGGACTTTTTTTTTTTTCGCTACAGTGAACATTTTTGGCAAATCATCTGCCTTTACCACTTTAAATACATAGCTTTGGATATCTGGGTTTTTTTTTTTTTTTTTTAGGTATTATATGTAGTAAACTCAATTCTTTTTTTTTAAGCGTACAGTACAATGAGTTTTGAGAATTGAAGATGATGTGGGAGTGTCCCTCCAGAGGCCCAATATTGGAGTCCAGAGGTCTGTGTGTAGGGCTTTCTGGCCGGAGCCAACTCTCTGGGACTACAGGCCCAGGATGAGTGCCAGTGAGCATTCCCCACAAAGCCTAGGACCAGCCACGTCTCAGTAGGAACCAGTCCAGGGAGAGAGCCACGTTGTAGTCAACAACAGCAGTGATGTCCAGGGGACGTTGTCTGGGTCAGAAGGATCCCATGAGGCCCATCATGTATTGCCTCCCTTACTCTTCCCGGATAAGGATGGGGAAGGGGGAGGGGGTGGTAGTGGTGGCAGAGGCTCCCAGGGACTGTCCTAATGACACTCAGTCTTCCAAAGGGGACCATATAATAAACTAGCAATTTTGGCAGGTCAGATTCTGAATAGGTAAATATTTAAGCTGAAGTCTTGTTTAAACTAGAAGAGATTGAAATATTGCTAATGGGAGTTCTGAGGGTGATTAAATCAGCTATAGAAATGAAAGAAGCTGTGTTTTCTTTGCCCAACTGAATATTTCAAAAATAAATTTGTATTATTTACCACAGAAAATAACCCCTGCCAAAAATAGATTTGTAACATCACTCTGTGACAATAGGAGTAATAGGACAAATGCATGGGAAAAAGATCAGAAATAATGTACACCAACAGTCTTCATCTCTGAGTGGTGACTTTACAGGTGATTTTAATTTTCTTTTTCTGTCTTTATGTTTTACTCCCCCTAAATTGCCTCAAATAAATTATATGCTTTATATCTAGGAGAAACAAATGCTGTTAAAAATAGAAATTCATCAACCAACAAAAACTAACAGTTTCTTTATTAGATATATGTGCATTATGACACAGCCTTCTGGTATACATTTTACATGTAAATATTTGATGCAGTACATTTTGTGGAATTTTATATTTTGCTTTTTGTCACCTAATATTATAACATGATCGTTTCCCTTTTCCCCTAATTGTGTTTTTTTACTTTTTATTTTTTTAAAGATTTTGTTTATTTGAGAGAGAGCAAGTGAGCGAGCACTATCAGGGGGAGGGACAGAGAGAGAAAGAGACTCGACAGTGCAGAGCCGGATGTGAGGCCCGATCCCAGAACCCTGAGATCATGACCTGAGCCCTAAAATCAAAAGTCGGGTCCTTAACTGACTGAGCCACCCAGGCACCCCCTAGAATGTGTTTTTAATTTTAAAAAATAGCTCTAAATAGTTTGTTGATAAATCATTTCTCTCTTGCTAGACATCTAGGTTGTTTTAAAAATGCCACCATTTTAAGTAATCCTATAATATACATAATTCTTTGTGAACCTTTGCATCTTTTTCAAAAATATAAATTTATTTTGTTACTTATTATTCCAGTTCCTGTTAATAGTTCAAAAGTATTACTATGAAAAAATGGGAGTTTTTTTTTGGTGTGTGTTGTGTGTTTTATTTATTAATTTGAGAGAGAGAGAGAGCACAAGCAGGGAAAGAGCAGAGGGGAGGGAGAGGGAGAGGGAGTAGAGGGAATAATCTCAAGAAGACTCCCTACATGGAGCTCCATGTGGGGCTTGAACTCACGACCCTGAGCGAAAACCAAGAGTCTGATGCTTAACTGACTGAACCAACCAGGTGCACTTTTTATATGTTTTCAAAACAAGTTTGAAAAATCAAACTTTTTTCCTTTCAAAACACCTTTCAAGTTGATGGCTATAAACATCCACAACTAAACAATTTTAAGTTGAAAGCGGATAGCATGAGGTCATTGTAAAGTAATATTTTCTTAGATTATATAATAAATTCCCCCAAGTGTCTTTTCCATTTACTGTAGTAGTAAGATCATAGACACCTTTACTTTAATGACATTAGTGATAAGTGTATTTAACAGATTATACCAACCCAAGATTTCCTTTAGACAAAAAAAAAAAAAAAAAAAAAAAAATCCATTTTTATAACTTTAACAAAACTGCTTTTTAAAATCCACTCACTAAATGCGAACCATGATTGTTTCAGTTGAAAGTATAGGCTTAAATAAGCCTAATCCCCATGTCATATATGGTTAAGTGAGAATCTAGCCATCGCTGAAGTTTGCTGTATTCCTGGTAATAGTGTCATATTCCATAACTTAAAATTCCAGTAACACCTACTTTGAAGACTCAGAAGAGGAATCCAGCTATGAGTCTCAGGAGTGTCACAAACATCCCTCTAAGGAGCATGGTGATAGGCCAGTGAGAATTCAATACCAAGTTGTTACTGAGTCTTCAAATATTTTCGTTCCAATTGCCCTGGCATCCAGGATTTTATCGATACCATTTCTAGCTGCCCAGAGTTCTATAGCATTTCTTGTCCTTTCACTCCTATCTTCAAATATTGTCTTATTTCCTACTGTCAAAGTGCCATTTTTAGTGGAGAAGTCGGGAGACATTTCTGGAGAAATGATTTGCTTAGAAAAAGCGCTGTTGGACAATCATCATTCAATGAAAGTTGTGAGAGCCTTTACAGACTTTAACAAAGTAGACTTGCAGAACTGGCTGTGGTATATCCAATAGTTTTGTTTATTCTGTATAAATTGTATTTTCATGTCAGTTAAATTTTTTTTCTGGGCACTTAGAGACACAGGTCCATGTGGTAGGGCAGGCACTCTTGATTTTTACCACTACAGAGGGACTGGTACAGCTGAATAAGATAAAGTGAAACAAAATGGTCTTGTTCTCACTGGGGGTGCCCTTCTGGCTGTAAAAGTGGCCTTTGCTATCTATAGGATAGGCAGTAATTAAACACACACACACACACACACACACACACACACACACACACACACAGCTGTTTTATCTACCTATGAAGACTTCCTCGACCTTCCTCCTAAAAATTTAGGACACCTGTTGTCTATCTGTTCTCTTTGTGAAGATATCTTTCACTACTCATAGTAGTTGCTTACCTATGAATTTGACAGGGACAACTACCTAAGAATGGTCACACTAGTAACTTCTTTGTAGGGTCACGTTATCCCCGGATGTTTTTACTTAACTATTCCATCAGGAGTAATTCTTGCCATGTTTCTCAGAAGAATTCATTGCTCTTTCCTTTATCTGGAGCGTGGTCCTACCTCCTTGCTGTTTGATTATTCTCCTTCTGGTCCACATCTCACTTAAGCCATTCCACAGTCTTTGCCTTTGAGTTAAGCCATGCCAGCTTTGCCCTTTTCTCACATCCAGTAGCATATGTAATCTAAATCAGGAATCTTTTTTAGTGGCTTAGGTCTTCTCTAAGCAGAGACCTGTGGCCTGCAATTCATGGTAGAGAACGTCAAAATTGGATATCCGTTTAGAGAACAATCTATATGTGTTGGAGGGGCTGGTAGGCTCTTTGTACTTCTTGATCCAGACACACCTCTAAAATGCATTCTTTAGCATCTAGTGAAATCTGGTGTGTCAGCTTTATTTATTGGTAAAACAACTTGTCTCCCCCACACATATTTTGTGGGTGCCTCTGTAGTCCGAAGCATCCAGCAGAAGTAAAATTGCTGGGAGCCAAAAGGGAGTTAGCTCTTGGAACATGTGAAATGGGGTGATGACTTCTGTTAATGCAGCCTCATTTGCTGTTTTGGTATTCCTCACAACACTTAACTCAATGCTAAGGACAAAATTTACCCTTAAAAAAATTTCTCTATCTACATTTCCCTTTTATTTTATTATAATAATGATGTGGTTCGTGATAATTAGGTGTTGAAGAACACCTATTATAAAATACACTTATTAATCCTTCAGGTCACTGGTTGAACTTGCCATTATCTCAGCTGCTGACTCCATGCAGTTTAAGCTAGTGTTCTTCATTTTTTAAAATTCGTTCCAGTGACAAAAACAGTCATAACCACCAAATGTTTATATTTCTTGACGTTACTGTAGTGAATTTGTATGTATCCATTAGTAATGGTCTTCTTTATCTTGCTGCTTATAACTTCAGCCTTGTTTTTTCCCAATGACTAAGGAAAGTGGAAGACGAATGAAATGCATGACTAGAAGATTCCTGGCCACAGTCCTCACATAAGTCATCTCTGAGGACATTGTGAGAAAGTAAGAAAAGGGAGAACTTGAAACTAACCAAATTGAGTCCACAAAATAGGCCTACGTTCCCACAAAATAGGCCTACGTTCCGCCCTGTATCTCCCTCTAAAGCATGAATGGTGGCCATAGTGATGGTCATTGTGATGGTTTCTGGATTCTGGTTCACTGCCACCAATGTCAACTCTGATTTATTTCTCATTCTCCTATATAAAGGAACAACAATGGCATTCATTATTGGCAATGTTCACTGTGAACTTTAACCCTTCCTTCAGTGCGACTTTGAATTTTTTAAAGGTCTCCCATGAAATATAAAGAGCATTGCGGGCAAAGTCTGTGATTCTGAGAAATCTGAGAAAAGAGGTGATTTGCAAGTGATTGTAGAATAAGCAGTGTTAAGCTTAGGGTTTCCTTTTTTTTTTTTTTTTTTCTGAATTTCTCCTTTTGGATTTTAGCACCTTTGAATTAGGAGGAGGGGTGTGTAACTGCTGTAAACCTAGTTTTGTTTTGTTAATGTCTTCCCAGTCGAAGTGGAAATAGGTAACAGGCTCAGTTGCTCAGAGAGTGGGAAAGATAAGAAAATGTAGAGGTTGATGTTCTTTCTTGGAGATAAAGAAAGGAATGCTGGTTCCTTGACCCCAGCTCACAAGGTAACAAAACCAGCTGCCGATTTCAGCCTGTAACCTTCCCTTGTATTGGGCTGTGGTTTCAAAGTAGTTGATTTCACTCTTTAAAACAAGGGTGAAGTGGAGACTAGTAATTACTTTGAAGAAGTTATGTTTGAAATATGTTGCTTGTGAGGTTAGTGATGGCTGGAAGAAAAAAGCTAGCCTGCAAGGAGTGGAGAGCCTGATGAGTAAGCGTCTACGCGGACTCTGGAACCAGATTTTTTGGATTCAAAGTTTGGCTCTGTCATTTATTAGCGGTAAGTTGGCAAGTTCCTTCAGCCCCCTATGTCTCACTTTTCTTATTTGTAAGTTAGAGAAAACGGTATATGTAATAATAGGACTTCTATAAAGGTCATAAAGATTGAGCTAATACGTGTGAAGAACTTAGAACAAGAAATGTTAGATATAATGGTCAACTGGGAGTACTCTGTCTGAAAGTATTTAATTCACATTAAAAGTAAAAATGCTGTGATTGCCAAACCATACTTGTTTGTCAGCCAAGTTTGGACCATGTATCACTAGTTTGTAGTCCCTGGTGTGAGGAATGCATGCATGGTAAGTAGTTTAGCTCTGTAAGACTGAGAATCTAAAACTATGCGATCCAGTATGTTGGCCATTTGCCTTATGTGGGTATTTAAATTTAAATTTAAATTAATTAAGACTCTGTTCCTTGGTTACACAAACTACAATTCAGGTGCTTAATAGC
The DNA here is from genome assembly GCF_048418805.1 of Vulpes vulpes. NCBI lineage: Eukaryota > Metazoa > Chordata > Mammalia > Carnivora > Canidae > Vulpes > Vulpes vulpes. The sequence goes on along the minus strand of NC_132780.1, from coordinate 120,128,343 downwards.
CGCATGAAGCTAGTGGTTACCATATCAGATAGTACAAGTAGAGGACATTTCCATCATTACAGAAAGTTCCATCAGATAGAGCAGATCTAATGGTTTATAAAAATATTCACTCATTGCTATCTACCAACTTACATATACCTTGACAAGAAATGGCCAAGCCCGAGGCAGTAGACCAGTCATATGTAGTAGTGTGGGGTTGGATGGCGCTGTTTCCCTGCTTGATCTACAACTGTTAATCTACTCTTCTCTAGCAGCAACTTATAAATTTGTTTTTTTAAGTGTTTCTTAAAAAGCACTTTGGTGACTCTAGGCTGCTGGTACTAGGTGACTCTCCGGTTTGAGGAGAAAATTCCATAGGGGAATAATAAGGATGGTTTTCCCTCCTAAATTTTAAGGGATACATTATAAGTGCATATACATTTCTAGGGATGATGGAGAAAACTGAGTTGGAGTAGATACATGCTTGCATGTGTGTATTTTTCCCCACTAAAAAAAGTACGTCAGTGTGAAACTTGAACCTTTACATACTCTTTACTAAATATATCAAATATGTATTGCTCTAGAATTTCTTTAACTGTGTCATAATAATGCTGTGTCTCATGGTGGCAGTCAGTATCTGCTATTGCTGGAATAATGCCCTATGATGTATAATGGGAAGTAGCACACTTTTGATCATATAATGGTGATTTGAAGACTTTTCACTCTGTTAAAACTTAAATGGAGGGAACTTGAGATGGGTGGTGGGGTAATATAACAGATTAGATCCCTCAGAACTGCTTACCTTAGTGGATAAGATTGTATCTCTTTTGCCATTCATGGTAGATCCCATGTGTTTCTCCTTAAAGAAAGCATAGAGCACAGTGGGAGCATGCGTAAGTGCCATGATTTCTTTAGGAAGAGTTGGTGGTATCAAATATTCTGTGTCATGAATTACCTGTTTTCTCTGAACAAATCCGTATTTTCATTCCTGACTCAATAAATACAGGGCTAATTCTTTATATTTTCTCTCTTTCCTAAGCTTTTGCATTGGTAGCTATCCCCTCACCTACCTAACCTAATGTAATCTATTCTAAGTCTTGAATTTGAGGGCTACAATCAACTTTTAGTGGTAAATTAATTTCAGATTAATTGGTGAAATAAAAAAAATGAATGCATCCCTTCTCCCAAGGTGAAGTATGTAAAGGTGTGTATTTAAGATGTGAACATTTTTCTGTATGTGTTATAGTTCAAAAATTTTACATTAAACTATTGAAGGTATAGTTAATTTTATCTTAATCTATAAGGGTTGGATGTAGGTACTTTTAGCACATAAATAGTCTTTCTTGCTAATCCATCAATTTAAAGAACACTTAACTGTTCTTTAATTTTTGTCTCGGTTATAGCAATAACAACTGTTATATATTTTATTTGCTGTATTATGTAATTTTCTCATATAAGCATTTAAAGCTATAAATATCCCTTTAAGTACTAGTTTAGCTGCCTCCCAAATATTTCAAGATTATAGAGAAAAGCTCCCATGGCACTTCATGCAAAGCCAAAGGGTTAACTCAAAGCTGACCCAATTAAGCCATCATTGCCATGGGGGAGGCCCCTAACCCTAATGATACTTCTTTGAGACCCACTGAAGGAAGAAATTTACAAATATGAGAAGGATAGAGAGGATCTCCCTGAAGAATATGTAGTAGCCTCCAAGAAACTCCCAACAGACAAATACTTGGATATATGGAGAGGTATCAAATTACCGAATCAGAAGTCTACTAGAAAGCCAAAGTGTACTAGAAGAATTTATGTAATAAAAAAATAAGGCACTGATTGACTTTTGCACTTCTACTACAGAGGATCTGAATTAACTTTAACATCTGCTGAAATGCGTCTCCGTGGTCTTAATTGACACTAGGGCTCAGATTATAGTTATACTTAAGAATTTCAATGAATTTAAACAAGGTAATCCTGTACACCAGGGTCCTACTACATTTTAATAAGGTATCTCTATAGTCAACAGGAAATTAACAAATATAAAACAGAGAATAAATAGGAATGCCTTACTTTAACCATTTAAACTATTGTCTGCTTAAATTTTGTATGTTTTTTTTTTTTAAGATACTTGCAAATTATATTTCTGACATAGGACTGATGTCTAGAACTCTCAAACTTGACAGCAAAAAGCAAATGATCCAATTACAAAATAGGCAAAAAACATGAAAAGACATTTCACCCAAGAGGACACATAGATAACAAATAAGTACATGAAACAATATTCACCATCATTAGCCATTAGAGAAATGCAAATTAATCAATATGAGGGATCACTACACACCTAACAGAATGACTAAAATGAAAAATAGTGATAACAGGGGTCCCTGGGTGGCGCAGCGGTTTAGTGCCTGCCTTTGGCCCAGGGCGCGATCCTGGAGACCCGGGATCGAATCCCATGTCGGGCTCCCGGCGCATGGAGCCTGCTTCTCCCTCTGCCTATGTCTCTGCCTCTCTCTCTCTCTGTGACTATCATAAATAAAAAAAAAAAAAAAAAAGAAAAGAAAAATAGTGATAACAACAAATGCTGGAGAGGATGTGAGAGCATTTATTGCCCTATAATATCCCATAGTCAGCATGGGTGTTCTGACCCAGTGTGTAATAAATTAAACTACATCTTTGTCACTTGGAAAAATAGGACTCCCTTGACCTCTTTCCTACTCCATGATTAAAATAGTTAATATTGCTCTACCAATGCAGTATTGCCCAAAGTAAATTGAAATAACCATCAAGAATTAAAACCCATAAATAAGATTTTTATAGAGAAGGGGTAATCATTTCTGTTCTTTCTCCATTCAACAGCACAGTTTGACCCTTTTTTAAACTTGGAAAGAAAGAATAGTGCCAAAGAATGGATTACCATAGCCTTCATACAATAATCTTACCTATTAAGCCCCCTTTCCAATATTATTGAAATTGCTGATACCATCTAATCAGCAACTGGTAATACTTTGAGGTTATAGATCTCGTTAATATGCTCTGTTCAAAGCCTATTTCAACAGCCTTTCGACTGCAGTTTGCCTACATCTTTGAAGGGACGCAAGACCCCTCTACCCAGCTATCCATAGGGTACCTCAACAGCCCTATTATTGTACACAGTCTTTCTAGGCAGGATCTTAATCACCTCCAACTTTCTTCAGGAACACAAGAGTCATTTCACACTGGTGACACTTGACAGAGTCAGGACATACTAATATTCACAAAGGGTATGAGCCATTGCTCCACACATACGTAGAGCAGGGCCTTGCTACCTTTGTTCAATTATTACTGAAAATTATTTGGCAAGCTGGGGGCCACTCCATCCCTAGCAATATCAGGAAACAGCTGATGAGCCCTCTTAGCACCCACAAAGGTTGAAATGGGCTTGACATCTTGCAGGTCTTTTTTGGCTTTGAGAGACAACATATTTTACTTTAATGAATTTTACTTCTTTTTATGTTACTACTTGCAAACTGGTCTACCTTGAACGGGACTCGATACAACAAAAGGCTCCGGAATCTGTACACTGCAATACAGTGGCATTTCCATTAGTGTCCCTCTTCCTGCCCTAACACTTCTTTTGCTACAGAGGCTTTAGCGGATGCCTCCTGTTATCTCTGGACCACCCTTAATGACCACAGTTTGTCCATAGACTTTTCGATGTAATCATCTGCTTTCCTGGCACCACTCTGTTTGCCATTAGATACTGAGATCTCCTGGAAATAGAGACTCTTATTGGCTCTGGGCCTGTGATCCTCTGCAGTCTCAGCCTGCAGTGTCTCTGTGCAGCCCCCCAAAAGCTCTTCTGAGCTGAATAAAATTGTGCCCTTTGTATGCGCAACCAAGTCTTCCGCCTAAGAATTAAGGAGAACTCTATACAAATATCTGGAACGATTTCTTTTTACAGCTCCTGCTCCATGGTAACCGACTCCATAAATTCTGTCCTCCTCAGTAGTCCCAAACTTCAGTCTCTGCCTTTTCAGCTTACTGAGTCTGCTGTGCTCTGCTTTGATTCGCCTTTCAAAGCTAAGTCTGGAATATGCCTTGAGGCAGAAGGCGGGGGTAGTTGTGGGGATCACCTTGTCATAATTCTATATGCTTCCTTTCCAGCCTCTGAAAACAATTGCTTCATCTATTTTGCTCAATTTTATAGTTATTTATATGCAGTGGGAGGGATAATATGGTACCACTTAGTCTTCTAGGACTGGTAGTGTAAGTTATGATATAATTCTTACTAATATTTAGTGGCAGCTTTCTTTCCACCCCCCTCAAGTTTTTATTTAAATTCCATTTGGATAACATACAGTGTATGTTCTAAACCTTTTAGGTTTAGAATTTAGTGATTCAACACTTAGATATATCACCTGATGCTCATCACATCACATGCCTTCCTTATCCCCATCACCTATTTAATCCGTCCCCCTGCTGACCTCCCCTCTGATAATGATCAGTTTCTTCTCTGTAGTTAAGAATGTGTTCCTTGGGGGCGCCTGGGTGGCTCAGTGGTTGACCATCTTCCTTTGGCTCAGGTCATGATCCCGGGGTCCTGGGATTGAGTCTCGCATTGGGCTCCCTGCAAGGGAGTCTGATTCTCCCTCTACCTCTCTGTGTCTCTCATGAATAAACAAATAAATAAAATCTTTTAAAAAAGAATGTGTTCTTTTTCTTGCCTCTCTTTTCCCCTTTCCATGTTTCATTTGTTCCGTTTCTTAAATTCCACATATGAGTGAAATCATATGTTGTCTTTCTCTAACTTATTTCACTTAGCATAATACACTCTAGCTCCATCCACATTGTTGCAAATGGCAAGATTTCGTTCTTTTTGATGGCTGAGTAATAATATTGCATTATATATACATCCACACCATATCTTCTTTATCCATTCATCAGTCAGTGGACATTTGGGCTCTTTCTATAATTTGGCTATTATTGATAATGCTGCTGTAAACAGTGGGGTGCTTGCGTCCCTTTGAATTAGTATTTTTGTATCCTTTGGGTAAATACCTGTAATACAATTGCTGGATATCATAAGGTCATTCTTCTATTTTTAACTTTTTGAGGAGCCTCCATACTGTTTTTCCAGAGTGGCTGCACCAGTTTGCATTCCTACCAACCGTGTAAGAGGGTTCACCAGCCTCTGCAGCCTCACCAGCACCTATTGTTTCTTATGCTCTTAATTTTAGCCACTGACAGGTGTGGGGTGGTATCTCATCATGGTTCTGATTTGTATTTCCCTGATGGTGAGTGACATTGAAAGCTCCAGGCCTCTTGCTCTGCTTTTTATCCTCTCTCCAAAGAGGAGATGCAAATAACCTGTTTGAAGTTGGGAAAGGAACCCTGCGTGCCTAACTCAGCTTCTGTACCTCCTGGCCTCTGGGGAGCAAACATTTTAGCTTCTGACAGGTGTGAGGTAGGATATCTCATTGTAGTTTTGATTTGGACTTCTCTGATGACGAGTGATGTTGAACGTCTTCTCGTGTGTCTGTTGGCCATCTGTATGTCTTCTTTGGGAAAATGTCTCTTCATGTCTTCTGCCCAATTTGTAACTGGATTATTTGTTTTTTGACTGTGGAGTTTCATACTTCTCTATATAATTTGGATACTAACCCTTTATCAGATATGTCATTTATAAATATCTTCTTCCATTCTATAGGTTGCGTTTTAGTTTTGTTGATTGTTTCCTTCATTTTATGGAAGTGTTTTTTTTTAAAGATTTATTTATTCATGAAAGAGAGAGAGAGAGAGGCAGAGACATAGAGGGAGAAGCAGATTCCCTGTGGGGAACCTGATTATGGGACTTGATCCCCAGGATCACAACCTAAGCCAAAGGCAGATGCTCAACCACTGAGCCACCCTGGTGCCCCTGTGTGGAAGCCTTTTATTTTGATGAAGTCCCAGTAGTTTATTTTTGCTTTTGTTTCCCTTGCCTCAGGAGCAATATCTAGTAAGAAGTTACTATGGCCAATGTCAAAGATACCTGTGTTCTCCTCTAGGATTTTAATGGTTTCCTGTCTTACATTTAAGCCTTCATCCCTTTGAATTCATTTTTGTGTATGGTGTGAGAAGGTGATCCAGTTTCATTCTTTTTGCTTGTTGCTGTCCAGTTTTCCCAGTACCATTTGTTGAAGAGACCGTCTTTTTCCTCCTGGATATTCTTTCCTACTTTGTTGAAGATTGGTTGACCATATAGTTGTGGGTTTATTTCTGGATTTTCTGTTCTGTTCCATTGATCTCTGTGTCTGTTTTACTGCCAGTACCATAGTGTCTTGATCACCACAGCTTTCTAATATAACAAGAAGTCTGGAATTGTTGATGCCTCCAGCTTTTCTTTTCTTTTTTAAGATTGCTTTGGGCGTTCGGGTGCTTTTGTGGTTTCGTATGCATTTTAGGATTGTTTGTTCTAGCTCTGTCAAAAATGCTGGTGGTATTTTGATAAGGATTGCATTAAATTGCTTTTGGTAGTATAGACATTTTAACAGTATTGGTTCTTCCAGTCTATGAGTGTGGAATGTCATTCCATTTCTTTGTGTCATCTTCAGGTTTTTTCATCAGTGTTTTATAGGGTGTATCATGTTGATTGAACCACCCTTGCAGTAGTGGCAGCTTTCTTATCCTAACCATTTCAGTAATGCTGTCAGACTTATTCTATGCACTTTATTTTAATGGTGCATTATGCTTCATTTATATATTGACAAGATGATGTTTTCACTACGATTATACTTTTATTTCTAATTCTTAAATACCTGTTAATTCCTTATAGGTTTTCTGCAGAACTTATACTTCATATAACCAGCTTCAGTTCTATATGCTGTTCTATGTGATTTGGATATTTTATACTTTACACTTATTTGTATCTTGTTTAAATCAAAATGTTTCACTAACTTAAAAAAAATATTTGCATGTTTTTATACAGTGGATCAAGTTCACAAATATGATATCCTGGAATAATTATAGCCAAATATCTTTTAGGTATTTTCCTTATGACAGAGTAAGTTTTTAAAGCTCTTGAATTTAGTTTGAGCTCATGCAGAAACATTAACACCAATGTTTGATTTTCTAATTTAGAGAATATTTATTGGATTTTCACGGGGATTGTGGCCTAAAATATTAGAAGGTAGGGAGACATAAAACATAGATAATTGAAGTTATTTATATCACCAGTTGCAATTTCACTTCTATAATTTCAACCTCTTTTCATCCAAAAAATTTAAATAACCAAGTCTTCTAGAAATTATTAGAGTGAATTGATTTCAGAGTCATTTTCTTTTTCTCCATCATCCACCATTTGGTAAGTGTTTAAATGAGTAGTAGAATAAACAACAGTGGAAAAGATAAGTAGATATTTCAGGTTTCTTATTCATAAATACTTGAAAGTTATTCCTGGGTATTTGAGTTCCTTTGTACAACAGATCTGATACAGTGAAAATACCACTGAGCTGGGAATTACGGGCTGACAGTGGTGATTTCAGACCAATGATTTCCCTGTTGTGGGGGACAGTTTTTTCATTTGTGAAATAAAGGGATTTGATTAGATGGTATTTAAGGTCACTTTGTGCTCTTTTAACATTCTGAAAAGCTCCAAATAAAAAACCCAAACATTAAAATGATATCTCAGGGCACCTGGGTGGCTCCATCAGTGAGCCTCTGACTCTTAATTGTGGCTCAGGTTGTGATCTTAGGGTCTTGAGACCGAGCCCTGTTATCAGGCTCTGTGCTGAGCGTGGAGCTTTCTCCCTTTCTTTCTGCCCCTTCCCTCCCCCACACGCTCTCTCTTTCTCAAAAAATAAAATAAATTTAAAAAATAAAATGATGCCTCATATCTAGAATTTACCTTTATTTTTATAGGAAAGTGAAAGAATCTGTAAGCTTTGTTAAGTATTGGTTTTTTTTGTGATTAGTTTTGTAAATTTTTCTTCAGAACCTTCATCTATTTATGGTTAGGGGACTATAACCTATTTATTCACCTGGCTATTATAGGAATCTTCAGAGTAGTGCATCTAACCATCCAGAATAAATAAATACTTTTAAATAGATATTTGATGAAAGCAGAATAAGAGAGCAATAATGGCAAATGCTGTCTGGTCACTGACTTGATTTCTGAACATAGTTTGAGCAACTGGTATGCTCAGGAGTAGAAAACTCACTAAAGGTAGAAATACTGACTGCAAGATACCCTAAGCCAAATACAATTTGGGAAGGAAAGCTGGTAATTAAGGTTAGATTGAAGCAATCTATATAGTTTAAATGCTTTTTTTTTTCTTTAAGCTTCAGTTTATAAAATCAAGAAACTAATTGTAGACCACTATTTTATTTGAAAACTAACTCACTAAATGCACCACTTGGCTGCTGGATTGGATAGAGGGTATCACTTTATTTTTTGTCACAACTCATATATATTTACTCAATTGTGTGTGTGTATTTTCATCTCAATTACAGAGCCAGCAGAGATACAGTTTTGTCTAATAGCGCTTACCATTAGATACTGGCATGTGAGCATCTGGAGAAGGCTATTCCTGTCGGCTTCTAATCAAAAATAGAAAATGATTGTTTTAAGTAGAACAACTGGTGAATTTTAAATTGAGCTACTTATCTGATTCCATCTCACCTTCAGTTGTTTCTGTGTGTTTCACACATGCACACACACGTACCTTGAGATGTAGTATTAGAATGGTCATAAATACCATAGGAGATTCCTCATAACTGAGGAGTGCGTTACGCCATTTGTGGGTAGTTTGAATCTCTGTCTTCAATGTCATCTTCCTCTTTACTGATCACTACTGTAAAAGATGAGGTGGTGCTCCCCACTGGAATCAGCTGCAAGGGAAAAGGGGAGGTGAGGGAAGCAGATCGTTACTGCTTCAGACAGTTCGGACAGTTCAGACAGTTCCATGGCTTTTCAAGGTTGTGTGTGGATTTTAGACCCAGCCAGACGAAAAAGAGACTACTCGGTGCAAATTGGCTTCCAACGCATAATCAACTGCAGAGCCATCCAAAAAATATAGATCTATGTCTCTATAGATATAGATATATATGTACAGTCTGAGAATCTGGACACAGAATCAGCTACCCATGCTGGACATCAACAAGAGAACAGTATTAATAAAGTGTTATGAAGAAAGTAGCCATTGAGCTCAGGCCTATGAGAGTAGAAAGATGACCACATTACCCACAATTGTCAAAGGGTTAAATTTTTATTTTTGTATTTTCAGCTTTTTTCACTGTGGCCAGAGTAGAGCTGGTTCAGTTTTACTCTGGAACCATCAATCAGACTCTCCCAGGAAGTTGCTAAAATTTTGCATGAAAGTGGCAGCGATGTAGAAAGTTCTCTTTATCCTGCGTGGCGTCTCCAGTTCACTGTCATTTTTTTCTTGTGCCAAAGAACACACCCTTCTGCTAGTTTGGGCTTTTTCTGAACATCAGTTTGATCAAAATTTAGCTGAAATATTCTCTGAAACGGAGACAGCTCTGGAAAGACTAGTGGGCAGAATGGGAGGACACAGACCCTCCACCCCTTCAGATGACAGAGTCCTAGGGCTCCAGGGGAGAGTTGCCTCCTCCGTTCGCCCGCCAAGCCTTGAGGGTCAGTCACACGCTGCTAGCTAGCCTGAACTCATGTTTTTCCTGAGACCCAAGGAAGGCTCCCTGTCTGTTGACAGGTCAGGGGTTCCAGAAGTAGCCAAATTTATTAGAGAAATGCCTCTCAAATTACAACCAAACCTCACAATCTAAGGAGCCTCATCCTGAGAAAAGAGAAGTAGAAGTGGGTTATCTTCTGAGTAACATTTATGACCGTTGTGTTTAATCAATTAACAGCTGTATTTCCACTGGATTGTTGGTTCCATGAGGGTAGAAACTATGAACTATGTCACTTATGCTAGCTGCTCCTACCAGTGCCTGACATTTGTTCAGCTGTGTGGATTAGTGAATGTGAACCTCAGTAGGCCTGGGCACATAAGAGCCTTGGACTGAGCAGGAGCATAGAGTAGTCCCAGTGCTTCCCCAGCCCCTGCCCCCAGCCATTGCCTCCTCCTCCTGTCCTCCCCCCTTCCCCCTGCCCCCCCCCCCCCCCACTATACACATACCAGTGCTCTGGTCTCCCTTCCCTTCCCATTCCTGAAAAGAAGTATATTCTTTTTAAGTTATTAACAATATACCTGTCATTAAAATATTTTCCCCATTTCTCCTCCACTTAACCCATTGTATCCATATTCCTTATTGCCTGTTGTCTCCCTGTATTTTAACAAAGGGAGCCATAAAAATGTATCTTCCTGTGACTTCACATTACTAGATATAAATATATGAGCTCAGCCCATAATAACACTTAACCATTTAGGGAGTGAACCAAGGCCGCCATGATATGTAATAATTCAGCAGTGCACATCTCAAAAATCCCCCACTAGGGAGGCCTTCTGAATTCTAGTGAAGGCTTCCAACAGGTGTTTACCACCTTCCGAGATGATGCCTAGGCACCCAGAGGTTATTCACGGAAACAGTGAGATCTGTAATGGTTGTTCCCTCTCAAGAGCAGCAAGTCTTGACGTCTTGACGGGAAGGCTCACTCATCTAAGTTGTCATTGCCATCTGCACCCTGGGTGCTTTTCCTTTCTGTAAAGTGGTGCTATGGGGGGGCTGTGCTTTTCTGATGAAATCCTGCTTCCTCATACCTGCCTGGCTATAGAACCTCTTCATGTTGAAATGTATGTGTTGTGCATATTCATTGATCCTGTAGTTAAAACATTAAAGTTAAAAAAAAAAAAACAAAAACAAAAAAAAAAACATTAAAGTTAAGCCAAAACAGGGGAACAGTGACCAAAACCTAGGATAAGTAGTATCCGAAAAGAGACTATAGTCCTCTCTTGCTGCTTTTACCTGGTAGAAATGTCCTTGTGGGTGGAATGACCCTTCTAGTTTTTCTAGTTTTAAACTTTTCACCAGAAGCATAATGTACAATAGGCACAAAGTTGTAACCTTAAAACATAACTATTGTAACAGCCTTCCTCACTTAGGAATGGGAGATACGAAAGCGCCTTCTTCCAGACCAAATGCTAGGAAAAATGTTAGGCCTCCAAAGGTAAATCTATTGTAAAGTGCAATAATTGTTAACAAACGTAAATGCTATAGAAGAATAGCAAGTATACACTATTCTTGGTTCATTCTGGTTTTTAGGGATTAGTCTTCTATAGCAATATAAGTTTTCAGAGGAATATGTGATTAAAAACAAACAAACCATTACGGAATTCAACAGTTTTGCAGGATTTATATATAAGTGAGTGTATGTATAACATGTATATATTTTTTAATCTTCCCTTCTGTTTCTCACCACTGCAGTTCAGTGGTTGCTATGGAGAAGGTTACAGTAAGGAAAAGCACGAGAAGGTTAAAAGTTCCTCCTGCATCTGGGACAGAAATAACAGTTCCCCCACCCCAACCGGGATCTCTCTACGCCCTCCTCCTCCTGTGATGGTCTCCCCAACTGCACTGCTGGAGGGAAGATGGCTTGACGTGCTATTTAAAACATCACGCAGAGGAGCTGATTCTCCTCTTTTTTAATTTTCAGCTTTGTCATTTTATCATCTTTAGTATGGACACTGAATAGAAGGAAAGAATAGATGCACTCAGGTGATGGTCAATTCAGAACATTTCTGGTTTGTGTGGGTGGGTTTTTCCCTTTTGCTTTATTTGTGCATTTAAACTTTTTATTTATTCCTTATTTGCTGGTAGGAGGGAGGAAAAGCTTAGAGAAAGGACCTGATGTAGAACAGTTGGGATTTGGTTAATCTGCTTAGAAATAACGTTAATCGGTGGATCAGATGCTGTCAACAATACAGGGCCTTCTATCCCCCTTATCTTCCCCATTCTTTTCTTGCCTATTCTTTCTGTACTGTCTTTGGTTTCATTTAGATTTATCTTTTTACTTCCTGCCAGTTATTTATTTTCTAATGTTTCTTTTATATTTTTACTTCACATTTCAGTTTTGAATTTCACTTCTGCTTTGCCATAGGAAAGCGTTCAGTCTTTTGGCCTTTTACATGGTGTGGGTGTGGAAAATATAGATATGCACTAACCCACATACCAACAGAAGTTTTCTCTTAAACATATGCTAGAGCATATCTCCATACTGTTCTCAGCATTTAAAAAAATCAGAGCTGTAGGTGTGCATCAAAATAAGTGTATGGCCACAATTTTCTTGAGAAGTTTCATGCCACTGGGACAATTATAGGAATGTAGGTGAATACATATTGCTTTCTTTCTCCTCTGTTTATTACTTATTACTGCTTTGGGTTATCTTCCTGAGATTGAATTTAATCTCTCCTGTTTAAAAACCTCCTTTCTGCCAAGCATTCGAATATACGCTTCTTCAGAGTGATCTTGGGAGGTCGAGGTTTTCATTATTTCTATAAACACGCAAACATACTAAGGATCCAAGAGTTTTAAGTTTCAAGCCTGAGGTTACACAACTCGTAAGTAGTGACCCCTGGATTCTACTGGATTCTATATGATTCTAGTGGATTCATGGTGAATTCTGTGTCCTGTGTTCTTTCCACTACACTTAGGAGGCAGTATAGTGTAGGTGTTAGGAACGCCCCTGGAGTCAGGCTGGATGTTGGTTTAAATCCCAGTTTTATGTAGGAACATTTTTTTTTTAACACCTCCTGGGCCTTGGTGTCCTCATTTATAAAATATGACTAATAACCATATCACCTCCCAAACATACTTGTTACTAAGCTAAAAGAAGTGCTCAGAGTGTATTTGGCACATAAATTCTTGATGAATATTATCAAATACATATTGGACATTTACTGTATTATGGTCACTGTGTGTTGGGACCTAAGCATATAGCTTCTACTTAGAATCTGGTGAGAAAGACCTATGCCAAGAGAATTTGAAGTCTTATTACAGTTTAAAGGAAGTGTAGAGTATTGTGGAGGTATTTAAAGGAGAAATGTCACCCGTTTTGGATCAGGGAAATTTTGAAATCTGAAGGCTAGGTAAGAATTAGAAGGGTGTATGTATGTAACAGGGGAGAGTACTTCAAGCTAGAGAACAGACTGTATCAATCCAGGAGAGCCCAGTGGATTCTTGGACCTGAGAATGGTCCACTCTGGCAGGAGGTACTCTAAGACTGACCTCAGAGACAGGCAGAGGCCAGATTAAGTAGAGCCTGGAAGGTCAGGGACAGTGCTCAGGTGCATTGTGTCGGTGTATAACTATGAGGCCATATTATCTAACTTGTATTTTCAAATTAGGAAGAACTTCTAACAGGATAGCTAACAAACTCCCTATCTCCACATTTTAAAAAATTGAGGTGTAATTTATATAACAGTTTCAGGTATACAACGTCATGGTTGGATATTTGTATATTGCAAAATGATCACTACAGTGAGTCCAGTTATAGTTGGGAATTTTTTTTTTCTGACGCTGAGAACTTTAAAGATTCATAGTTTCAAATATGCAGTATAGTATTATTAACTATAGTCACCATGATGTACATAACATCCCCATGAATTCATTTTTTAACTGGAAATTTGTATCTTCTGTCCCCCTTTCATCCATTTTGCCCACCTGTTCATCTTTTGCCCCAGCACCTCAGACAACCACCAGTCTCTTCTATATCCATAAACTCAATTTTTTTGTTTTGATTCCACGTATAAATGAGATCATATGGTATTTTTTTTCTCTCCGACTTATTTAACTTAGCATGATGCTCTCAGGATCCATGTATGTTGTCCTAATGGCAAAATTTCATTATTTCTATCTATCTATATCTATTTATTTTAGAGAGAGAGAGCACAAGTAGGAGGAGGTGCAGAGAGACAGGGAGAGAATCCCAACCAGTCTCCATTCCCAGCACGAAGCCTGATGTGGGACTCCATCTCACAATCCCAAGATCATGACCTGAGTCAAAACTAAGAGTTAGATGCTTAACTGACTGAACCACCCATGTACCCCAAGATTTCATTCTTTTTTGGCCAAATAATATTTCAGTGTGTGTTTGTGTGTACCACACTTTCTTTTCCATTCTTTTTCTTTTTCCACTTTTTTTTTTCCATTCATCCACTGATGGACATTTAAGTTGTTTCCATGTTTTGGCTCTTACAAGTAATGCTACTATGAACATGGGCTGCATGTATCTTTTTGAACTAGTATTTTCGTTTTCTTTGGATAAACACACAGAAGTGAAATTGCTAGATTATTTCTAATTTTTTGAGGAACCTCCGTACTATCATACTATCTTCCATAGTGGCTACACCAATTTACATTCCCACCAGCGTGCACAAGTGTTTACTTTTTTTCTCCGCATCTTGGCCAACATTGTTATTTGTCTTTCTGATGATAGCCACTGTAATAGATCTGAAGTGATATCCTTGTGGTTTTGATTTGCATTTCTCAAGTCAGTGATGTTGAGCATCTTTTCATCTACCTGTTAGTCTTCTGTATGTCTTCCTTGGAAAAATGTCTATTAAGATCCTCTGCCCATCTTTTAAAAATATTTTTTCATTTATTTTAGGTTAGGAGGGGCAGAGAGAGAACTTGTGTGGGGGAGAGGGAGAGTCTTTTTAAAATTTAAATTCAGTTAATTAACATATAATGTATTATTGGTTTCAGAGGTAAAGGTCAGTGATTCATGAGTCTTACATAACACTCAGTGCTCATTACATCACGTGTCCTCCTTAAGGTCCATCCCCCAGTTACCCCATCCCCCCCACTTACCTCCCCTCCAGCGACCCTCAATTTGTTTCCTATAGTCTCTTATGGTTTGTGAGGGAGAGTGTCTTAAGCGGACTCCGTGCTGAGTGCCGAGCCTCATGTGGGGCCTCGTGTGGGGCCAGACCCCACAACCCTGAGGCCACACCCTGAGCTGAAACCAAGAGTCCATGCTTAACTGACTCCACTTCCCAGGCTCCTCTGCCCATTTTTAAATTGAATTGTTTGTTTTTACTTTTGAGTGGCATGAGTTCATTATGTATTTTGGATGTTAGCCCCTTCTCAGATACATGATTTACAAACATTTTCTTCCATTCAGGAGGTTTTCCTTGGATTTTGTTGATCCTATTTCTATTTTTCAAATCTTTTATTTTTCATGTTGTGTACACTGAAGAATATACACTGAAGAATGCTTTAAACTAGTTCAAAGTTAAACTAGTACTGACAAATTCACAAGATCAAGAAAATCTTAAAAAAAACAGTGTTTAGTTTTGGAAGGAGGCTCTGTTATTGGTGAAAAAGAATAAAATATTTCAGTAGAGCCCTTTTTAAAAAAAAAAAAAAAGAAGAATGTAATTGGTTTCGGAATATAACATCCTTCCTGATGGTTTCAGATGGCTTTATTTATTCATAAATAACTCTACTTGTTGATTTAGCCTCTTTTATCACATGAATGCTTCATTAAACAACTGGCGCTTGCTCATTACAGCCGAGTGGGGGTGTGTTCAACCAGGTGGTGAAGTTGAGAGTAGATGGCTGTATTTAACAGTAGAGGCCATTTATTTGGCCTTTTGCCATCTGGAAACTCTAGTTAGTATTTCCCAATATAAATTTTCAATCTGCTAACCAGACTGATACTGGCATTCAGCTATAGTGTCATGATGTCAGAAAGGCCTTCCAAAATATAAACTAAAGTACTGTGTAATTTCTTTAGAAATGAAGGAAAACGGGATCCTTCATTTGGGTGGCGCAGCGGTTTAGCGCCTGCCTTTGGCCCAGGGTGCGATCCTGGAGACCCGGGATCGAATCCCACGTCGGGCTCCTGGTGCATGGAGCCTGCTTCTCCCTCTGCCTGTGTCTCTGCCTCTCTCTCTCTCTCTCTCTGACTATCGTAAATAAATAAAAGTTAAAAAAAAAAAAAAAAAGAAATGAAGGAAAACTGAAGAAACATACATTTTTCCTACCCTAGTCATTGTCCAGGTTAAAAACATAGGTATTCAGAAGTTCTTTAGAACACTAAACAGCACAGAATTTTGATTTCCCCTCTTCTGAGAAGGGTTAGTCACTGGCAAGTTGAGATTTGGGCCAGAGGGTTACCCCTGTAATAAAAGGCAATCCTGAAACTCTGAAAACAGCATAGGGAATGTCCCATTTTCTCTCCCAGTGCCCTTCCCTTTCTTTGAACAGGGATTTCTGAAATTGGAAAGTACAGAGATTTTTTTTTTTTTAAATCTTCATATAACCCTTGGGACATTAGATATATTTTAAAATTATACTTATCATTCATAGGAGCCACCAAGGTTTACAAGTTTTGTCCATTCATCTATTTTCTTTAAATCCAGTTGAATACAAATCTGAGACTCTCCTCTTACCTTTGTGGCAGGAAATTTAATATCCATTATTTTGGGGGGCTCCCCCCACCACGCAGCAAGGTCTGTTCCAGAACCAAAACACAGGGGGACCCCTCTGGTCTTCCATGGAGTAACTACTACTTCCCCACATGGGAACCTCCAGGGGAGCCTTTGAAGTCTTGCTCTGCGGCTTCTGTGCCTCACAGAGCAGGAGTCCTGGAATGACAAAGCTCCAGTGCCCAGGGCAGCCGTCCTCTCTGAAGCCCTGCTGTTTCCCTTGGCCCTCTTCTCCAGGAACTTGGCCAGCTCTCATGCCCTTTCCAGGTGCCCTCTCTGCTCCTCTCCTGTGACAGAGTTTCCTCCCCAAGCCAGAGCAGGCTTTCACTGGAGACAGGAAGCCTATTGTCTTCACTCCTTTCAGCTTTCCACCTAGTAGGAGCCTGTGAGGGAGGGAATGAGAGAGGGCTGGACAAAGATAGGCAGAGAAGGGGAAGGGGGGAAGATGGGAAGAAACAGCTTTTAATGTTTGCACTTACTGCTTGTCCTGTTAACGTTGGGCCATCATATTTTGCATAGTATTTCTATCCTTGGAGAAATTCCTATGTTATGAGTCCACTTTCCACATTAGAAGTGTGAACTCAAATTTCCAGCCTATTTGTTAGCTCGGACTCCGGCTCTCCAGTCAGATGCATGTAGGTGCCGTGATTTGGAAGGGAAGGGTGTGAGGAAGGGCCTCTGTGCTGAGCATGGGGAGCCACAGAGGAGTATAGCTGTGGGGTGATGGTTGTTGCAGGGCTGAGTGCCAGAAAGAGCGCTGACCTCATTAGTCATTGCTGAAAGGTCCTGCCATTTAGGGTTTGGTTTGGTGACAGAGACAGCTGCAGCAATTCTCTCATCAAGCCTGTTCTGCACCATAGTCTCAGATATTTTCTAGAAGTTTATCCTTGAGCTCGTTTGCTTAGCCATCTCAGTGATTCTGAGAGCTTCCCGACATCTTTTTTTTTTTTTAACTAAAAAGAATCAGATTGAGGTACAATTTATATACAACAACCCCACACACACCCCAGTAGTATAGTTTGTTGAGTTTAGGACAGTGTTTGCAGCCTTCTAATGACCAGTACAGTTGTGATGTAGAATATTTCTATCATCCCCAAAGATTTCGTTCATGCCACGTGTAGTCATTCCCCGAGCCTGCTCTCCTCTCCACCTCAGCCCTAGCCCCTGGCAACCACTGATGTGTTTCCTACTGCTGCAGTCTTATCTTTTCCATAATACAGAATTTTTAAAAAATGGATGCATATTGTATATAGTGTTTTGTTTCTGGGTTCTTTCACATAGCATAATGCCTTGGATATTTATCTATGTTGCATGTGTCAATAGTTTGTTCCTTTTTGTTGATGAGTAATTTCCCACGATTGTTTGATCCATCTGTAGGTTGACGGACATTTGAGTTTCCAGTTTTCTGGCTATTATGAATAAAGATTCTATGAAAATTTGCATATAGGCATTTTTTTTGTTTTGTTTTTACATCTCTTGATGAATACCTAGGATTGCAGTCGTTAGATAGTTTGGTCAAGTGCTTATTTAACTTTGTTAGAAACCGTGACAATGGGCAGCCCCGCTGGCGCAGTGGTTTGGTGCAGCCTGCAACCCGGGGTGTGATCCTGGAGACCCGGGATTGAGTCCCACGTCAGGCTCCCTCCCTGCATGGAGTCTGCTTCTCCCTCTGCCTGTATCTCTGCCTCTCTCTCTCTCTCTGTGTGTCTCTCATGAATTAAAAAAAAAAAAAAATCTTAAAAAAAAAAAAGAAACCGTGACAATATCCCCAAATATCTCTACCACTTTGCAGTCCCTCTTGAAAGCTATAAAAGTTTGAGTTACCCTGCATTCTTGTCCACGTGTGGTATTGTCAGTTTAAT
Source organism: Vulpes vulpes (assembly GCF_048418805.1). Lineage (NCBI taxonomy): Eukaryota > Metazoa > Chordata > Mammalia > Carnivora > Canidae > Vulpes > Vulpes vulpes. Next base: position 120,110,135 of record NC_132780.1, on the reverse strand, counting down.
TTAACTCATTGTAGTGATGTCTCAATGTGGTTTTAATTTCTCTATTGACTAGTGAAGTTGAACATCTTTTCATGTTCTTGTTATCCATTTGTATGTTTTCTATGTGCCTTTAAAAAAATTGGGTTCTGGAATCCCTGGGTGGCGCAGCGGTTTGGCGCCTGCCTTTGGCCCAGGGTGCGATCCTGGAGACCCGGGATCGAATCCCACGTCCGGCTCCCGGTGCATGGAGCCTGCTTCTCCCTCTGCCTGTGTCTCTGCCTCTCTCTCTCTCACTGTGTGCCTATCATAAATAAATAAAAATTAAAAAAAAAATTGGGTTCCTTGGGCTCCTGGGTGACTCAGTTAAACGTCCAACTCTTTGATTCTACCTCAGGTCATGATCTCAGGGTCATGAGACTGAGCCCCACATTGTGCTCTCTGCTGGGTGTGGAGTTTGCTTGGGGTTCTCTCTCTCTCTCTGCACCTCCTTGTTCACAAGTGTGCACACCCTCTTTCACTCCCTCCTTTTTGCCCCTTCCCCCCTCAAAAAAAATAGGTTCTTATTGATCTGTGGGAGCTGTTTCTGTATTATAAGTACAAGTCCTTGCTGTGTTTTGAAAGTTATTTCTACAAAATATGGCTAGTATGTTTATTTTCTTAATAGTGTCTTTTAAAAACATTATTAATTTTAAAAGTCTAATTTATTATTTTAAAAAATAACTCATGCATTTTGTATCCTAAGAAGTATTTTCCTAATTCAGAGTCATAGAGACGTTCTCCTGTGTTTCCTTCTAGAAATTTTATGATTTTTTACTCCTATACTTCACTGTTTGATCCATTTCAGGTTAACTTTTATATAAAGGTATAAGGTAAAGGTAAATTTACTGTCTGTGTATTTAGAGGTCCAATATTCTAGCACTGTATTTTGTAAAGAATATCCTTTCCCACTGAACAGGCTTGATATCTTTGTTGGAAATAAATTGGCCATATATATATAGATCTATTTCGGGACTCTCTTTAAGTTTGTCCTTATGATCTCACACTATCTTGACCACCTTAGCTTTATAAGATATTTTAAAATCAGGTATGGCAAATCCTCAAACTTTTTTTTTCCTTTTCAAAATTTTGCTACTTAAAAAAAAATTTATTTATGTATTTGAGAGGGAGAGAGAGTGTGTGAATAGGGGAGGGAAGAGGGCAGCAGACTTCCTGCTGAGCATGGAGCCTGATGTGGGGGGACTCAGTCTCATGACCTGAGCTGAAATCAAGAGTCAGACACTTAATTAACTGAGCCACTCAAGTGCCCCTCAGAATTTTGCTATTTTAATCCTTGCTTTTACACATATATTTTACAGAATGCATTTTGACTATTTCTACAAAGTAGCTCACTGGGATCAAAATTAGTATTGTATAAATCAGATGACTTTGGGGAGACTTGATATCTTAACACTGTTAAGTCTTTCGATTAATGGCTGTGGTTTATCCCTTCTTTAATTCTTCTCACGAAAGTTTTGTAATTTTCATTATATAGATCTTACAGATATTTCATTAAAGTTATCCTTAAGTGTTTTGTCTTTTTGATGCTATTATAAGTGGTATTATTTAAAATTTTTAATTTTCAAAATCTCTTTGCTACTATATAAAAATATAGTTGGTATTTGTGTATTAACTGTGACTTTTGTTACCTTGCTAAACTAATTTATTAGTTAGTTGCCTTTTTGTAGATTTATTACAATTTTTAATGTAGATGATTATGTTATCTACAGATAAATATAGTTTTATTTATTTTTTTTTTCTTTTCAATCTATATGCCTTTTCCCCCTTATTTCTTGCCTTACTGCAATGGCCGGGACCTCCATTGTTGAATAGGCCTGGTGAGAACAGCCTTACCTTGTTTCTGATTGTAGGAAGAAAAGCAGCTTAGCCATGTAGTAAAAGTTGTCTTTTTATCATTAATATGGTATTTGTTTTGTTTCAGAGATGCTTGTTACCAGTTTATAGAAGTTTCTTCTCTTCCTTGTTTGAAGAGAGATTTTAAAATGAATATTTTATAATGAATACATTACTTATTTTTGTCAATTTTTCAGTGCCTATTGAAAGAAATTATGTATATAGTTTTATTTTTTAGTATATTGACATGTAGGTTGTATTGATTTCAAACATTGAGTGAACCTTGCATTCTCGGGATAAACATCACTTTTGTCATGATTAGTTCTTCCTTCTGTATATTGCTGGATTGAGTTTGCTAATATTTTTAGGGACTTTTATGTCTATGTTTAGAGATGTTAGTCTGTAATTTTATTTGCATATATTATCTGTGTTGGATTTTGGTATCAGGGTAATATTAGCTAGCCTCATAAATTGAAGGTTTTTTTTAAATCTGGAAGAATTTATATATAGAATTGGCATTATTTTTTCATTAAATGTTTGGCAGAGTTTGCCAATGAAGCTACTTGGGCCTGGTTATTATCTTGGTGGGAGGATTTGGAACTGCAAATGAAATTAATTTTCTTTACTGGTCAAAGGGCTCTTCAGGCCATCTATATCTGTTAAAGTGAGCTTTGATATTTTGTATCTTTCAGGCCATTTGCTCATTTCATCTGTGTTACCAAATATGTTAGCATAAAGTTATTTATAACATCCCTTTATTATTCTTTCACTGTCTTTAGTATCTGTAATTATGCCCGTTCTTTAATATTTGTACTTCTCTCTTTCATTCTTGAGCATTTTGGTTAGAGATTTATCAATTTTATTGACTTTCTCAGAGAACCAGCTTTTGAGTTCACTGATTTTTAAAAATTTCTTACCATTTTTAAAAAAGATTTTATTTATTTATTTATTTATTTATTTATTTATTTATTTATTTATTTATTTTTATCCATCCATCCATCTGCCCATTCATTCATTCATTCATTCATAAGAGATACAGAGAGAGGCAGAGACACAGGCAGAGGGAGAAGCAGGCTCCCTGTGGGGAGCCTAATGCGGGACTTGATCCCAGGACCCTGGGGTCACAACCTGAGCTGAAGGCAGATGCTCAACCACTGAGCCACCCAGGTGCCCCTACATTTTTTATCATTTTTGTAGAATTCTACTCCTTCTTCTTTTGACTTACTTTTAATTTGATTGGTTTTAGTTTCTTAAGGTGGAAGCTTAGGTTGTTGATTATAAACCTTCGTTTTATATGAGCATTTAGATGCTATTACTTTTTCTCTAAGTAGTGCTTTCTTCTCAAATTTTGATATGTTGCATGTTCATTTTCACGTAATTCAAAACATTTTCTGATTTTCCTTGTAATTTCACCTTAAAGTGAAATATTTAGGAGTGGATTTTTGTGAATATTTGATGATTTTCTGAGTTTCTTTTTATTACTGAATTCTAATTTAATTCACATTCTTTTTATGATTTTAATTATTTTAAATTTATTAAAGTTTATGTTGCAACTCAGAATATGGTCTATCTTGGTGAATGTTTCTTGTGTTTTGGAAAGTAATGCATATTCCACGATGTTGAGTAGAGCGTCCTAAAAATCTCAGTTATGTTAAATTATTTATTGGTAGTATTGTTTAGGTCTTCTGTATTTTACTGATTTTTTTTCCTTTTTAATGACTTCTATCTATACTACGAATTTGTTCTGTGTCATTGTTAATGACAGAAGAGTGTTCCAGTCTCCAACTATGATTGGTATCTTTTTTCTCTTTTCAGTTCTATCAGTTTTTGCTTCATGTACTCTGAAGCACATACACAGGACTATTATGTCCTCGATGAATTGACCCCTTTATCATTACTTAATGTCCTTCTTTATTTCTACTTTAGTGACCTAGTTCTCTCTTCACATGCTGCTTTTTCAAACTCCCCACCAAGAAGGAAGGTTGTGTTGGATTTGCCAGGCACCATTGATTTGGTAGTATCTTTTGACAAGGATCTTATGACAGTTACCTCACAAACAACTGTCCAGTCTATAGGTGACTGTTTTGGCCGATTGCCCATTCCTGGTACAATAACTTGTAGCCAGGATGTGAATGAGATCCTGTGTCACAAACTGTTGTAACCCACATATAAGGAATTGTCTCATTCTGCTTTCCCTGAAGGAAATTGTGGCCAAGGTAGCCGTCATAGTATCATGTCTCATCATAACATTGCAAAACCTGTTTCTGCTTTTGTGTCTTGCTGCTTTAAACACTTAATTATAGTCACATTATTCACTTAGTTTTACAGATGAGTTTGCAAACACAGATGCTCACTGGAGTCAGGAGGGTATCCTGACTGAGTAAAGTGGACCATATTATAGTGTTAACGGGGGTTGGGAATCATGGGGAATCATGGGGAATCTGGGAGTATGGAGAGCTCATGTTTTGTCTAACCGGAGCAGCACTAATTATCATGTGAAATGCAGGCCCAATGTTACTATCTTCACAGTTTTTCAAGATAAGTTGGTAATCTATTAGAGTTTTGTGCTATTTAATTGTAAGTAATTCAAAGTATTTAAAAACTTTGAGTGGGTCATACAATGTAGGCCAAACAAAATATGTATGTAAATGAGAAGGTTGTGGTCATCCCTGTAAGAGAATTCTTAAATACCAAAGCCCGATATGAAATCAGGAAAGGTCAGTAATAATGGGAGACTTGCTGTAGAGGATTCTGATCAAGTTCACATCAAGTGTTAGGAGCTATTGTTGAGTAAATCAGTCACATAATGAATATGACATGGCATGGGGACCAAATAGATAAATATATATCTTTTTGATTATTGTAAAGTGACAAGGGGAGTGATAATGTAGACTGTGAGCATTGGTTTGGTACAGGGCTTTGGGCTCCCTCTGTCTCATCTCTTGAGTCTGCTCTGAGGAAATAATTTCAATATCTAGGTCTCCTGGCATGCTGTTTGCTCTTGGTATGGTCCCCAAGGAATGTTTGTGGTTGAAAAGGAGAAGTTAATGAGAAGGCACTGTTTTAATACGTGAAGGGGAACCATAAAACAATGGAAATATAAGACTGTGATACTATGAGTCATAGGCTATGTAGGAGTATTCAGTGCCTCAATCAGAAATATATAAGGATATATAATTTTACAGTAGCTTGCTTTTGTATACCAACAGTCGAGTATATTGTTTAATATGGCATCAAATGATAGAGATTTAGCAGTGATCCTACAAATTGATTAATGTAGATGACCAGCGCATAATAAAGCGATCTACATTGATCAGATTAACCAAATTTACATTAATCAAATTTACTCATTTAGTTTAGTACTGTGTTAGTGGCCAAAATATAATGTAATATCAACTAACACATTTTTTAGTTCAGATGGCAGTTTAAAAAGAATCATATAATAACAATTATAATTGTAGATTATTTCATCTAATTAGAATTTGGTTACAGTATGAAAAGTGATTTGTCTTAAAAATCACCACGATATTAAAGATCGATACTCCATAGTTTCCTTGAGAAAATAAGGAGTGTAGAATTTTTATTTTTTGAAATTTATTTCAGTCTCATGGAACTATAGAACTCAATTTACATAGATTAAATGAATTTCATATTACTTTTTTTTATATGTAAGAAATAGCACTTACGAAATCGTAAAGGAAATCACATAAGCCAATTAGCATTTTGTGACTGCTGGTATCAGTATCTTGGGTGGCAGGGCAACATAGTCCTCCCAAAATACCATCAGATCCTTTGATACTTTGCTGGCTGTATTCCCAGAGGGGAGTACTCTGGGGTTTGGGCTGGTCCTGAAACATGAGTACATGTTCCATAGACATCAGTGAAACTCTGTTTTGAAATCTCAGTTGGATTGCTTGCTCCAGTCCTCCTCCTGAGCTCCAGGTGTTCTGCTGTGATGGATTTGTAGGGGATGTTTCATGTTCTCTGAGTCTGCAGATCACGGCAAAATGTCCTTTGTTGGTTCTCTTGGCTACTGTGTAGTGGATGATCCCTCTTAAGACTTTGAAGGGTTCTTTGCTCCCAGTTTCTTTTCCTCTAAGGGGTAATTCTTGGTCTGAGAAAAGTGTGAATTTCTTTCAGCTTTAAATCTTGGGAAGGAAAGAGTATAGACAACTGTTATTTATGATTTCAGCTCCTCAGAGGAAACAGGGCCATGTGCTTTATGTCTTTCTTATTTAATTGCTTAGCGTCATTCAGAATTCATGAGTTAACTTAATTTTTCTTGGGTAAAAGTACTAAGAAAAGATCCAAGCCTGCAAAATGCTGCCAAACCAGCTTCTAAATTATGCATTTCTCATGTAAATATTGCAAATTGTAAGGTATTTTAAATGAATTTTTAATCTAATATTTAGCATTAAAATTTAAATTCCTGCCTAGAATTTCAAACATGGAAACACACTCCTAAAGGAAAGGGTTTTTAGTTGTCTCTTTAATAAGATAGAAAAAAATTCATCATTTAAAATGTGAAAAATATCCATTTCCCTCCTTTTTACTCTTTCAAAGAAATTTTCATTCATACTCAGTTTAGTCAGTATGTTAAATAGGAATTCTGAGACACAGTCCCAAAGCAACTTTCGTCTTCCTGATCTCTTTAAATCCATTCAAGATACAGTTCTTCTTTTCTTACGAGAAAACTTAAGCAGGCTACACAACTTTTCTGATCACTCTGAGTTTAGAAATAAAGCAAAACAAGAAAAATCTCAATTAAGAGACAGAAGTATATGTGGTTTCCAGAATGCCAGTGGTCCACCCTCTAGGATTCAGAGGTCTACCTCCAGCTTCCTTCTAGTGAGGTCTCATCCAACAGCCCTCTAGGTGAGAATGGAAGGTGGCCCTGCACCAGCATTTTGTTTGTTCACATCTGACCCATTGGGAACTCTCAGATGTCCTTGGCCCTGGCATATTCCAGGATCAGAGGCCCTGTTGGGTGGGAAAGGGCTGGGACTTAGAGCTCACCAAGCTCTAACAAGGAAGCCTCCTCAAAGTCTCTTTACAGTTATTCACTCCTGACCCATTTATTCTCGGGGTCGCCCTGAAAGTTGGGTGGCCAGTTTTCAGCCATTTTCTTTGTATGCATCCTTTAGGGTAGCTTGCTCTGGCATCTGATATCTTAACCGATGACATTGTAGGGTCTTGGGTGACTTTCTTTTAAAATTCTGTTCCAAAAAAAATAAAATAAAAATAAAATAAAATTCTGTTCCATAGAGAATTCTGGTAGCTAAAGAACATAATAACCTTTTTATGTTAAAAGTTTCTATCTAAAAGAGGCTGAGAGGGGCGGATAGGTGGCTCAGTTTGTTAAGCATCTGCCTTGCTCAGGTCATGATTTTGGAGTCCTGGGATTGAGCCCCGCATCGGACTCCCTGCTCACCTGGGAATCTGCTTCTCTCTCTGCCCCTCGCCCTGCTCATTCTTCACTCTCTCTTTCAGATAAATACAATCTTAAAAAAAAAAAAAAAAAAAGAGTAGAAGAGATATATTTACAAGTAAATATATCTTTATATAAGTAAAGTATATATTTACAAGTAAGTATATCTTTATCTTTATTGATAAGGAGGTATCCCTTCACTGTAATCTGAGTAGATGTGATAGTATTATCATTTATTTTCTGAGACATGATCTGTGGGAGAGTTTGACATAGTAGAAAACATACCATATTGGCAGATGGAAGACACAGATCCTAAACTTAACACCTTTGGCAAGTCTGTCTCCCTGGACCCTACTGTATATAGTCTTTCATGTGAAGACTGAAGGAATTGAATTAGATCAATTCAGTAACATGTATTTATTGAGTTCTTAATTATGTGCTCAAAGTGATGGATTCTCAGTGGACCTTCGAGTGTACTGGAGAAGATACGTCAAATAATGAAATGAAATGAATATGAAAACTAAGGAAAACGTGGTGTCAAGTTTGGAGAGTGCTTGGAATGAAAGGAGCATTGCTTTATGAGACCCTGACTGGGCTGAGGAGTCCGGAAAGGCTCTTGTGAAAAATAACACTTGAGCTGATAGGAAGGATGAGCAGGAGGCAAGAATTGGAGTGTGGATTAAAGGTGTGTGCGCACGTGCGCAGACGTATGGACATGTATATTTATAAATAGTGCTTATTGTGGGGCTTGGCATATGGTCACTGTTGCATGTAGTATGTGTTAATAGCAGGAGAAGCCGTGGTGGTCATTGGCTGTCAGCATCCGATACGGCCCTTAGCAGACCCTTTTGCTGATGTGATGGTAACTTTTAGCCCCACTTTACAGATGAAACAACTGAATCAGAGATGAAGTGACTTGTTTGGGGCCACACAGCTAAGAAGATGAATGTGCCAAATTGCAAACTCTAGAGCTCTCCACCTTTAAACTCACCCTTTTCTTATCTCGAATGTTTCTCCTGTAGCCATCTCAGTACCTGAGATTTCAGAGTTCATCTAATAGGAAACATGAAGTAGAGGAAGACAGTGTTTGATAGCTTCTCCCACCCCCACCCCCCAAGGCTTGCTCTCCGCTAGCAGACCTGCTCCCTCCCCTCAGCTCCCACCCTGTCCTACGAATTTATTCTTCCTTTACTTACTCCTGACCCACTTGAGTTGGTTTCCCCATCAACATCTTTCTCTCTCATTATTAGTCTATATTGGCCATTTTTTTCTTTTTAAAGTCTGTGTGAAAGATTGTGTGAGCTCAGCTTGAACTCAGTGAATGAGGGTGGAAGGTCCACATTATCCTGTATGGTTAAAAGGGCAGACAGCCCCTTCACTTCTTGGAATATTATCTGGAGAATGTAGCCAGTTTGGCTTCTACACTATTGGCTTCTCCACTACACTAATGCCATCTCCAGCCGCATTTATTATAGACACTGTGACCAAGAGACTCCCCCTAACTAACCCTCTTCTGCCCTTAAGGTAGCTCTTTCCCTGCTTCATCGCCTGTTTCATAATAAACCCTCACGTAGTACTTGAGGTTCTTTCAGTTTTCCCTAATATGTTCCTTCGACACTGTTCCTGATGTTATCAACTGCTTTGTATCCCATCACAGATGGCTTCTTTTATGAAACGTTTTATCCTGTAAATTTAACTCCTGAGAAATCATCAGACTCTATGTGAAGAACATGAGGTTCTATAGAAGGAAGGTGTTATGTAGATTGATTTTTTCTTTTAACTAATTGTAATCATAATGGTATGTTACTGGGATACTTTTTTTTTTTTTTGGAGAATTGAGATAATATCACTTCAAAGTAAAACAATTTGAGATACTGCCGTGGGCTTAATGTAATTTTCATGATTAGAATAGCTTCTCTGTTGGATCTCCCTGGCCTATTTTAATCTCCTGTTAGTCCCATACTGTTCTGTAGTCCCAGGGGGACAGGCATTCTTTTTAGAAGAGATAACAGTTGATTTTCACTTCCCAGGATTTGGCTCCAATAAATCACTATTTTCTTTTTTGAATTTTTACAGTGTTATTGAGGTATAATTTACATTCCACAAAATTCACACGTTTAAAATTCAGTTATTTTTTTGGAAATTTATAGAGTTGTACAACCATCTAACCATCCAATTTTGGAAGTTTTCCATCTCCCTAGAAAGTTCCATGGAACTTATTTGCATCAATCCGTCATCCCTCCTCTTTAGCCTCATGCAACCACTGATTTGCTTCTTGTCTTTATAGATTTGCCTTTTCTGGACATTTCATATAAATAGAATCATACGGTATATAGTCTTTTGCGTCTGGCTTCTTCTGCTTAGCAGAATGGTTTTGAGAAGCTCATCTGTGTTGTATCAGTAGCTTGTGGTTTTTTATTTCTGAGTCATGTTTCATTGTATGGCTATACCATATTTTGTTTGTTCACTAACCAGTTGGTGTGATAGATATTTGTATTATTTCTCTTTGGGGGTGTGGTATCAGTAATGCTATCATGAACATTCATGATATATATGTTTTCACTGTACTTGGGTAGATTCCTAGAGGTGAAATTTCTGGGTCGTTATGTTACATTCTCACCAGCAATGAATGAGGATTCTAGTTTCTCTACATCCTTATAAAAACCTGGTTTGGGGGGATTCCTGGGTGGCTCAGCGGTTGAGCGCCGTCTTTGGCCCAGGGCGTGATCCTGGAGTCCCAGGATGGAGTCCCACGTCAGGCTCCCTACAGGGAGCCTGCTTCTCCCTCTGCCTGTGTCTCTGCCTCTCTGTGTGTCTCTCATGAATAAATGAATAAAATCTTAAAAAAAAAAAAGAAAAAAGTTGGTTTTATTGATGACAGCCATTCCAGTGACTGTGTAATGGTATTTCATTGTGGTTTTAATATGCAGTTTCCTAATTAATAATAATGTTGAGCATCTTTCCATGTGCATATTAGTTTTTTTGAAATATTTATTCACATATTCTACCCATTTTAATATTGGGTTGTATTTTCATTGCTGAATTGTAATAGTTCTCTATATATTCCATATTTGAATCCTTTATCAGGTGTGTGAATTACAGATATTTTTTCCTGGCCCATACCGTGGCTTTTTATTTTCCCAATTTAATCTTTGAAGTATGTAAGTTTTAAAAATTTTAATGAAATCCAACTTTTTAATTGTTGTATGATTTGTGGTTCTGGTGATATATCTGAGACCTCTTTGACTAACCCACAGTCACAATGATTTTCTCTTTTGTGTATTTATAGAAGTTTTATAGCTTTAGCTGTTATATTTAGGTCTGTGACACATTTTGAGTTGATTTTTGTGTATACTGTGAGGTAAGTATCTGAATTAGTTTGTATATTAGTATCTAATTGTTCCAATACCATTTATTGAAAAGATTATTTTCTCCCATTTAATTGCCTTGTACCTTTGTTGAAAAGCATTTTACTAAAAATATAAGGGCTTATTTCGGAACTCTCAATCCTGAGCCATTTATCTGGTGGTCTATCCTTATGCTACTACCACACTATCTTGATTACGATAGCTCTGAAGCAAGTTTTGAAATCAGTGTGAATTCTCCAAATTTGTTCTTATTTTTCACTATTATTTTGGCTATTTCTAGTTCTTTGCCTTTCTCTGTGTTTTAGAATTAATGATATTAAATATTGTAATGATATTGTAATGATGCTCTTGAAAAAATTTATTTCTCATCCCTCCTCACCATTGCAAGTTTTTTTTTTTTTTTAAGATTTTATTTTATTCATGAGAGAGAGAGAGAGGCAGAGACACAGGCAGAGTGAGAACCAGGCTCCATGCAGGGAGCCTGACATGGAACTCGATCCTGGGTCTCCAGGGTCACACCCTGGGCTGAAGGCAGCCCTAAACTGCTGAGCCACCCGGGCTGCCTACCATTGCAAGTTTTGCTCAAACCCTATCAGTCATCTTCTCCCATGTTGTATTTGAATCTGGCTAAATACCAACTACCAACTACTTACTTTCTTACAGAATAAAGTAAGAAGCTGCTCATATTTTTCATTTGTGGTTTCTTTCTTTCTTTCTTGCTTTCTTTCTTTCTTTCTTTCTTTCTTTTCTTTCTTTTCTTTCTTTTTTCTTTTTTTTAAAGATTTTATTTATTCATGAGAAACATAGAGAAAGAAGCAGGCTCCATGCGGGGAGCCCAATGTGGGACTCTATCCCGGGACTCCAGGATCAGGCCCTGAGGTGAAGGCAGACACTCAACCACTGAGCCATCCAGGCGTCCGTCCCATCATTTGTGGTTTCTAGGAGATAAAGAGATGAACAATTTTTATTATTTTGAGTCAACGATTGGTCAGTAGTTGTTCAGTAAGACTGTCATATCAGTCTGCTTACATTCCTTTTTTTTTTTTTTAAGATTTTATTTATTTATTCATGAGAGACACAGAGAGAGAGAGAGAGGCAGAGACACAGGCAGAAGGAGAAGCAGGCTCCACACAGGGGGCCTGATGTGGGACTCGATCCCAGGGCCTTCAGGATCATGCCCTGGGCCGAAGGCGGCGCTAAACCACTGAGCCACCTGGGCTGCCCAGTCTGCAATTATTATTCCTAATAATACAACATTCAAACCTTTTCTCTAGGGGTTTGGTCTGTCAGGAAAGGGTGAGCACACTACCCTCCGGTTCTTTCCCCTGCAGGTGTCGCAGCTTCCCTGGAAGTCTCCGAGAGCCCTGGGAGTATCCAGGTGGCCCGAGGCCACACGGCAGTCCTGCCCTGTACCTTCACTACCAACGCTGCTCTCATTAACCTCAATGTCATTTGGATGGTCATTCCTCTCTCCAATGCTAACCAGCCTGAGCAGGTACGTCTGTTCCTTTCCTTGCTACCTCTCAAGTGTTCATCTTTTCAGAAGAGGTGGGGAGGAAAGCATCCTAAGTACATATTTGATTTCTAGAATACGGTGGCACTTTCAGTGAGCCTGTGCTGTTTTAAATCCTATTCCTGTGTTATTAGTCAACTATCAGAAGAGATTATCCTATTTTTAAGAGACTTCTTTTTTTTTTTCAAACGGATGTCAAGAGAATCCTTCTGAGAGTATTACGTAGGAATATGGAATTTTATCAAAAGGCATTGCTGATAGGAAATATCAAGACAGGAAATGCAAAAGTATACTTTGACACGAAGGGACTAACAGTGGCATACGTGGATGAGAGTATGTTTTAGAGACAGTGATAATGTTAAGGAAGTAACATTAAGTAGTAGTCTTTGATTTATTTGGCTAATTTCACAAGTGTTTTAAAATAAACACAGCCAGGCATACTAGCCAGCCTCAGAGAGTCAAATAAATTAGGATATATGAAAATAGAAGCTACTACCCAATTACAGGTAAAAGATCCACAATTTTTATTATCCATTGCAGAAAATGATGCTCAGAAAATTAATGAATAGTAATCATGATTATACCTTTATTTCCAAAGATAATTTATTACTGTTACGAAGCTTTTCTGCTTCAGTAAGCCTATTACCACCTAAAAGTATTTGATAAGTAAATTTTCTGATATGAATTTGAATATGTATATTTAATAGAAGCTTGTTTTGTTTCTTCAAACCAAGGAATTTGTTATAATTAGGCTGAGCCTTTGAGATCATTTTATTCAACTTTATCATTTTAGGAGGCAAAGAAAGACTTGACTGTATTCCCCAAACATTTACAGATAGAGCTGAAACAGAACCCAGTTTCTCATTCTCAGCCCACAAGGCTTTTTGTAACACCATTCTGCATCCTCTCTCCTAAATAGTTGACTTTGATAATAGAAATTGACATAAGAGCAATCATGACCCGCAACTCTTCTCCCCTCTTATGACATTCGTTTATATTCAGGCTATAACTATGATCTATCATTTTGTCACCTAGTAAGCATGAGAATGGCAGTGCTAATTTTTTAAAACTTTTTATTTTGAAATTATTTGAATAAAAATATGTATGGGCTGAGAGTAAGATTGCATTAAAGACATTTTCTATATTGTGATGGATTAGAAGTAAACAGTGTTATTCCAGTTTGGGGATATAAGAATTTAGAATCCCAGAATAGACCTACGCACTGGTGCTGAGATAGGAACTTGGTGACAACTGTAAGAGGAGAAGTAAAGTTTTCCGATGTTTGGTGCCGTCTCCTGTCTACCAGATAGTTATTGTTATGTACTGTGTGTCTAGACGGGGATGTAGTGGCCTATTTATTTATTTTGCTTTCTTTTTCAGGTCATTCTGTATCAGGGTGGACAGATGTTTGATGGTGCCCCCCGGTTCCATGGTAGGGTAGGATTTACAGGCACCATGCCAGCCACCAACGTCTCTATCTTCATTAATAACACTCAGCTTTCAGATACAGGCACCTACCAGTGTTTGGTCAACAACCTTCCAGATAGAGGGGGCAGAAACATTGGGGTCACCGGCCTCACAGTTTTAGGTGAGTGACAGGATGTTCCAGGCACCTTGGCTTTACTTGGGATATTCCTGACTCTACTCTTGAACGTATTTATTTCTGCCCATCCTTACTTGCCCTCTGGGTCTGCTCGTGTCCTTTTCCTGTCTCCTTTCCTGTCTGCCCCGTGTGGGCTCTGCTTCTTTCTGCTTTTTTACACACAACCTTCCCATCCCTTTCTCCACTTCTGGTGGCTGTCTAAAGCTGCTTAAATGATTTGTCCTGAAGGTGGCGAAAGGTGGTGTAAAATACCATCACAAGTGGCCTCTCACTTTTCTTCAGTGTTTACAGGATAGGGCATAGCGTTGAGAACAAGTTAAATCAAGAATCATATATTTTTCATGCAAAGCAGAAGTTTCAGCACATAGGAGAAAAAATTATTATTTCTGTCTACATAACACCAAGTAAGCTCCCTACAGTTCTCGGCTTACACTTCATGTCCTGGTGTAATCGCAGTAATACCTCCTTCTCCTCTCAGAAATCTAAGAGTGATGAGTTTAATTAGTCAATTTAGTCTTAATATTGAGACCCTACAGATTTAGGGCCTTTTTCATGGTGGCATAGGCAATGAACGATAAAGCTTAGATGAAAATGTAGGTCTCTTGTCTCAAACTGGTACTTCTTCCATTATATTGCAGTTAGACTGTCTCATACTAAATTAAGTCCATTCTAAACATGTTTTATTTCTCACTTCTGCTGTCTCGGAAATGAAACACTGGCCTCCTAAATGCAGACTTGTGGTAGAAGGGGCTAAATTCAGCTCATTTGAGGAGACCTAGAAGTGCTGAGAGGAGGCTGCTGCTCTAGATTGTCCTCCATCCTCTTCACATTGCAAAATCTACTCCCTTGTTCCTTGGCAAATTCTTGCCCTTCCTTTTCCCTTCCATTTTTGAGTTACTTGAGGATACCAGTCCTAGGGCTTTTTGCTGTTTTTCCCTCTTTGCATGACAATATGCTATGGCCTTGGTGCCTTACTTTCCCAGTCTTCAAACAAAATAAGAAAACTAAGGGCCAGGTTGGAGATTTCGATTCTAGAAATGTTTAAAATTGTAGAATTTTTAGTTATATTAAAATTATAGTTATATTGCATTATTTGTTATATTATTAATATGTAATTATTAATAATAAATAATATAATGATATATTATTAGCTATATTAAAATATATAAAATAGAATCATACTTTTAAAACTAAATATAGAGATTTAAAAATACTTGAGTACTGAATACAGAGTACTCATGGAAGGCAGTAACTGATGAGATTGTTTTACCCCATCACAGCAATTAGGATTCTCTGAGATTTTTTTTACTTTTCTTACCTTATATACCCTTATACCCTTTTGTTGTTGTTCTTCCCATACCTGCTTTCTTTCCTGGTTCCTCGGTCTATTGCACTTATCTTTTATGCATTCACACATTCATTTTGGAAAAGTTGAACACATTTATTGAAAAGTCATTAGCCCATTACATCATTAGGTGGATTTAAACTTTACTGCCTACATCCCCCAGCATGAGACTCCAAGCTGTGGACTTAGTTTATATTTTTATTTGCTTGCGTTCTTACTACAAAGCACGACCTTCTTCCTTTAGTGTTCTTTTTTTGGTAATTGTTTGTTTCGTGTCCTTTGTGTCCTTATCTGCCTTAAAATCTCCACTGTATTACAACCCAAGTAGTAGACATACTTGAACCTTACTCTGACTCCCCTGTAAAGCAGAATTTTAGTTTAAAATAGGTCTGTTTGGTTTTTGTTTGCAAAGTAACAAAGAACCTTGGGAAGATGGTCTTATCTAGAGAGTAAGCTGGCAGGGTCAGTGGTTATTCTTCCTTGAAATATCTTTTCTAAAAGTAGCTTCTTCCAGTAATTAAAAAAAAAAAATGTTAAATTGTGGTAAAATACACAAAACATGAAACTTACCATCTTAGCCAGTTTTTAAGTGTACAGTTCTGTAGTGTTAAATACATTCACATTGTTGTGCAGCCAACCTCCAGAACTCTCTTCATCTTGCAAAACTAAAACCCTGTGCTCATGAAGCAACATTTCCTTCTGCTCACCATCGGTAACCACTTTTCTATTTTCTGTTTCAATGGATTTGAAAACTCTTAGGTGCCTCATATAAGTGGAATCATTCTTTGTCTTTTTATGACTGCCTTATTTCACTTGGCCTAATGTTCTCAGGGTTCATCCATGCTGTAGCATGGGTCAGAATTCCCTTCCTTTTCAAGGCTGCATAATATCTCATAGTATGTGTATACCACGTTTTGTTTATCCATTCATCCATCCATGGACACTTGAGCTGTTTCCGTCCTTTAGCTACTGTGACTAATGCTGTGTAGATGCGTGTTCTCACTAATGTCTCGAAAGGCAGTCTGTGGGCATGAAGGACCTTAAGCAGTCTTTAGAGGAAGGAGAGCTAAACCAAGACCATAAGAGTCCTTGAAAATATCAAGAAAGGGTGTAGCCCCTTTTACGTGTTTACCTCCTGGCAGCTGAAGTGGTGGGTCCCCACACCTGTGCCCAAGTGAGTAGTACCTGTGAGTAGTACCGGACGAGCCACTGGCCCCACTCGTGAGGTGGTCTTCTGGTATGTGGTCTAGAAACTGTTATCTGAGGCTCCAGTGAACTGAATGTTGATGTCTTCTTCATCATCAGTTGGCTTACAGTAAATGCATCCTTTATTCCTTACTCTTCCTATTGTAGTTCCCCCTTCTGCCCCACACTGCCAAATCCAAGGATCCCAGGATATCGGCAGCGATGTCATCCTGCTTTGTAGCTCAGAGGAAGGCATCCCTCGGCCAACTTACCTTTGGGAGAAGTTAGACAATACCCTCAAACTACCTCCAACAGCCACTCAGGGTATGTACAGTGTTGCTTTACCCATTTAATCAGTTACCATGCAGAATTCAAATTCTGAGCCTCATGAAGTAATTAACTTTGATAGATTTTGAAAAATAACACACTGTATTTGTAACAGCTGAAAATATATCTGGATCATTTTGCGTTTTCAATTTTTAAAAGAATTAAACATTTTCTTTCTCCTGTACTGCCTTTATGAATCCCACCCAGTGGTAACTATATATGGAAATTCCATTCCATTACAGGGAAGATTTAAAATAGCTAAATGGTAGCTTCTTTGTAAAGTTAACTGTAAGATAATCCTTGAAGTTTATAATTGAGAATTCACTTCCTTCTTGAGGCACAACTGCCTATTTTAGTATGAGAACCATAAGCATGATCGTGAGAGGGTCAGTCATCCAGTTTTCTGCTTCAAGTCTAATTAGAGGATGAAGATGGGAAAAAGAATAGGAGAACGCCTCTGATCATGGGAGAACCAGGAGTTGATCACCCCAGACAGGTAAAGATGGAAGAGACATGACTATCGTCAATAACTTTCTATATGTTAGGCATGCTAAAGAACCAGGCCCACCAGCCCTTTAAGAACCTGTAAATTTCCTGTGAGAACCCCAACAGTAATATTAATGGGCCTTCCCGTCATTTTTTAATTTACTCAGCCCCAAATTCATTATTTAAAAAAAACTTCTCAGTGACAGGGGCATAATAACTTCTGGTTTACTCTCATAATGATTACAATGGTTCCCTATTGATTGCGAAATTGCTAAAAGTTTCAGCCACACTGTGAGGTATATAGCTTTTTTTTGTGGACTAATTTTGTTAATCTCACTACATGTAAATGACATGTTTAATCCAGCTCTTGTGTTGAAATCCTGAAAACCATATTTAAATTCCTAAATCAATCAATCAATAAATTCCAGATTTTCCAGTAAGTATTTCAGTAACAGTTTACCTCTCTGGGCCTGTGTTGCTTTTTTTTTTTTTTTTTTAAACAGGGGATTAAGTAATCATTTCCAAGGTTCTCTGCATCAGCACTAAAATTCTATGATTTATATTAAAAATGTTTCTGTGAAATATTGGGCTGAGTTTGAAATTACAAATGTATGCTTAAAAGTGCTTCTTTGTATGTAAGTTGAGAAATACCTGTAGAAAGAGCCTACCGCACCTTCTTTATCTCTGAGTAGATATATCAGTCGAGGTTTTTGATATCTTCTTTGCAACGTAAATATTTTTTGGTACTTTAGGTATGAAAGTTGAACTTAAGTGCTCAAGATGAAAATGTTTGCCGTTTGTCATTCAAACTCTGGATTCTTTATCAGAATTACTTTGAATAACTTCATTTATCATAACAATGCATGTTAAGTGAGTCAGAGTTTTTATTTAAATTTACGTCTTGGTTCTGATATTAATAAAATAGATCTCAAAATAGCATATAATCCCAAGTGTTTTCATAGATTCTGAAAACACTTTACTAATATGTTTGCTGTTGTTTAAACTCAAGAAGCATTCTCTGAGAAAAGAATGTTTGACACCAGGGAAGGGTACTTCAGAAGTCACATTAGTGACAGGGGCATAATCTTTGGGGATTAGAATTGTCTTTGTGTGTTGGGGCTAGCTTGAAAGAGCTCCTTCTGGCCAAATCTGGGACAGTGTGAAAAGTAAAATAAAGCTACCATCTATTGAATAAAATGAAAGTCCCCGAATCCTTGCTTATATGCATAAATAAATGGAGAGAAGGAAAAGCATTTTCTTATGGTGGAGTGCCAACTAATGTTTGTAGAAGGAATAATGGAGTTTGAAAATCACCATTGGTGTCTAAATAGTGGGCGAAGTTTGATGAGGAACAAGATAGATATTTACATAGTTCCAAAGTGTGCCCCCACATATTTCTTATTAATTACAAAGAAAGAAAGAACTTTAAAATGGGGAGACCTGTCAATACTGCCTTAACTGAGTGATCAAAGCGAACATTACCAACACTGTTACAAACTGATATCCTGTGTAGGGATCCCTGGGTGGCTCAGTGGGTTAGCACCTGCCTTCAGCCCAGGGTGTGATCCTGGAGACCCAGGATCGAGTCCCACGTTGGGCTCCCTGCAGGGAGCCTGCTTCTCCCTCTGCCTGTGTCTCTGCCCCCCTCTCTCTCTCTCTCTCTCTCTCTCTCTCTCTCATGAATCAATAAATAAAATCTTAAAAAAAAAGATATCCTATGTCTACCAATAGATACATGCCTTGAGGAGGACACAGCATCATTTCTGTGGTATTCTTGTCAAAAACACAAAATCTGAATCCAGTCATGAGGAAACATCAAACAGAGGTGAAGACAAAACTGTTCCAAATTGAAAGAGACTAAGGAGTTAAAATACAGTGCAGAATCCTGGATTAGATTCTATACAGGGAAAGAAAAAGCCATAAAGGACATTCCTGGTACAGTTGGTGGAATCCGAGTATAAACTGTATGTGGATCAGATGATACTATTGTGTTGATGTTAAATTTCTTCACTTTGAAACTTATACTGTGATTATGTAAAGAATGTCTTTGTTCTTAGGAAATATGAAGTATTTAGTTTGGCCCGTGCTTCTAAGGTCTGTACAATTGGTCCGGGTTTCGTTTAGTGTCTGGGCCTGTGTCACAGTTCGCCAGCCCCTCCCTCAGTGGTTCTTAACTGGGACAATTTCATTTGGCAATATTTGGAGACATTTTTGTTATCACAGCTGATATAGGAGGGTGCTACCAGCAGCTAGTGGGTAGAGGCTAGGGATGCCACCACAGTAAAGAATTATCTGGCCCATGGGGCACCTGGGTGGCTCAGTTGGTTGAGCGTCTAATTCTTGATTTCAGCCCAGGTCATGATCTCATGGGTTGTGAGATCAAGCCTCACTTCAGGTTCTATGCTCAGTGAAGAGTCTACTTGTCCCACTTTGTCCCTCGCCCTCTGCTCCTCCTCCCACTTCACTTGCTCACTCTCAAAATAGATAAAGTCTTAAAAAAATAAAATAAAAAAGAATTATCTGGCCCAAACTGCCAATGAATGAATTACATTAATATATTTTCTAATGTTAAATATCCTTGCATTTCTGGAATAAAATCTATCAGTTGTGATTATTTTTTAATAGATTTCTCCATTTGGTATGCTAACATTTTAATAGAGTTTTTCCTTTTGTGATCATAAGTGAGAATGGCCTGTGATTTTTTTTTTTCCTGTCTTTGCCCTGCCTGGTTCAATTTTGGTATCAGATTTTATAAGGGTTTCATAAAATGAGTTAGGCAATTTTCCCTCTTTTTTTCTATACTCTGAAATAGTATGAATAAGATGGAGATTATTTGATAATTTTATAAATTTGCCTATAAAAGCTTTGCCTCACTGCTATGTTTTGTTGGTAGATTTTTGACTACTGATGGTTTTTATAATGATATAAGTTTACTTAGATTTCTGTATCTTCTCTATTTTTCTAGAAAACATCATTTTGTCTGAGTTTATACATATTGACATCAAGTGGTTCATAGCATTCTCTATATGATATCAGGAGAATGTATTTAAAAGTGCAGGTTCTGGAGTCAGAGGACATGATGTAAAATCCTGGCTCCAGGGATGACTGGTTATGTGACCTTGTGCCCTAGTTTTCTTACATGTAAAATGGACACAATAGTAATTGCCTCACAGAGGTGGAATAAAATTAAGTGAAAACATGAGTAAAACTTTTAGAATAGCATCTGGCATAAATAGTAAGCACTTAATACATACTAATGTTTGTATTATCATTAGTATTATTATTCTCATATATGTTAAAACTCTATTATATTCCCCTTTTCATAATTAATCCTGTTATTTATGCTTTTTCATCTTTATTTTTTGGATCAATCTTGTAAACGAGCTTTCGAATTTTACTTTTGTATACTGATATACATTTCTATTATTCATTTATCCATTCAACAGATATATCTTAGGTATCTGCTAGGTTCCAGACACTGTTCTAGGTGTTGGAGACACAGTGAGAACAGAGTAGAAATGCTTCCCTCCAGAGAACTTATTTTCTAGTGGGTGGAGATTGACTATAACAAATCAGTAAATTGCAATTTATTATCAGGTGATATGTACCTTAATTTAAAAGTGCTTTATTTCTAAAGCATGCTAACCATCATCTGAGCTTTCAGTGAGTTAGAGTCGTTTTGCCGGTGGAAGGTCTTGGCTCCATCTTGATGGCTGCTGACTGGGTGGTGGTTGATGAGGGTTGGTGTGGCTGTAGCAATTTCTTGCAGTAAGACAATAATGCAGGGAGCCACATGGATCCATCCTTCCTTTCATGAATGATTTCTGTGTAGCATGCGATGCTCTTTGATAGCATTTTACCCACCGTAGAACTTCCTTCAAAATTGGAGTCTGTCCTCTCAAACCCTGACACTGTTTTATCACGTAAGTTTATGTCCTATTCTGAATCCTTTGTCATGTTTCGGCAACCTTCACAGCATCCTCACTAGGAGTAGATGTTATCTCAAGAAACCACTTTTTTTTTTTTTGCTGATCCATAAGAAGCAGCTACTCATCCACTAGAAGTTCTATCATGAGATTGCAGCACTTCAGTCACACATTCAGTCTCCAATTCTAGTTCTCTTGCTGTTTCCCCCACATCTGCACTTAATTGCTCCACTGGGGTCTTGAACCCCTCAAAGTCATCCGTGAAGGTTGGACTCAGCTTCTTCTAAACTCCGGTTAAGTTGCTGTTTTGTCCTCTTTTCCTATGAATCATGAATGTTTTTAGTGGCATCTGGAATGATGATTCCCTTCCGGATTCAGATCCATTAGAGGAGTCACTTGCTATGGCAGTAGTAGCCTTATGAAATGTGTTTCTTAAATAATAAGACTTGGAAATCAGAGTTACCCTTAATCCCCCTGGCAGAATGGATGTTGTGTTAACAGGCATAGAAACAACGTTAATCATGTTGTCTATCAGAGCTCTTGGATGACCACTGTCCATAGGGAGTGATCTTTTGAAAGGAATCTTTTTTTTTTCTGAGCAATAGGTCTCAACAGTGGGCTTAAAATATTCAGTAAACCATGTTGTAAACAGATGTGCTGTCATCTAGGCTTTGTTGTTCCCTTTATAGAGCACAGGCATGGTAGATTTTATCATAATTCCAAAGGGTCCTAGGATTTTTAAAATGGTAAATGAGCATTGGCTTCAGCTTAAAGACACTAGTTGCATTAGCCCCTAACCAAAGAGTCGGTCTGTCCTTTTGAAGCTTTGAAGCCAGGCATTGACTTCTTCACTCCAGTTATGAAAGTGCTAGATGGCATCTACTTCCAGTAGAAGGCTATTTTGACTACCTTGAAAACCTGTTGTTTAGTGTAGCTACGTTTATCTGAGCTAGATCTTCTGGATAACTTGGTGCAGCCTCTCCATCAGCGCCTGCTGCTTCCCCTTGCAGTTTTATGTTACAGAGGTGGCTTCTTCCCTTAAACCTCATGAACCAACCTCTGCTAGCTTCCAACTTTTCTTCTGCAGCTTCCTCACCTCTCTCAGCCTTCCTAGAATTGAAGAGAGCTAAAGCCCTGCTCTGGATTAAGCTTTGGCTTAAGGGAATGTTGTTGCTGGTTTGATCTGTCCAGACCACTGAAACTTTCTCATTATCAGCAATAAGGCTGTTTCGCTTTCTTGTTACTCATGTGTTCACTGGAGTAGCACTTATAATTTCCCTCAAGAGTTTCTCTTTGTCTTCACAACTGGGCCAACTGTTTGGTGGAAGAGGCCTAACTTTTGACCTATCTGGTCTTTCAACATGGCCTTCCTCACTAAGCTTAATCATTTCTAGCATTTAATTGAGTAGAGTGTGTCTTCAAATGAATGAATGAATGAATGTCATTGTAGGGTTATTAATTAGTGTGTCTCAGGTAAGAGGGAGACCTGGAGTGAGGGAGAGAGATGGGAATGGCCAGTCACTGGAGCAGTCAACACACACACAACATTTTTTTTTTAATTAATTTTTATTGGTGTTCAATTTACCAACATACAGAAAAACACCCAGTGCTCATCCCGTCAAGTGTCCACCTCAGTGCCCGTCACCCATTCCCCTCCAACACCCGCCCTCCTCCCCTTCCACCACCCCTAGTTCGTTTCCCCGAGTTAGGTGTCTTTATGTTCTGTCTCCCTTCCTGATATTTCCCAACATTTCTTTTCCCTTCCTTTATATTCCCTATCACTATTATTTATATTCCCCAGATGAATGAGAACATACACTGTCCTTCTCCGATTGACTTATTTCACTCAGCATAATACCCTCCAGTTCCATCCACGTTGAAGCAAATGGTGGGTATTTGTCATTTCTAATTGCTGAGTAATATTCCATTGTATACATAAACCACATCTTCTTTATCCATTCATCTTTCGATGGACACCGAGGCTCCTTCCACCGTTTGGCTATTGTGGCCATTGCTGCTAGAAACATCGGGGTGCAGGTGTCCCGACGTTTCATTGCATCTGAATCTTTGGGGTAAATCCCCAACAGTGCAATTGCTGGGTCGTAGGGCAGGTCTATTTTTAACTCTTTGAGGAACCTCCACACAGTTTTCCAGAGTGGCTGCACCAGTTCACATTCCCACCAACAGTGTAAGAGGGTTCCCTTTTCTCCGCATCCTCTCCAACATTTGTTGTTTCCTGCCTTGTTAATTTTCCCCATTCTCACTGGTGTGAGGTGGTATCTCATTGTGGTTTTGATTTGTATTTCCCTGATGGCAAGTGATGCAGAGCATTTTCTCATGTGCTTGTTGGCCATGTCCATGTCTTCCTCTGTGAGATTTCTCTTCATGTCTTTTGCCCATTTCATGATTGGATTGTTTGTTTCTTTGGTGTTGAGTTTAATAAGTTCTTTATAGATTTTGGAAACTAGCCCTTTATCTGATATGTCATTTGCAAATATCTTCTCCCATTCTGTAGGTTGTCTTTTAGTTTTGTTGACTGTATCCTTTGCTGTGCAAAAGCTTCTTATCCTGATGAAGTCCCAATAGTTCATTCTTGCTTTTGTTTCCTTTGCCTTTGTGGATGTATCTTGCAAGAAGTTACTGTGGCCAAGTTCAAAAAGGGTGTTGCCTGTGTTCTCCTCTAGGATTTTGATGGAATCTTGTCTCACATTTAGATCTCTCATCCATTTTGAGTTTATCTTTGTGTATGGTGAAAGAGAGTGGTCCAGTTTCATTCTTCTGCATGTGGATGTCCAATTTTCCCAGCACCATTTATTGAAGAGACTGTCTTTCTTCCAGTGGATAGTCTTTCCTCCTTTATCGAATATTAGATGACCGTAAATTTCAGGGTCCACTTCTGGGTTCTCTATTCTGTTCCATTGATCTATGACACACACAACATTTGTCCATTAAGTTTGTTGTCTTATATCGGTGCATTTCATGGCACCTTCAAACAATTAAAATAGTAACATCAAAGATCACCATAACCAATATTATAATAATGAAAAAGTTTGAAATATTGTGAGATTACCACAAGGTGACACAGAGACCCAAAATGAGCAGATGCTCTTGGAAAATGGTACCAATAGACTTTTAATCCAAGGTTGCCACAAACTATCAGTACCTAAAAAAAAATGTAGTCCTTGTGAAGTATACTAAAATAAGGTATGGCTGTATATAGAATGAGAAACTTGCTAATTCTATTATTCAGATATTCCGTTCTTTACCAATATTTTATCTTTTTCAGTTATTTTATGAGAGAGATGTGTTCAAAAATTACACAGTAAGGGGACCCCTGGGTTCTTCAGTGGTTAAACATCTGCCTTTGGCTCAGGATCAAGTCCCTTTAAAAAAAAAAAAAAATTTTATTTATTTATTCATGAGAGACACAGAGAGGCAGAGACACAGGAAGAGGGAGAAGCAGGCTCCATGCAGGGAGCCCAACGTGGGACTTGATCCTGGGGCTCCAGGACCACGCCCCAGGCTGAAGGCAGCACTAAGCCGCTGAGCCACCAGGGCTGCCCTAAATAAATAAAATCTTTAAAAAAAAATCACACAGTAGGATTGTGATTTGTCACAATTTGGATTGGATTGTGGATTTGTCAGTTTGTCCCTGCATTTATACTGATTTTTTTTTTAACCCACTCTAATCAGCCTGTGTCATTAGGTGCTTATGGGGTATTATATCTCCCAGATTTTTCTATGTTTAGTATGCATTTTTACGTTATTTTAATTGTTATTAAAATTCCTATAGTAGGTTTCTTGGGTTAATTCTTGCTAGTATGTTTCTATTTTATGGTTTACTTATTTTCAGGTTTTCATATTTTATGTTTTAGATGTTTTGCTTGTAAGCAGCTTATGTTTGGATTTAATTTGGTGTTCAGTCTACAATCTGAGACTTTGTTCTTTGATTAGATCCATTTATATTAATTGTGATAATACATGTAGTTCAGTTAATTTCTAATATTAATGTTTTTTCTACCAAGCTTCTTTTACCTTTCCGTGCTATTTACTGATTATTGCAGTGTTGGTTTCTTTTTTTTAAATCATGCCTTTTTTCCTTCTTTGTTCCCAAGAAATCCTCTGTTGTCCTCATCCTTTCATAATTTAATACAGTGAAGAGAGATGATTAACCCTCCTGTTTGCTGCTTGTTGAGAACTCTGCAGAACTTACTATGGAGGTCATAGATGGAGCAGGAGAGTGTCTCAAACATCACTGTAGTCCACCATTGTCATGTCCCAGGGCGAAGCCTGAGGCCCAGAGAGATGACCAAGTTTGCCCAGGGGCTACATAGAAAGCACTTCTATTCTTTTGCCACGTCTGGAGCCTCAGGAATCTGATTCTCCTTGAATTGCCACTGCTGAGTCCCTTCCCAGTGAGTGTTTCCATAATTCTTTCATGGGTAGTAAAAAAAAAAAAAAAAAAGGTTTTCACCCACTTCAGTTGCTGAATAAATAGCTGCTTATTTCCTCCTTATCAAGATATTATTCTCAGTGAAGGCAAATTTTTCCTTTTTGTTTTTGTCCTCTCACATAAAGAAGCAAGTCCTGTGCAATGTTCAGTCTTCCCTCTTTAAAAAGTAAATACCAGCAATCGTCACAACCATATTGATTTGTTTATACAGTTGTCCATTCTATAAATACATGTGTGTCTGTGTGCGTCTGTACACACAAAGACACAACCCTTATTTTGTGCAACTACTTCAGTGTAGTGTGTTTGGGAAAGTAGAGAGATAGGAAGATAGAGACATATCTTTATTCTAGAGCTCACTGTCCAGTGAGGGAGACAGAGATAGAGAGGTAATTGTAGTACTACTGACTGTTGGATGCTATAAAAATGTTTACTCTTAACCTTTATTTCCCAAAGAATCTACAAAGAACTATATAGGGAAAGAGTTTCCTGAACAGAAAAGGATCTTAAAGGATGAGTAGAAATTTTACTAGGGAAAAGGGGTTATTATTAGTAGAGGGAGCCATGCATGCAAAGTCTTGCACATGAAAAGTTTGATGCTTTTAAGTGTGGAAAAGCTATGAAGCTGACAAAGATTCGTGAAGGTTCGGCTAGAGAAGAGGTTGGAGGGTTCAGGTCCACATTGTGAAAGGCATTGTATAGCATTCAGTCTGGAGGTTGTCTTTGAGACTGTGGGTGTTCCCAGGCATTTATAAAGGAAGAAAAGTTATCCAGATCTGCATTTTAGAAGCAGCTGCAGCAGTCAGGGTGTGAGAATGATAGCCTGGCCAGAGATGGGAGACTTTGGTAATAGCTCCATCAAGGAATGAAGAGGGCCAGAAATGAGGCCCTTGTGACAGGAATGGAGAAGGGACGAGGATGGGGGGTGGGATTCAGGAGACACTGAAGACAAAAATCAACAACACTTGGGGCTCAGAGAAGAGTCAGAGTCAGCTCAGATTTCTGTCGTAGGCCCATTGAATCAATAACAACTGTATTAACTCAGAGAAGGAATACTTAGAGATTTGCTGAAGGAGTGAGTGAGTGGTCCTCTGGGGGCTGAAATAATGATAACAGGTAGCATTTCTTGAGCACTAAATACCATTCTCCTTTGAGAATTAAAGCTTAACTGTCAACATAGAGACATGTTGATTCCAAAGAATCTACTGATGTCAAATTAAAAGCAAGAACACTCAGAGTCAGCATTTCTGGGAACATGGACAGAAGTGAGTAGGAGAGAAGCAGTCACGATCTAACCCATCTTGCTTGCAGCTGTTGCCATGTTGTAAGTGTGTGTTTGTGTCCCAGTCTACCGCTAATGGCGAGTCACTCTTGCAAGTAAATATTAGTAAGTTTATATACATAGTATATTTTATACATGCTGTGTGAGTGGTATTCTGGGAAATAACAAGTTTTAAAAGCAAAAAAAGTCCTTAGCTTGGTAATTATGATGTGTGATTCCATGTAATGTTAATACTGCGGGTTCCAAATATTACATTATTCAGATATTGCCCACCAATGTCCAACATTATTTTCCAGTGTTTGAATATTTGCTGTAGACTTCAGTTCTTTGCAAATTCTTCAGTAGCAGAAATGCAAAGAGAAAGAGATGAGGAATGTTGGTTTGGAAATACACTGACATGAAATCAGAAATGAATTTAAAATCTGAATTGGCAAAAGCTGTATCTGTTTCGGTGGCAAAGCCAAAGCAGAGCAAAAGCAAACAGACAAAATATTTTCATTATTAAATTTAAAAAGCTAATAGGAGGGCAGCCCGAGTGGCTCAGCAGTTTAGCACTGCTTTTAGCCCAGGGTGTGATCCTGAAGACCTGGGTTCGAGTCCCATGTTGAGTCCCACGTCAGGCTCCCTGCATGGAGCCTGTTTCTCCCTCTGCCTGCGTCTCTGCCTCTCTCTCTCTCTCTCTCTCTCTCTCTCTCTCATAAATAAATAAATAAATAAATAAATAAATAAATAAATCTTTAAAAAATAAATAAATATACATTTACAAATATTTTTTTAAAAAAGGCTAATAGCACATATTCTAATGTGCGCCTAATGTATACTTTGGATACTCTCTTAATGGGGACAGAATCTTTCCCTGTCTATTTTTCATCTACATCTCAATTCATTGAATATAAATACAAAAATGAAATAAAATTTTCCATGTCTCTAAAATTGGTGATGAGAAAAAAAATCAAGATTATTGGATAGAAAACTTGATACTACACAGTGTTTTAAAATTTTTTTAGAATGACAGTTTAAATATTAAGTATTTATAATATTATTTTTGAATTTTAAAATCAATTTTAATTTGGCTTTATTTTGTGATATTGTTCCCCCTTTTTTGCTATTTATTATCAAATATATCAGGTTGAGATAATATATAATTTTGTCAGAATTGGTTCAAATAACAATAAACTGTGTATTCATTATTTTTTTTTTCTGATTCAGGATACTTCTGAAGCTTTTTTTTTAAAGATTTTATTTTATTCATGAGAGACAGAGAGAGAGAGAGAGGCAGAGAGAGAGAGAAAGGCAGAGACACAGGCAGAGGGAGAAGCAGGCTCCATGCAGGGAGCCTGACATGGGACTTGATCCTGGGTCTCCAGGATCACGCCCTGGGCTGAAGGTGGTGCTAAACTGCTTAGGCATCAGGCTGCTCTTTAAAAAAAAAAAAAAAAAAAATTATTTATTTGTTCATGAGAGACAGAGAGAGAGAGAGAGAGAGGCAGAAACACAAGCAGACTCCATGCAGGGAGCCCTACGCGGGACTCGATCCCTGGTCTCCAGGATCACGCCCTGGGCTAAAGGTGGCGATAAACCGCTGAGCCACCCGGGCTGCCCACTTCTGAATCTTTTATATAAGAAATGACTGACTGTTTATTATTATGGCCACTTATTATTCCAAAGTACTTAAATCATATAAAAGTATAGAATAATTCATGATTTAGGAATTCTTATCTCTCAACCTCAGATCCTGAGTATTAATATCTGTTGGGGATTTGGAGACATCTGACATTTTCCCAGTTTCTTGACTGATTTTTCGTATGACTCAGAAAAATATATAAATTCCCCAAGTGATGCCAGGATGGAATTCCTCCATGGACGCTTTACCAGGCACTGTACTATGCCTGTGGCATGAATTACCTCATTTTGTCCCCACAGCAACCCATGATATGCTGGTAGCTCTGTGTTACCCATGAGGAAATTCGCTGGTAGTTGGTAGGGCAGACCCAGCCCAGGTGGTCTAAGCCTAGAACACCAGCTCTTAGTGTAGCATCCCTCAGGCAGTCAGAAATACGGTTCTGGGCCTAAGGAGAACGGATGGACGTGGACATGGACACTTACATTTATTTCCCTGTGATTCTGAAGGGCATCCTAATCCAGCTGCGTGGTTGGTGTGGGATCCAGTGTGGCTGGGAGCTGATGCGGTGGGCTGGGATGGCACGCGTGCTTTCCAAACTGTGCTTGCACGTGGTTGGACTTTACCTATCCTTAAAGAAGATCGTAAGAACATTTGCTTTCTAACTTCAGTTCAACAAATTACTTCTGCACCAGAGCAGGCCAAGTGAAGTGACAGACTGAGCTGAAGAATTAGTCCTTTTTCACTTGAGAAAGAGCCCTGTGCTTGCTAAGGAGGGGCTCCCGTCTGCTCTTTGCCTTGAGCCTGAGGACAGCCCTGTCCTGCTTGTGGCCAATCCTCTCTCAACAATGTGCCTCCTTCCCTGATTCCATTGTGAGTTAGCCCTAGCTAAGTTCACCTGGTGGCACGTCAACCAGAGTTAGGAATACTTCGTTCTGTCAGTCTGCCCGTGGTCTCTGTGTCTAGAGAGATGCAGAACGGTGACTTCATCTTTTAAAAATAGCCCTTTAAAGCAAGAATCTTTAAAGTTTACCTCTTTCTACATGCCAGAATGGTGCTTAGTTCAGCTGTTAAAAGTCTCCCAAGTTATCTCTATGAAAATGTCAACAAAATTACTGGTTTGGTGTGAGCTGATCAAATTCCTAGAATTTCAGGGCTTAGGAAAACAGCTTCTCCCTCTGCCTGTGTCTCTGCCTCTGTCTCTTTCTCTGTGTGTGTCTCATGAATAAATAAAATCTTTAGAAAAAAAAAAAAAAAGAATCAATCACCTGAGCCACCCAGGCGCCCTGCCACTCCCACCAGCCTCATCTTTTAATGAGACAGGCAAAAAATGTCAACAAATGGTGTTAAATGCCAGCACTAGATAATACACGGTGCTGAAGAGCACATAGGAGCGGTGTTTAATGAAGGCCTGGCAAATCAAGTAGAAAACACAGGAGGAGAAAACACTTTCCTCCCAGGCTGGCCCAACTACAGAGTGAATTCACTGAAAGGCTCTCGCACATCGGTAGCCCTCAGAGTTTTTTGGGTTTTTTTGTTTGTTAAGGAAAAGGAAATAATAACACAGGTGTAAACAAAGTAACCACCAAATATATTGACTTGGTGTGTCCAATACAATTCAGACGTCCAAATTCTTCAAACGTCATGTTCTGAATAAGCAAGATGCCCATCTAATATGGATTTGACCCTTTAAATTTCCCATTAAAAAACAAAAACAATAGCAAGGAAAAAAAATGTCCTTTCCTTGGCTTGTTTACTTAAGTTAATTCCAGAAAGGTACTCAATAAATATTTACTTCTTAAATGACTTAACCAATAAATGCATGCAGTGCTGTGGTTAGGTCTGCTTTTGCTGACCCGCCTCCTCTGCCTCCGCCTTTGCTCCAGATAGAAACGAAGATTGCAGCAGAAACAAGATAATGTTAGTTTCTTGGAAAAATAGCCCAGGGTAGGGGTAGCTCCGGGTGTTGCCCTAGGAATACATGGACTTTGTGCCAGAGATGTGCCATCAGGATGCTTTCTGCTTTCTCCTAAATTCGCAGCTATTTTGAGTGGTTGAGAAGGGAGGCAGGGAAGCCTAGAGCTTAGATCTAAGACAGCCCCCCATCTAATTCCAGTTTTGTGTAACTAGCTGTGTGATCTTATTACTCACTTAAAGCCCCAGTCTCCTTACCTGTTCAGTGGGATTAATAATAATACCTCATGGCGTCATTGTGAAGATTAAGATAATACTATGAAAGCTTAACCAATGCTTGGCACATGGTACTAGCTATTAATCTTAGTTTATTGTTCCTGTGATTTACATTTTGTTTACAAGCAATAAATAATCCGTGCTAATGTTGATGAATTAATAAAAAATGAACTGGGATCCCTGGGTGGCGCAGCGGTTTAGCGCCTGCCTTTGGCCCAGGGCACGATCCTGGAGACCCGGGATCGAATCCCACATCGGGCTCCCGGTGCATGGAGCCTGCTTCTCCCTCTGCCTGTGTCTCTTCCTCTCTCTCTCTCTGTGACTATCATACATAAATAAATAAAAAAATTAAAAATAAATAAATAAAAATAAAAAATGAACTACTGAAACATTTCTGGGTAATAGCAGTGCGGTGGCCTTGAAAATGCGCTGCTCCTCTACAACACGGCAGACCGGCAGCCCCAGCTGCTTCCTCCAGCGGCTGCCACTGCTTTGCACCCAGTTTGCTTTCACGGGGGCTGCTCCCAGCCGGTGACCAGCACAGCGGTCGGCTACGCAGGCCTATTCCTGCAAGCTGTGACTGCTTTACCAGGTGACTTCAGCTCAGAGGCTCCCCATGGGCCTGATGGAGACTTCCGTAACACTGGCAGCAATCTGAGATGCTCCCTGCCTGGCCCTCCTTCACCACCATCCCCACCCTTCACAGGGTCCAGACCTGCACTGCAGTCTCAGGCACCCCCACCCTCCCCAGCTTCCTCTCCCATCTCCTGTCCTGGAATTTCTTCCACTAAACCTCTGGCTCATCTGGGCATCTTGCTTTGTGAAGGATCCAGACTTCCAGTTATAAGGGTAGTTGGAAGTAACGACCCCTGGAGCACGG
This sequence comes from Vulpes vulpes, assembly GCF_048418805.1. Classification (NCBI taxonomy): domain Eukaryota; kingdom Metazoa; phylum Chordata; class Mammalia; order Carnivora; family Canidae; genus Vulpes; species Vulpes vulpes. Next base: position 120,078,662 of record NC_132780.1, on the reverse strand, counting down.
AGTGGATATTTTCTCCATCAAGTCTAATGAATTTTAGCTTCATCTTTACGTTTATTGCGTTTCCTCAGAATTGAAATTTGGTGTTACTGGTTGTAAATTCTCCAGGACAAACATTAGCCACTGTTTCCTCGGGGAAGGCCACTCACATTTAGGACCTCAGACTAATCAGCAGATTAAGTTGTGAGATTGCATTCAATTAGGGCAGGCCTCCACGTCTCCATGTCTTTAACGTGACGTGATTTTAGTCTTTTCACGAACCAAAGAAATCTCTTTGGCAAAGGCTATGGATGGCTCTCCAGTGTTTATTTTTAAATTTTGTCTGCTGTTGATTTCTTTGGTTCTCTTAATGCCTCCCCCACCCCCAACTGCTCACTTGATTATGATTTTTGTGACAGACCAGATCCAGGGGACAGTCACCATCCGGAACATCAGTGCTCTGTCTTCAGGCTTGTATCAGTGTGTGGCTTCTAATGCCATCGGAACCAGCACCTGTCTTTTGGATCTCCAGGTGATTTCACGTAAGTATATACAATTCTGATGTCGACTCTGGGTCTGGAACACCAAAGATCTTTGTTACACCAGGGAATGAAGAATTTCTCTGGATTGTTTTTAGGTCATTTGAAGATTAAGTAGAAATTCTCTTGGTTTTATTAATTATTGAAATGTTTTATAAATGTGTTAGCATGCTTTTCAGCCTCCACACTGTGACATCTTCTTTATGACACAGTATCTTTCTCCTCCAGATGATTAGAATCAAATTGGTCACTTGTCTTCAAGTGATTGCATAGTGCTGTAGACATTATAGAAACTTACAATGGTCTCGTGGCCACAGCAAGACCTTCTTGTGTTTTCTCCTAATCCCTTTATATCTGCTTAATTGTTAGGTGGCCATAAATAAACAGTGCAGACATTTTCTCTTTATTTGAGAATTCTGGGTTATTTGAATTCCACTTACAAAAAGTAGTGATCTGGTTGGGCTGAGGCGATAGTTATTGCCAGGGTTCTTTTGGGCGGATCACACAGTTGGGCATCTTTGGCCTGTTCTGCTCTAAGTGTGGCTCTACTGAAGTGGTGAGTCCTGTAATGTTCGTTCATTCAGCAAGTGTCTGTGAGCCTACGGTATGTTAGTCCTAGCCACTGAGGACACAGGTTAACTGAGATTTAATTTTATATGAATGCAACACTTTAGGCAATTTTGTGCATTTTAAGAAGATTCTGTGGTGAACTTACATATTTATGAAGTTGTATGAGTGTATGCTATTTCTCTTTCTCTCTCTCTCTCTCTTTTTTGTTCTTTAAATCTACCTTAAATATATTTTGCAGCCCAGCCCAGGAACATTGGACTAATAGCTGGAGCCATTGGCACTGGTGCAGTTATTATCATTTTTTGCATTGCACTAATTTTAGGGGCATTCTTTTACTGGAGAAGCAAAAATAAAGAGGAGGAGGAAGAAGAAATTCCTAATGAAATAAGGTTTGTGTATCAGACAATTTGTCCTACATGGTCATTGTCTGTATTTCTATTAATTTTGGCAGCTAAGATTTCTTTGCTAATCCAGTGGCTGTGATGGCCAAGACCGTTACCAAGTCATCTTTTCTTCTGTGTTATACCACTTTTCCTCATGATACTGCTCAGCATCACTTACTGGATCATGAAAGGGGAAGAGGGTCTGAAATGTGCCCAACCAGGAGGACACACATGAAAATTTCCTTCACCTCCCATATCCCAAAGATAGGTGAGGTTAAGGTGGCTGCCACAGTAGAAAAGTTAGTTTAGTAAAGAAATGTGTTTGACATCAGCATTTATAATAGAAGCTAGAAGGAACACCACAAGAGCATACCCATACCTGTGTGCACAGAGAGGCCAAACAGTATGGCTTGGTGTGAGAGACAGGTCAAAGATAAGAACCTCTTCAGAAAATAATGTGAAAATCATCTTTAAAGAAAATTGACTCTTGGCATATTGTAGGGTCGGGGAGTTCGAGCCCAGTCTCATACTGTACCCTATCATATCCTTGTTGAGAATGCTTTAATGACTGCAGTCTACTTAGCATGAGTCACACAGCCCTTCAGGATCTGACCCTTCCCTGCTTCCCTGGTCCTCTGACCACATCCATGATCACTGGTGATCTAGTCTATTTTGTAGCCTCTCATGCCTTGGGATCTTTGCTCAAGCCTCCACCCTCTTCCTGGACCAAACTACTTCCCTTTTTATCCATCTCTTCGGTAAATTCCTTGATCTGATTCAAGACCAGTCCAGGCATCACTTCCTCACAGAAGTTGACTCTAGTCCCTTGTCCAGCCTTTCAGACTTGGAGATGTTCTTGGATTGATTGTCACTCTCGTTTGGCCATAGGCCTCTGGGGTATAGGAGCTGTGTCCTTTTTTTTTTTTTTTTACATAAAACATCTAGTAGAATGCCCGATACTCAATAAATGTTGAATGAATTAGCTAACAGCTTAGGTTAAATTAGTGACTTCTCTTAGCCTCTTGTAATTCTTAAGGGTTTGGTCTGTATGCAAGGATAGATTTCATCCCAGCATAAGATCACTGAGAAAAATCACTCATCAGCACACCACAGTGAGTTCTCAGACCCCCAAAAAGTGCAATAAAGTCAGGTCAACTCTAACCATTTTTTGAAGTTCCTCACACCCACAGCTTGGTTTTTTACAGCAGCAAGCTCAGTGGATTTCTTTAAGGTCTATTTTCCTATTTAGAGGGGGGAAAAAAAAAGTTATATACACACAGATGCACATACATATACACACGCATTTTTTCAGTTATTTTGGAAAATATAGTCTGAGAGATGCGACCTCAGACTTTTCTGCCCTTGGCTATTGAGAAGCTGAGGGAACATTTTTCTTGAGCGTTGTCTCAAAGGGAATGAGTGTCAGCCGAGGCCACCAGAACTGATATGTTTGCTTTCGTGGTAGTACGGTCTATCCTGAGGGTTTGTATCTCACAGACAGACTGGGCTTAGCAGAAGAAGAGAGAGTCCTGGGCAGGAGGGTAGGGTGACATTCAAGTAAATCCTGACGACAACTTTATATTTTCCTCCTTTTCAGAGAAGATGATCTTCCACCTAAATGTTCTTCTTCTGCCAAAGCATTTCACACCGAGATATCCTCCTCAGAGAACAACACATTGACCTCTTCCAATACCTACAACAGTCGATACTGGAGCAACAATCCAAAAGTTCCCAGAAACACGGAGTCATTCAACCACTTCAGTGACTTGCGCCAGTCTTTCTCTCTCCACTCAGGCAATGCCAATATTCCATCCATCTATGCTAATGGGAGCCACCTGGCCCCAGCTCCCCATAAGACTCTAGTAGTGACAGCCAACAGAGGGTCACCCCCGCAAGTCATGTCCAGGAGCAATGGCTCAGTCAGCAGGAAGCCTCGGCCTCAACACACACAGTCGTACACCGTCAGTCAAGCGACACTCGAGCGAATTGGTGCTGTCCCTGTCATGGTGCCAGCCCAGAGTCGGGCAGGGTCCCTGGTATAGCACCTGAGCCGATAAAGTATTCAGAAAAGAATCAGTGGAATGCCCCATGCAGGGAGAGGGTGGGGTGAGCAAGTGCTGGGAAAGAAACACTTTCCTTACATAAGGATACTACTGAAAAGCACAAAGGAAAAGGCAATGCTGTTACCTGGCCAGTGAGATTTGCGAAATGAACTGGAATTCTTCATCCTGAAGACTCGTTTCCCCACTACAGATGTCCCAGCATTCTATTAAAACAAACTGGATCTCAAAGATGTGCCAAGCCAAGGAAAAAGATATAAGAGCAGAATAACACTTAAAACCCAAACTGCAGTCCGCATGGGCTTATTCTTTAATTCATGCCTAACTTAATAATTTTTCAAAAGACTAAAGTGCCAGGTAAAGTTTAAATAATGAAATTATTTAAAAACATAGTTGTCTTTAGGAAAATTAATGAGCAACCCTGGGATCGTCACCGTTCCCTCTTTATCTAGAGGGCTTAATGGGCATGAATGGTTAATATTGGTCCCAACAGGGCTGGCTCTTGTATCATAGAGTCCAAACTTTTTTTACACAAACAAAATTCAGTAAGAAATGGGGGAAGACAAAAGAAACTTCTCTGAGAAGCCCATTCATATTTATTTATTTATGTCTTCCTGAACCATGAATTTCATATTTGGAATGTTGCTATATTGACAGATTCTTGCCTGTCTGTGTTTTTCTAGGGTCTGTTCCAGGTCCATGACAATTACTGTTCATTATTTCCTGGAAAAATATTTTTTTAAAAGAAAACTATTGTTTTTTTTTTTTTTAAAGAAAATCCATGAGAGGCATAGGGCTGGGAAAGACAAGAGTGTTATTAACAGCATGTTCAGTGATGGTGTTGGTCGAGCCCTGTGGGAGGCCCATGGTGGGAGGGAAAGAGCTGGGTGCTGTGGGCCGCACAGGAGCCGGAAGGCAGGTGGGAGGGACTCGGGCCTTCTTGGCAGCCTCAGAGCCCGGCTGTCCAGGGCTCCCTTCCTATCACACCAGGTTGCTCTTAATGAGGGCACCACCCGATGCCTTTTGGACTGAGGTAGATAACTTTCTCCTTGTTTGACAAGTGGAGGTTAGTAGGTTGTTACAGGGAGGGCGGCAGTGGTTCTGTTTTTGTTTCCAAAATAACTATTTTTGCAAAAGAGATAAGAGTAAGACAAAAGGGATGCCTTCAGGTGTGCCCCTGGGTGAGTCTGCCCTATGTTTGTCACAGCTCAGGGTTGCAGTTTTGCCCAGATGCATTTTTACACCACTGTAAAGAGACTTCCTTCTGTGATTAATGACCTGGCTTGGCTGGCCTTGGAGTTCACCAGATAATTTACCGACTCCCCACTCTTGTTTTGTGCTGTGTGGATCTGGGCATACTTGTATCGGGGACTATCTCGCCTTAATCACACTTTAAGCAGCACAGAAATGATTTCGTCCCAGAATCGTTCTCTGAATTATTTATGAGGCCAACCTCGTGGTTCGATAAGAGCATCATTCTGTTCCCAATGTTGTCTCTCACTCCCTCTTCGCACTATGCCTTTTGCCCTCTTTTCCTGCGAGCAGAGCCATCACAGGGAGTGGCTTCCTGATTTTCAGACCCATTTGAATAAATGGAAACCAGCAGCTGCTGGGGACACTGTTTTCTGGGAGGGCTAAGCTCAGAACCTAACCAATTGCAGCCATTTCGATATTGATGAAATGCTGAATTTATGTTAGCATTACTTATTTTTTCCATGTGATGGTTCTTGACTTTGTAAAAATTTAAATAAATGAATGTCTATACTTTTTATAAAGAAGAGTGAAAATACCGTGACAGAAAAGACACTATCAGATGTTGTTTAGAAAGCATTTATCTTGCATTTCTTTATTCTTTCTAATTATCTAAAATTCAATAAAAGTTTATTCATATAAAAACAAGTTGTCATTTATTATCATAATACATTGATGAATTTCTGAGTTTATAGTGTTCTATTTAATGTTATAAGAATTTTCCATTCTGTCAAGTAGTATTCATAATAATTTTAATGAGCGAATAGTACTCTTACTCTTGTTAGAAATTTGAGTCCAGTTCTCATGTGTATGACCGAAGATATAATGACCATTTTCATATATTGAGCTATTTTCCTATTTCCCAGTCTGAAGTTCAGGAAGACAAGGTCCATGACTGTTCTTTTTCACTCTGAATCCCTCATCTAGACAGTGCCTAATACAGGTGGTGAGTAGGTGAATGACTGATGACTTCTACACTGGAGTTGCCAAGTTCCAGTTCAGAAAGTTATGGTTATGATTGTAGCTCTTGGGATATACTGGATCATTCTTTTGTTTAAACTTTTTTTAAGTAAGAGTTGGGCATTTAACCAACTGAGCCACCCCGGCGCCCCGTTTTAACTTTTTATTTGAGATCTATATATTTATACAATTTTATATTTATAATTATGTAGTTATATGCTGTTACCAGAAATAGTGGAGACTCCCATAAACCCTTCATCTGATTTTTCCAAACGGAAATTTTTCCACATGTCTTGCATGTAAATCATGCAGTATCACAGTATCACAAATTGACATAGATGCATTCTATCAACCTTACTCATATTTCAACAGCTGTACATGCACTCCTGAGTGCAGTTTATGTATTTAGTTGCATGTTATTTTATCAAGTGTAGATTGATGTGACTACTGCCACAGTCAAGATACAGGATCCCTTGTCCTACCCTTTTATAGTCACAGTCACCTTCCTCCTCCCCAAGTCCCTAATTGTTAATTTGTTATCCATCTAGATAATTATGGCCTATAAATGGAATCAGGTAGTATGTAACATATGAGGATTGGCTTCTTTTTTTTTTTTTTTTCCTCAGAATGTCTTTTTTTGGAGATCCATCCAACTTGTTGCCTGTATCATTCCTTTTTATTTCTGATTAGTAGTCCATGGTGCAGATATACCAGTATGTTTAACCATTTCCCTGTTGAAGGCTATATGAAGGATATTTGAATTGTTTCCATTTTCGGCTGTTACAAGTAAAACTATTGTGACCATTTTTTCCAAACTTTTATGTGAACATAAGTTTTTATTTCTCTGAGATAAATGCCTGAGAGTTCATTTGCTCCATCACCATTTGTTGAAAAGGTTATCCTCCTTCCAGTGAATTGTTTTTGCATCTGTGAAAAACTCATTTAGGCATATTCGTGTAGGTCTCTTTCTGAGTTCCTTAACTGTTCCCTGATCTTTGTATCTGTTCTTCCACCAGTACTGTGGTGACCACTGTAGCTATCTAATAAGCTTTAACTGGTGGACTGGTTTCCTCCATTTTATTATTCTATTTTGAAATTGTTTTAACTATTCCAGGTCCAAGTGCCTTTCCATATAATTTTTAGAATCAGATGGTTTATGTCTACAAGACACTTGGCTGTTTTAATAGGAATGGTGTTAAACATATGATCAATTTGGGAAGACCTTGTATCTTTACTATTTGAGTCTTCAAATCTATGAACATGGTATATTTCTCTATTTAGACCTTCTTTGGTTTATTTCATGAGCATTTTGAAATTTTCAGGATACAGATCCTATACATGCTTTGTTGGATTGATCCCTAAACATTTAATTTTCTTTGAAGTAGTTATAAATGTTACTGTGTTTTAATTTTTGGTTTCTATAGGGTGCCTGGGTTAGCTCAGTTGGTAAGGTGTGTCTGCCTTGGGCTCAAGTCATGATCCCCACATCCTGGAATCAAGCCCCCATTGCATCAGGCTTTCTGCTCAGCAGGGACTCTCTTTCTCCTTCTGCTCCTCCTCCTGTGCATGCTCGCTCCCTCTCACTCTCTCTCAAATAAATAAATAAATAAATAAATAAATAAATAAAATATTTTTTAAAATTTTCGTTTATATATATTTGTTCTTAGTAAATGGAAATGTGATTGAATTTTTTGTGTTGATTTTGCATTCAACTTTGCTGAAATCACTACTTCAGAGTGTGGTTGTTTTGTGTTTTGTAGATTCCTTGGGATTTTCCATATACAGAATCACGTCATCTACAAATAGAGACAATTTTTTAAATTTCTCTTCAATATGTGTGCCTTTGCTTTTTCATAAAACTGTTAAATACAAAGGTTAGTGTGATATATTTTTCTTATTCCTAGTTATAGGGGGAAAGCATTCATTCTTTTACCATTAAATATGATGTTAGCTATAAGTTTTTGTAGGTGCTTTTTATCAAATAAGGAAGTTTGATTCTATTACTAGTTTGTTGAGAAGATCTATCATTTATTTATGAGTGTTGGGTTTTGTCAAATGTTTTTCTGCATCATTTGGTACAGTCATACTGTTTTGTTTTTTTGCTTTAGTCTATTGATAATGCTAGGTTACACTGACTAATTTTCAAATGCTGAGTCAGTCTTGCATACCTGGAATAAATTGCATTTGGTCATGGTGTATAATTTTTTAAGACTCTGCTGGATTTAATAATATTTTTTGAGAATCTTCGTGCAAAACGGCTTAGAATTCTCTAGTAAAGTCATGTGTGGCTAGAGATTTCCTTTTCAGCTTTTAATTTACCAATTCAATATCTCTGATGGTTAGAGGATTATTCAGGTTTTCTATTTCATCTTGAGGTAGGTTTTTTTTTAAAGATTTTATTTATTCATGAGACACACACACATAGAGGCAGAGACATAGGCAGAGGGAGAAGCAGGCTCTCTGTAGGAGCCCGATGAAGGACTCAATCCCAGTACCCCAGGATCATGACCTGAACCAGAGACAAATGTTCAACCACTGAGCCACCCAGGCATCCCTCATCTTGAGTTTTAATAGTCTCTGGGCTTGAGGAATCGATCCAACTGTTCTCCTTGTCAGTATTTATGGACATAAAGTTATTTGTATTTTTCCCTTTATGTCTTTCTAATGGAAGGTGGGTCTAGACTGATAGTTCTGTTTCATTCTTGGTGTTGGTGATCTGTGTCTTAATTTTACCAGTCTTGCCTAAAGTTTGTCAATTTTACTTTTTTTTTTTTTAAAGACACAGCTTTTTGGTTTTTTTTTTTTCTATTTTTCTATTTTCAGTTTTATTAATTTCATCCCTTCAGCTTGCTTTGGGTTTATTTTTCTCTCATATTTCTATTTTTTTGAGGTGGGAGCAATGATTTCAAACTGTTCCTCTTTTTTATATTAGGGCTGTAACTTCTCCTTCAGTACTTTAGCTGTATCCACATATTTTGACCTAGTGCATTTTCATTTTTATTGAATTCTATGTATTTTTATCTTTCCTGTGAAAATTCCTTTTTACCCATGGATTATTCAGAAATGTGTGGAAATTTTCTGGTCGTTTTTCTGGTAATGATTTTTTAGGTTGACGCTAGAAAAAAATCTATTATTAAGTTAGGAAGAAATCTGTTGTATTTTAATTCTTTTACATTTGTTGAAGTTTATTTTATGGCCTAAGATGTAGTCTCTGTTGGTACATGTTCCATGGGCTCTTAAACAAAATATTTATTCTGCTGTTGTTGGATAGAATGTTCTGTATACAATTAGATCCTGTTAGATGATTGGGTTGGTCATTTTATATCCTTACTGATTTTCTACCTAGCAGTCAGTTTCTGAAACTGAAGTGTTGAAATCCCTAACTATAATTGTAGATTTGTCTATTTCTTCTTTCAGTTTATCAATTTTTGCTTTATGTATTTTGAGGCTCTTTTTGCATACAGGTGTATTTAGAATTATCATGCCTTCCTGGTGGATTGATCCTCTTATCATTATGTAATGTCCCTCTTTGTCTCTAGGAATTTTCTTTTCTCTGAAGTTTACTTTATCTGGCATTAATTTACCACCCTGCATTTCTAAGTTACTGTTTGCATGGGATATCTTTTTCCATCCTGTACAAAAATGTCATATTTGAAGTGAGTTTCTTGTCAATGGCATCTTGTTGGATCATGTTTATGTACCCACTCTGCAAATATCTGTTTTTTAATTGGCATATTTAGATCATTTACATTTAAGGTAATTGTTGGTATGTTTAGGGCTAAAATCTATTTTTGTTTTCTGTTTTTCCCCCTTTTTATTTATTTTATTTTATTTTTAAGATTTTACTTATTTATTCATGGGACACAGAGAGAGAGGGAGAGGCAGAGACACAGGCAGAGGGAGAAGCAGGCTCCATGCAGGGAGCCGGATGTGGGACTTGATTCCGCGACTCCAGGATCACGCCCTGGCTTGAAGGCAGGTGCTAAACCACTGAGCCACCCAGGCATCCCTTTCCCCCTTTTCAAATGATCTGTTTCTCTTACCTTCTTTTGGGTTGATTGAATAATATTTAGGATTCCTTCTTGATTTATTTATAGTGTTTTTGAGTGTATCACTTTGTATATAGTTTTTTTTAGAGTTTATTCTAAGTATTACAATAAGCATACAGAGCATATCACAGTCTACTTGTATTAACATTTTACCACTTTAAGTCAAGTGTGAAAACTTACTTCCATATATATCTTTTTTCTTTCACCACTTTTAAACATCTTTTTCTTGATCACAATATGGTGTCTAATTTTTTTCAATCATCAAAAAGCATTTCTAAAACTTATGAAATGAGTCCATTGTATGCACCCATATTTCTGCTTCTTCTTTGTTTCTGATGGTCCAGGATTCCTTCTTTTATCATTTTCATTCTGTTTGAAGAACTCCCTTTAGCCAATTTATAAGAGTAGGTCTACTAGGAGCAAAGTCTTTAGTTTTCTTTTGTCTGAGAATGTCTTTATTTCCCCTTTATTCCTCATTGGATGTAGTATTCATGGTTGACAGTTCTTTTCTCTGAGCACTTGAAAAGTTTGGGAAGTGTTCCACCACTACTTCTTAAAACACTTTCAGCTCGCCTGTCTTTCTTATGTCTTTTTGGGACTCTGATGATGGATCTTTTATTATTGTCCTGCAGGTTCCACAGGCTCTCTTCATTTCTTCAGTCTATTTTCTCTTTCTTGTTCAGGGTAAATCCTGATTGATCTGTCCTCAGGTTCACTGATTTCTGTCCTCTGTTTCCACTCTGCTTAGTTAGATCAGAAAGATTTTCAGTTACTATACTTTTTAGTTTGGCAGATTGATTCTTCTTAAAATTTAATCATTAATTTAAATTTTATATTAAATCATATCAAGATACAATTTATATACTATAAAATTCACTCATGTGAATCATGTGAAGTGTATATAACTCAGTAGCTTTCAGTATATTTATAGAGTTGCACAAACATCACTGTAATCTAATTTTAGAACATTTCCATCAGTCCCAAAGAAACCTGTACCCACTAACAGTCATTCCTTTTTCTACACCACCATCAACTCCAGGCAACCATTAATCTACTTTCTGTCTATAGATTTGTCTGCTCTGGAGATTTCATGTAAATGGTATCATACAATATGAGTGTGTATGTGTGTGTGTTTTGTAACTGCCTTATTCACTTAGCATAATGTTTTCTTAGATTCATCCACGTTGTAGCTGTACTATTGCTTTATTCCTATTTCTTTACTGAGATTTTCTAGTTTTTCAGTTTTAAGAGAATTCATAATTGCTTATTGCTTTGAGGGCTTATTATTCATAATATTTTTATTATAGCTGATTTAACAATCTTGTCAGATAATTTCAACACCCCATTGATTTTAATACGGACATCTATTGATTATCTTGTCTCACTTCTGTGATTTTCCTAGTTCTTAGGATGATGAGTGACTTTTTGATTTTCTCCAAACATTTTGGAATTATGAGACTCTGGAACCTTTTTTTAATATTCATTTATTTTAGCAAGTATTCCCTTTGTTGAGGTGTAGCCCAAAAGCCAGATGTGTGTATATATTTAGTTTTTTGGTGGACACTACGAATAGCCTCTTGGTAAAAGTGAAGTGTTTACACACTCTCTTAGCAGATGGGTGGGATTGAAGGATAGCTCCCCCTTGGCTCTGCTTACACGTTCTTGGTGAATGAAAGTTGGGCACCAATCTATACCATGTTCTTACCTTAAAATAGGGGGTATAAACTCAGCTCTTGGCTGGGCTTTGCTGAGACCCAGAAGGGAAGAGGGAGGGCACTTACTCATGGCACTTGCTAGGGGATGGGAGTAGGAACTCACCTCCATGCTGCCCGACTGACCCCGTAGAAGGGAAGGAAGGAAGAAAGATGGAGAGCTGCATTATTCTGCATCCTTGACGGAAGGTGAGACTTCTGGCTGGGCTTGCTTGCGATCAGGGGAAGGAGGAAGTGGAGTGTTGCTACCCTGCCTTGCACCACTTTTTTCCATCTTGTTGATACTGGATGTGAATGCAGGCTCAGCTCCCCCCACTGGGGAGAGTACCAAGGTCTCTTAAAAATCCATCTTTTGCCATTGTTCAGTGTTCCTAATGCTTGTATTGTGTCTGGTTTTTTGAAAAATAATTGTAAGGGGGAAGACTGGCTTACAATGGAGATTATAGGGAATCCCTGGGTGGCTCAGTGGTTTGGTGCCTGCCTTTGGCCCAGGGCGTGATCCTGGAGTCCCAGGATTGAGTCCTGCGTCGGGCTCCTGGCATGGAGCCTGCTTCTCCCTCTGCCTGTGTCTCTGCCTCTCTCTCTCTCTATGTCTATCATGAATAAATAAATAAAATCTTTAAAAAAAAATGGAGATTATAATGGGGCTACCCCATCTTGATTGGAACCAGAAATCCTGAAATATTATTTTAAAAAATAATCAGTTACATCTTATAGTACTCTACTATTTGGAGGATTCTCAATTGTATATAAATAAAATTCTTATTCCTTTACTTGACTCATTCAATTCCTTCCACAAATGGTCTGTTATTTTTCAATTCTCAACTTCCGCTGTTTCTTACATGAAAACTCTGCTCCAGGCCTGTTCACCTTCCCTCAAACTAACTTTTCTCTCTTTTTTTTCGACACCTTCCACCTATCTCGACCCAGATCTTTCTGTATCACAAATAGAATCCAAATATTCTACCCTAAATCCTCTTTTTCCATCTAGTTAGAAGTGACTGGAGCTTCTCACAAGTGATAGCATTTACTATATGTAAGGGAATTGTCCCAGTTTGTATTACATTCCTGTGTACATGATTGGTCTCCTCCACTGGGTCCGGTTATTTCACAATTTTTTTTATCCCATACTGTGTGCTACATTGCTCTAGGTTTGGAGATAAAAACAGAAGAAGGTCACATTGGCTATCCCCAAAGAGCTTATATGAGAGGAGTACAGACTTGTAAACCAATTACTGCAATATCATAGGTATACAAGTGGATGTTTATACAAATTTAGTTGGGACGATATCTTCTGTACCCTTAGCTGTGAGGTCACAACACAGCACATTCCTTCACAAAGAGAAAGTGCTTGAAGGATGTGCTAAATTGGTGGAACTGAAAATGGACAATTGGTCTCTTAATCTCAGGTATTAATGTAGCAGTCAGATAACAGAAAATTCCCAAAGCAGTGATGTATCAGAGTTATTCACCCAATCACCCAAGGGGCAAATGATTGTACCAATTCCTTGAGACGGGTCCTTTGGAAAAGGTAGAGATAGTTATACTAAATGCAGGGATTTGGAAGAGTTGATGGTAAGTAGCTGTGAAATGTTTTAATAAAAATACTAATTGCTATTGTTTTGTGCTTACTACATGGCAAGCACTTTTAAAAATGCATTTAGCATTCATTTACCTTACCACAATCTTGTGTGGAAGATGCTACTCATATTTTACAGTGCAGAAACTGAGGCTAAGAGTAGTTAAACAATTGGCCAAACTAGTATGTATCAGCCAATTGCTTTTCTCAGTAGTACTCCTGTCTGAGTATCTGAATGTCTGAATGAGAGATCTGGGGTCTTGCTTGTTTTGCTTTCTAACAACCCTCTTTTGGACAAGTCATCTAACTTACGTTTCATAAAATACAGGAAAACATTGAGAAGATAAATGCAATCTAGAGAAAAGTTGACTTGTAAATTCTGTGCATATGTAGTTATTTATAGCTTTTTCTCACAGCTCCCTTGTGAATAAGGTATTATTTCCCTATTTTAGGTAAAGGCAGGGCACAAAATTCTGACTGAATCATAAGACATTAACATTAGAGACAAAATTATTGGGCAAAGCAATACGTGTAAGTGCCAGCTGTGTATTTAACACTGTGAACTCAGATGATAGCTGATTAATTTTGGCAGGTTGAACAACTACATTAGATAATTTAGGCTAAAATATTTTACACTGAAGCCACCTTTCTGTACCATCCATCAATTGCCCCCCCTCCCCTCAAGTTCATCAGACTGACAGCAATTTTACATGTGGGACTTGAACAAAATACGACCATGTATATGTATATGGATGAGTTGCAGTTGTCCATTATATGGGACAAGCTACAAAATTCTCGAAGGCTCAAATTCATCTACAAAATGGAGATAACTAGCTACCTTTGAGGGCTAAATGCAATAATGCACAGAGAGTGAACAGCACAGTGTGGCCATAGTAAACACTTAATAGTAGTCATTGTTAGTGGTTCAGAAACTTACATTTTTAGTTAGCTAAGTCATTTATACCTACTCAGTATTCCAATTATTCTTGTTGCCAGAGGTACTACTTGAGTGCTGCCCATATCACACAGCACTTTGAGACTCTTTGTTTAAGAGGAAGAAGAATACTGGGTTATAATTGTCTGCCCAAATAGTCCCTTGTTTTCTGATTTCTAACAGTTATTCCAAAATAGCATATCTGTGTTCTGATTAACATCAATTTAAATCACTTGAGGAGAAATTAAAACATTTACAGAATATCTACTGCATGTCAGCATGCTAATCACTTTGTGTGTATCCTGTCCATCCTCACAACACACTTCCAAGTTAATATTATGCTGATTTCATAGATGAGGAAACCAAGGCTCACGTAGTTCCAGTAATTTGCTCAAGGTCAAGCTGGTAAGTCCTAGAGCTAAGAGTCTTACCATAGACTCCTCCGCCAGTAAGATGGCTGATCTTGGCACTGCTAGAACTTGGCATGGCATAGACAGAATTATTAATTCCTTCTAGTTATTCTTTGTCCATGTGTTTTTAAAAATTGATTGGAGGGCATTTCCATCTCTGACCTTCTAGACAATTAGGATCATTTTCTCCACGCAGTTGAGGCTTTTAAGTCTTCCTTTTTAATTTCTACACTTCAGGGAGTCTCCCAGCCTTTTAATTCTTTTTCTCATTCGTTTCCTAGGGCCTTAGCATAAAGTATAGTTCCCTCCCCACCTTTGGAAGGCAGGCAGAGAGGTCTTGTGGGAGAAGGAGAAATGGAGGAAATTCTCTGAGGCGAGAAGGTCTGAGGGATGAGAAGTCCCTGAAGGCACGTGGTGATGACAGGAGGAAGCTGCTCCCCCGCAGGATGCAGGATGCGCTGCATGACCCCACCCTGAGTGTCAGACCATCCTCAACCCTCCTGATGGATTTAGGCAACTCGTTGAGCCTCTCTGGGCCTCATTTTCTTCCCCCTTTAAATGAAGATCATAATTCCTACATCATAGTTCTGAGGATTCAATGAGCTAATATGTGAAAAATGACATAGTTCTGGGTAAACTGTAGCTGTTGTTTGACTTTATTTTTTATCTCTCTATTTTTAAAAAAAATTTTATTCATGAGAGAGAGAGAGAGGCAGCAACATAGGCAGAGGGAGAAGCAGACTCCCAGTGAGGAGCCTGATAAGCAACTCCATCCCAGGACTCCGGTGTCACTACCTGAGCCAAAGGCAGACACTCAACCACAGAGCCACCCAGCTGCCCTGTTATCTGACTTTTTAAGCCTTTTATTTAAATTTTATAAGGAGGAGGAAACATTCCAATGGAGAGACTACAGAAGATCTGAGTCTCATAGAAAACCAGCTCATCACCCTCCCTCTTCTTCACTTCCCTTTTCCTAACCATCAAGACGTCAAGGCTGTGTTCACCCCTCCAACGTCACAAGCCACTCCTTATCAGGACAGAAGAATAGGCTCTGGTTTTCTGAGCCCCAGTCCTTTCAGTGCCATACCCAGAGTTTAGCAGCTGCTCAATGACCACCAAGAGTTGCCAGCAGGTCTCCAGGCCCAGGATGGCCAGATCTCTTGTCATTCAGGAGAAGCCAGAATGCTGACTTGTATACATCTCCCGAATTGTGAATGTTGGCAATGAATTTTTTAAAAAGTTGAGCCCTGTTTAACTTAACTATGCATGTCTGTGGGCCTTAGTTTCCCTGTGGTCCAGTACCTACGATCTTTGTCACAGGAGAGACCAATTTCAAACAGCTCGGTGGGTTGATCAGCCTGGGGCTCTCCTCTGCTGAAGAGCAACTAGTGTCCGGAAACTACATTGCAGCCACTTCCCTGTGCACTTTACATCTATTAATTTGTTTTACCCCTCCTAGCACCTCCAGGCAGGTGCTATTACTGTCCTGTTTTACAGAGGAGAAAATGAGGCACAAGCAATTAAATAGCCCAAGGTTAAGTAGCAGCAGAGCTAGGACGAGGATGCAAATATAGGCAACCTGGCTCTTAACTGCCATACAGTGTTTTCTGGTATTTATGCTTCCACAAGAAGAGAAGGTGCATTACTGATCATTTTTAAATTAAGAGGAAGATTTGAGAGATTCAGATTAGTATACTCCTCTCCCCAGTTCTCATAACAGTCTGGGCTTAACATTTAGACAGGAGGGGAGGAGGCTGGCCTGGCATGTGACTTCTTGGGCGAGGTTCTTGGGGAGCAGATGGAGCTGAAAGCCCTCATTGTGTGAACTCCCAGCCTATCCCTCCCCCTGGGCAAGAAGTCATGAGCAAGTCTTGAGCCTACAGAACTCCAGAAACCTATAGAGGAAAGCTCTTCATTAACAATGCATTGATTTGTGACTCCACTTTTATAAAAAGAACAGCTTTAATAGAGGCTTCTGCAGCCTTTTTTTTTTAAGTGTAGTGTTTTGGGTTACTTGCGAAGCACTGAAGACGAATTAACTGGTAGATGGGTACAAGGAATCATCAGATGTGTTGCTGCTAGCACTTTTTTTTTTTTTTTAATTGAGTATATGGGTGAAAAGAATGTTATTTTCAGGGGGAGGATTATCAGGGAAGAGAATTTCTTCTCAGTTGTTGAAACACAGCCGAAAGGGGGGAACATCTTTCACCTCCCTCTGACTTTAATTATTCCATATGATGGAAAAAGTTCCCCTGTCTTGTCTAAAAAAGAAAGTGAAAACTTGTCATTTTAGTCTTGCACTAGAAAAATTAGAAATACGTTTAACCGAGGAACACAGAGCTGGGTAGAGCTTTTTGGTCAGATGGGGAGAGGGCTCAGGCCTTAGTCACTCCCATCCGGCAAAAGGAAATGATTTATCAAGAGCCCACCATGTGCCAGACACAGTCCATACATTATCTTATTTATTCTCACTTCAAATCCATGAGGTAAGTATTATTTTCCCTGATGTGTTGGAACAAAGCAGTCATTCCTAATTGCCCTCCACCTCCAAGTCCCTCTTCTCCGCCCCCAGGCACTAGCTGTGGCTTCCAAAGCCGAGCTGCTAGGGGTGGCCTTCTACTGGAAAGTGGGCAAGCAAGGAGGAGGAAGGGAAGGCGGAGGGTTTTCCTGTAATTCGGGTGGCACAGCAAATGTTTTTCTGTTACCTGTTTATTTAGGAGGGCTGCAGGAGATTATGGGAGAGCTGGCGGCTTGACATTTCAATCCCCTCTCCTCCTCTCCTTCCCAGCCACTTGTCCTTTCCCCTGAGTCACTTGCACCTTCATGGTGGTCTCTTGAGCCCAGCTTCTGGCTCAGTCTGGTGTCCACTTCCAGTCCAGCCTCCACACTGTTGCTGACCGGAAATGTGATATTCCACTTCTGTGTGTTGCATGCCTTGAAGAGCCCTCCTTGCCTACAGAAAGAGGGTGAGTAAAACATACAAAAATGGTAGATCTCATGAAGGGCCAAGTGGTCCGTATGACTAGGAGTGAGCCTGGCATCTGTAGGTTGTGCAGCTGCACGGGCGATGGTAATGTGCATCCTGTTAACCATCCAGGCTCCTCAGCTCTGTGAGGAGTGATCTCGCCGTGTTCAGCACTTCCAGCCTCCCTTCCCACCCTACCCCTAGCTGGCCTCACACTCTAGTCATATCCATATGCCTGACCCCCCCCCCCCCTTCACTCTGAAGCTTCAGCCCTCCCGGTCCCTTCACCCCACTGCTCCATCCTTTTATCTGGAATGCTCTTCTTGTCCTCCTTGACCATTTGGGGGTGAACTCTTCTTAAATCGCAGCTCAGGAATCACCTCCCAGGAGAATTGAGGACACTCTTTCTCTTGGGCCCCAACCGTGCATCTGAGGTTTGTCTGCAACATCAGTGGGTTCATTTGTTTAAATGTCTGCCTTCTCACGGTAGAGTTGAAGCACTTTGCATTTTGAGTACTGAGTACATAATGATTAAGGCTAATTAATGTTTATTGAATAAAATGAATATACTTTATAGATGACTCAAAGTTACACAGGACTCCAAGACTGTCTTAATTCCATGCTCTTCTGCCTTCTGCAAGAAACTATGACATGGAAACGTTAGGCGAGTCATAAACACACTGAAGTACCCAGTCTCTTAGCTGTGGCCCCAGAGACCCATCTCAATGCATACATACTTAAAAAATATTAAAATCAGGCTCTTTAGATAATTGGTATCTTGCTTTTATCACTTAATGTTATTTTAATATATTCTTATTGTTATTTTAAGAAGTATTTATGTAGCTAAATAATATTCTATGACATGATTACCATATTTTTAATCTAGTGTTTTTCAAACTAGCTCATCACCTATTAATATGTAGGTTTAGTGAGTTGCAATCAACACTTTAGAATGGATGTATTGTATGTAATAAGAATATAGTCTCATGAAGCTTTTATTTCACACTGTATATGCATATGTACATGCAAATGTGGGTTTGGTGTGTGAATATGTACACAACAGTGAAAAAAGTTCAAAAGCTCCTGTTTTAAAGATTTTATTTTTATTTATTTATTCCTGAGACATGCACAGAGAAAGGCAGAGTCATAGGCAGAGGGAGAGGCAGGCTCCATCCCAGGATCCCAGGATCACAACCTGAGCCAAAGGCAGATTCTCAATCATGAGCCACCCAGGTGCCCGAAAAGCTCCTGTTTTAAGCTTTCTCCAACAGCAGGATATTTAGGTTACTTACATTTTTTTTTACTGTTATAAGTAATGTTGTAATAGGTTTCTCCACGGATAATTTCTTGAGTTTGTTTCCCTAGAAAAGATAGATATGGCAAATAATTGGCCGAAGAATATGAATTGTTAGCCTCTTGATATCTTTTGCCAAGTTATTATCTAGAAAGTTTATAGCAAACTACAACAGCAGCAGCAACATATGGTATTCTCAGGTGATGTTTTAGAACTAGGCTCTGAGTAATGAACATTCTCAGCCATTCAATGAGGGAGGAAAGCACATTCCTAGTAGAGAAAGAATAATCAAAGGAATTGGGCTGGGGCTGCCGGAAGTGCCTATTAATATTGAGGAACTGCAGGTAGTGTTATGCATGAGTGGTTATTGAAAAAGAACAAGAATTTAGTTAAATAGCTTGGGGCCAGAGTTCAACCTATATTTCAGAAAGACTAAATGGAGAAGAAATTAAGCTTTAGAACCCAGTTGGGAGGCTATTTCAATGATTCAGGTAAGAAATGTGGAGAAACGGATAGAAAAGAGGGTCCTGCTTTGAGAGACTCCTCTTACATAGAATAAGATGGCTTGAGGGCTTATGGGTAGATAACTTATAAATGGTAACAGAAATGGGGATGGAGTTTGGTTGAGGAGAGTGGATAATAATAGGAATACTCTAGTTTGCTACGCAGGTGCCGTGGAACCCTATCTTGCTTCTCAATGAAGAAATTATTGGACAACCTACCTGAATGTTTCATGGGCCCAATGCACTGGTTTAAAACTCTTTTTGGCTTGGGTTCAGCTGTTATTTTGGGATAATTTGCTGATGGCATGGCATACAATCCAAGTAGAGGGCCATTGAGAAACATACTTTTTGTTTTTCTTCCCCATACTACATCCTACTCCAAAACCCAGGAAGCCATTTGTGATGGATAAAACTTGTGAATCAGTACCATGCAGGGTGAGATCTTTGCTGGGATTCAGGATTTTGATTTGGAGAAGGATTGCAAACAACTTTAAAATCTGAATATGGCATTTATGACTGTTGGGGACATAACTGGGGCTCAGTGAAAAGGCAGGCTTGCCTACTGCTAAAAGTTTCAGTTTCTTGTTCTATAGTTCTGTTTATCAAATACATTAAGATATAAAATGGAAGACATTTACCTCCATACACCAAGTGATTGAGGCAAACCTCAAAATAGCTGAATTATGTAATGGCATAGTGTACCCATTTTCACTTGTGTTCTTTCCCCCTTTGGTTTTTCCAAGATTTTACTCATCATCATTTTTTCCCCAAAAAACATTTATTAGGCACTTACTATGTGCCAGGGATTCTTCTAGGTACTATTGATGCAGCAGTAAATAAAATGAAGTTTCTCCCTGAAAGAAATGTGCATTCTAGAAATTGTAGCAGAAATAAGGAAACCCATCTCAACAGTATGAATCATAAATATGTGTGGCACTCCCAATTGACCAGAAAGTTCTATTCTTTATCATTTTAGATTCTAGATAAACTAGACATTATTGTTTTATGGCTACTGAGACCCCTGGAGCTGATTATCTTCTTTCAGTCAAAATCTACCTAGGATGGAATATGCATAAATTACACTAATATGTACCAAGATTCTGGTTCCTCTTCAACAAAAATAGCAATAAAAAAAAATAGCAATAGTGTGCTCTGGACTTGGATTCAGGAGACACAGTACTTGGTGACCAGCAGTAGAACCTTGACCAATTGACTTAGACTCTTCAGCCTAGTTCCATTTTGGTAAAATTGAGTACAGTAATATCTGCCCTACTCATTAAGGTGGTGACGAATTTCAGTGAGATTATGGTGGTGAAAAATATTTTGAAAAGTACAAGGGGGGATCCCTGGGTGGCGCAGCGGTTTGGCGCCTGCCTTTGGCCCAGGGCGCGGTCCTGGAGACCCGGGATGGAATCCCACATCGGGCTCCCGGTGCATGGAGCCTGCTTCTCCCTCTGCCTGTGTCTCTGCCTCTCTCTCTCTCTGTGTGTGACTATCATAAATAAATAAAAATTAAAAAAAAAAAAAAAAGTACAAGGGTTGAAGTCAATATAAGGTTACTGGTATTTCCCATGAGATTATAAGGGCCCCAAAGGGCTTGTTCAGACCTAAGGACAGCCAAGTTCACCATGACTATTGATTCTGCAAAAGAGCAAAGGCGCCTGGGAGAGGATTGTGTGCTCTTAGGATTAGCATCGCATGGGTAGGATCCCAACCACAAGTGATCATTGTAAGGACTTGGGGATGTGAAAACAGAACAAGAACCGTTTTCGAGAAAAATCGACTTCAACATTTTGCCACTACCGGGCACTCAGCAGCCAGCTCTTGTTCCAGAGACACTTCCTGACTGATGGTCAAGCGGAGCAGGGCGGGGAGAAACGCTGTGCTCACAAGTTGTCACATGCAGTGTAGCATGAAACGGTGCATTGGTTTTTCTTTTTTTTTCTTTTTTTTTTTCCTTTTGTGTTGTTTCGCCCCAGGTTAAAACGTAGCCAATGTCTTGCATTCCCTGATGCCCACGACACGGGTTCTCCTCCTCGGTGCTTTGGAGAGTGTGTGTGTGTGTGTGTGTGTGTGTGTGTGTGTGAGATCAGGAATGGACTGTTCGGTGGCTGCAGGGTGACGCCTGCTGCAAATTGCAGGAAGCGCATCTCCTACGGACGCAGCGTGTGGATGCCGCGGGCCGCGAGCCCACCCAGGCCGGCAGGGCCACCGCCCAGCCCCCGCGAGCCTGCCCGGCGCCGCGAGCCCACCTAGGCCGGCCGAGGCACCGAGGCCCCCAGCACAGGGCCCGCGGCTTCAGAGACACGACTGAGCGTCCGCGCTGCGCACGTGCTGCCACCGTGTGGCGCCCGGGCCCCGGGGCGTGGTGGTGGCTGCCGGGCGCCGTCGGGGGGCCGCCCCTGGGCGCTGGCCCCGCAGCCTTCAGCTCTGCAGCCTCTCTGGGGCCCTAAAACGCGCGGTGCCCAGCAAGCGGGTCGTCCTGTGGCGCAATGACGGGCGGCAGCGCTTGTACACGGTGCGCAAAGTGGCCACCCTAGGCCCCTCGGGGACCCACGCCATCCGGGGGTGGGCAGCCCAGGCGGGGCCGGTCACGCCGCGGGACCCACGCACGATACTGGGAGCAGCGGTAAGCCCGGCCGATGCTGCGCGGTTTTGCACGCGGACCGCCCCAGCTCACGTGGGCGGCATCTCCCGGGGCCCCCCAGCTCCAGCTCACGTGGGCGGCATCTCCCGGGACCCTCCAGCTCCAGCTCACCTGGGCGGGCATCTCCCGGGACCCCCCCAGCTCCAGCTCACGTGGGCGGCATCTCCCGGGACCCCCCCCCCAGCTCCAGCTCACGTGGGCGGCATCTCCCGGGACCCCCCCCCCCAGCTCCAGCTCACGTGGGCGGCATCTCCCGGGACCCCCCCAGCTCCAGCTCACGTGGGCGGCATCTCCCAGGACCCCCCCAGCCCCAGCTCACGTGGGCAGGCATCTCCTGGGACCCCCCCCCCCCCAGCTCCAGCTCACGTGGGCGGCATCTCCCGGGACCCCCCCCAGCTCCAGCTCACGTGGGCGGCATCTCCCGGGACCCCCCCAGCTCCAGCTCACGTGGGCGGGCATCTCCCGGGACCCCCCCCCAGCTCCAGCTCACGTGGGCGGCATCTCCCGGGACCCCCCCAGCTCCAGCTCACGTGGGCGGCATCTCCCGGGACCCCCCCAGCTCCAGCTCACCTGGGCGGGCATCTCCCGGGACCCCCCCAGCTCCAGCTCACGTGGGCGGGCATCTCCCGGGACCCCCCCCCAGCTCCAGCTCACGTGGGCGGCATCTCCCGGGGCCCCCCAGCTCCAGCTCACGTGGGCGGCATCTCCCGGGACCCCCCAGCTCCAGCTCACGTGGGCGGGCATCTCCCGGGACCCCCCCAGCTCCAGCTCACGTGGGCGGCATCTCCCGGTATCACCCCAGCCCCAACCCCAGCGCACATGGGCGGGCATCTCCCAGGATCGCCCCCCCCCCCCCCCACCAGGTTCTCGGCTGGGCTCCCCACAGGGCAGGCTGGGGATGGGGTGATGGGGGGGCGGGGGGGGCGCCCTCACTTCTGCTCTGACCTCCTGGGCCTGGAGGCTCCCGCCAGCTCCCCAAGTTCCTGTGCGCCCCTGTGCAGCTGGGAGGTGGGCACCCGCTCGACGGGTGGGAGTGAAACACGCGCGAGTCGTGGGGTCCGGTCTCCCTGGCTTTCCTCGGCTTAGGCCCAGAGTTTCTTCCCCACCTGCCTGCTCTTGGGGCGACCCACCTCCCCAGGCCACCAGCAGGTGCACAGAGGGCCTTCCACCGTAGCCTTCCTTAGCAGCAGCCCTTTGTGGCTCCTGACCAGAGCATGTTACCCCATTCTTGGGTTTCCCCCATGCTTACCTTTACTTACCCATTTTGCCCCACAATCGTGTAGGGTCGGATCCCCATAATGAAACCCTTAGTCCATGTCAGGCGCAGTGGTTCCGCTCCCCTGATGCAAGCCTCCATGGTAGCACTTAGACCCTTCCAGGCAGTTCCTGTAGATGTACATATCTAACTTGTAATTATATAATATAAATATAAATATAATTATAATTATATTTACATACAATTTGTACCACAAGCCTGGGGAAGAGGTCCTGTTCTTCCCTGCATTTTGAAGATGAGGAAATTGAGGCACAGAAAGGTTAACTAACTCGCTCGGCTTCGCAGAGCCACGAGGGTGCAGAGCTGGGATTTGAGTCTATTATTCTCCACCCCGCACAGTCTCTCCTGATTATTCTTTTAATTGCTGCTGTTGGAGTTCAGCGGGCCGGAGAGAGCCAGCCGGACTGAAGTTGGCCCCTCAAGGGCGGTGAGACTTGCGTGAGAGCGGAGCCTGAGACTACCAGGCCCCAGCCTCAGGACAAATGTCAACTCCAGATTAGCGTTCCCGACGACAAGGAGGAAAGGACAGGCAAGCAGTGAAAAATGCTTGAAATCCAAGGTCCAGGGGCTGAATGGAGGGACAGGGTTGGTTCGGATCTCCGAGGAGTCCCGCACGGTTAGCATGGCAGGGGTCCAGCCCAGGCTCGGAGAGAGAGAAGCCAGTTAAAGGGAGCCGCGGGTCAGGAGTGAGAGTTGAGTGGGAATTTAGCTCCCTGACACGGTGACTGTGGCGTGAGCAGATGCAGAGGAATGGGTAGTCGAATCAGCTTTTTTTTTTTTTTTTAATTTTTATTTATTTATTTATTTATTTATTTATTTATTTATTTATTTATTTTTTAAAGATTTTATTTATTTACTCATGAGAGACACACACAGAGAGAGGCAGAGACACAGGCAGGAGAAGCAGGCTCCATGCAGGGAGCCCAATGTGGGTCTCGATCCGGGGACCCTGGGGTCACAGCCTGGACCAAAGGCAGATGCTCAAAAGGCAGATGCTCAACTACTGAGCCAACCAGGTGCCCCTGGAATCACTTTTTAATATCCAGCTCCCTAGTTCCCTTGCCTTGGCACTGAGTACAGGGCCTAGGGCAGGTGGAGCCACAGATGGTTATATGCTAAACGGATATATGTGATTTGTGCCACATCCCTTCATTTGGGGGCCCATCTTCCTTGATTTTGTGTGGTTCACGTGGGGCTCACCAGACCCCTCACTGTACCCTCAGGTCCAGAGCCGAGCTTGCTATGAGGCTTGGAGAGTCAGAGCTTTGTTTGCCAGTCCTGTTGAGGATAATTTAGGTTGGGGTTGGCTCCATTCCGCTGGTCTCAGTGATTGATTCGCGGATGAACATAAAATATCAGCAATACCAATCAAAGCTATCGGAATGGTATCTTTTTCTCTGTGACCTTGACCTATAAGTACACTATAAATTGAACTGACCCGTGGGCCATCTTGCCCAGCCAAATGCAGGTATCTCTCTTTTTAGAGAGGATGAGCTCAATATGCAAAGAAAAACACAACTGAGAGAGAGGCCAAACCTCACTATTTGAATTCCTGATACAGTCACACACGAAGGTCTAGCTCTAGCCTGTGCTGTTTAATATAGTAGCCACTAGCTCGTGTGGCTTTTGTACAGTTGGAAAATGCCTAGTCCAGACTGAAATGTCCTGGAAATGTAAAATACCAGAGTTTGAAAACTTAATGTGTGTAGAAAAAAAAGAAAAAAGAAAAAAATTGTCTAATCAATAGTTTTCACATTCTGATTACATGTTGAAAGTAGAATTCTTTGGGGGGTATATTGAATTTATAAAATATATTATTAAAATTAATTCCACCAGGATAATTGGATAATTTAACTTCTTAACGTGTCTGCTAACAATTTTTAAACATATATGCGTCTCACATTAAATTTCTATTGGTTAGGGCTTCTCTAACTCTTCAGGTATGGTAGCCAGTAACTTCCCTTTTTTAATGAATCTAATTTGAAATTTTTTATAATAAATTTATTTTTTATTAGTGTTCAATTTGCCAACATACAGAATAACACCCAGTGCTCATCCCGTCAAGTGCCCCCCTCAGTGCCCATCACCCATTCACCCCCCCCACCCTCCTCCCCTTCCACCACCCTTAGTTCGTTTCCCAGAGTTAGGAGTCTTTATGTTCTATCTCTAATTTGAATTTTTTTTGTCACTTGCACATGAGAGTTTAGGACAGGCCATATTTGATCCCAGCTCGGGGCCTGGGAAGGCACAGGAGCAGCAAGCAGAGCGTTACCTAAATCGTCAGGATGAAGACCACAAGACTTTAAGCTCTCCATGTGGGTGGTTTCTGTGACCTCCCAAATCCCATCCTTTCCCCACTTCCTTTCTGAGCAGTAGGTGAAAATTTACAGATGTCAGTGAGGCATTTCTTTTTGGCCATTCCCCATCACAAAGTCAACATGCTTGTGACAAAATTGTGGTGCCCTTCTGGTCACCGTATCAAAGATTTGAAGTCATCCTTAATCTCACCAACGTCCCCAACCTCTTGATTTGCAACAAAACAGATGAGCCAGGATAAATTTTTAAGGTCCTCTAGTTGGATGTGGACTCAGTTCATAGGTATGAAAACTGATTAATCAGGAGGCCTGTTTAGTCTTTCTCCACACTCTTGGCCTGTCATGGCTCTTTCCACATGACAGAAGCAAGCAGTTGCTGCCCCTCTGGCCCTACCTTTCTCCAGAAGAAAGCCACTGGCCACCTTCTCGGATTCCTGGTATTGTAATTGCTTTGGTTAAATGATCTGCTTGATTGAACTGACACCTTGTGGCACCAAGAAGTGTGAATTGGTAGTGCACCCAATAAAGAAGAAGAGCCGAGAATTCCCGAAGTTATACTGATGTTGTTTCATTTGCCTATTTGTTTTCATACAAGAAAAGGCACATGGCATTTGACTCATTTACTTATCAAGTTTATGCTAGAGAGCACACTTTATTCACGAAGCTAAAAATCATTAAAAAGTGTACCTCAATATGAAAGGCACAAGAAATAAAAGGAGCAGAAAAGGGACTGATTAGGAATAGGAGACAATGACAGGCCTCAAGAATGAGGCAAGGAGGGGAGCCTGGGTGGCTCAGTGGTTGAGCGTCTGCCTTTGGCTCAGGGTGTGATCCCAGGGTCCTGAGATCGAGTCCCACATCGGGCTCCCTGCTGGGAGCCTGCTTCTCCCTCTGCCTATGTCTCTGCCTCTCTTTCTGTCTCTCATGAATAAATAAATTAAAATCTTAAAAAAAAAAAAAAAAGAATGAAGGCAGCCCGGGTGGCTCAGTGGTTTAGCGCCGCCTTTAGCCCAGGGCCTGATCCTGGAGACCAGGATCGAGTCCCACATCGGGCTCCTGCATGGAGCCTGCTTCTCCCTCTGCCTGTGTCTCTGCCCACCCCCCATCTCTCTCTCTGTCTCATGAATAAATAAAATCTTAAAAAAAAAAAAAAGAATGAGGCAAGGAGAGAATAATAAAAAGAAACTTTAAAAATAAAGAGACAAAGGAAAGATAGAGTGAGAAACACAGAGACACAGGGAAAGAGACCTTTAAATGAGAAAAGTAATCACTATGGAATGAGAGTTGTGCAGAATCTAATGCTGTCTTCCCAAGAAGGAGCCCTCCCAGGTCAAGGCAAGGGCGAGGACCCTTTGGGGGTAGTGACAATGTGGGCGTTCGGAGGAGAATAGGGAAGAGGCATGAGGGAACTCTGGACAAGGCTCGGTGGGCAGGGTGGTGTGGATGGTTTCAGGCACTCCATGATGCCTCAGACTTAGACTTGAGTAGGGCACCTCCAACTTCCTGTGGAAGGGGCTGTAATAAACTGGGGATAGAGAGCCACACACATAAGTGTGTTAGAAGCGGGTGACAAGGCAAGCCTATCTTGCTTGGGGTTGCATTACTCAGTGTGAGCTACTGTATCAAAATACCATAGACTGGGATCCCTGGGTGGCGCAGCGGTTTGGCGCCTGCCTTTGGCCCAGGGCGCGATCCTGGAGACCCGGGATCGAGTCCCACGTCGGGCTCCCAGTGCATGGAGCCTGCTTCTCCCTCTGCCTATGTCTCTGCCTCTCTCTCTCTCTGTGACTATCATAAATAAATAAAAATTTAAAAAAAGTTAAGATTAAAATACCATAGACCGGATGTCTGAAACAAGAGAACCTTATTTCGTACAGTGTTGGAGGCCAGGAGTCCAAGATCAAAGTGCCAGCGTGGCTGGTTTCTCACTGTCCTCACATGGCAGGCGGAGACAGAGTTCTGAGGTCACTTCCTCTTCTTACCGGGACACCAGGCTTAACAGATTAGAATCTCACTCTAACGACCTCATTTCACTGAAATCAGCTCCTGGAAGCCCCCTTTTCAAACACAGTCACATTGGGGTTTAGGACTTCAGCATAGAGATTTTGGAGGGACACAGGTGGAACACAGGTGGAACACAGTCCCAGCAGGACCATGTTGGAATGTTGGGACATTGATGGTGGGAAAACTCTCTCCACCGGGAAAGGGGGGTGAGGCACCAGGGGACGGAGGGTACTGGCAATGTGACCACGGAGGCTGGGGAGAGATGGCCAGGGGGACAAGGCCTGTGGGGCATCCGCGCCGAGCAGTTCCCTTGTCATCTGCCATCTGCCAAGTAACAGAGCTAGGAAGGAAGTGAGAACTCCAGCCCCGCGGGGATCAGAGACGAAGTTAGCTCCATGACCATGAGAGTGAACCGATCATGACCCACCCAAGAACCCTGTCAGGAAGAGGGAAGGGCTCTGGGAGAACTGGATTCTGGTGTTGTCACGGGCAGGCGCTTTGTTCCATTGTCTAAATTGCCCACACCTTTCTCAGGCTGTGACACCTGGGAGACATAAAGATCCTGGAGCAGGGGGAGACAGCAGGCGAGGCGGATTGGTGACCATGGGAGGATGGATCGAGGGGCTTGGGAGACAGAGCGAAAACCCCACATACAGGTGAGCTCCCGATACTCTAATAGACCCATGGGTGCTCGCTGGAGTGGGAAACCTTTATGATGTGGCCTTTTGGGTTTATTGCTGTTAAAGATCTTCATGCTAGGTGGTGTGTTCCCGTCACAGGTGTGGAGGGAAATGTGGCCCTTGGTTCCTGCCCCCGAGATGGACAGCTTTGGGCCAGGGCTGGCATCTGGCTTGGGGATCAGAGTCTCCTTTGCATTCACCCTCAGTGTAGTGGAGCTGGTGCCAAGCCCGCTGGAGGCCTCCCCCGCTGTGTCCTCCTGGGACGAGGCACCTGGCCGAGCGTAGTTCCAGGTG
Source organism: Vulpes vulpes (assembly GCF_048418805.1). Taxonomy (NCBI): domain Eukaryota; kingdom Metazoa; phylum Chordata; class Mammalia; order Carnivora; family Canidae; genus Vulpes; species Vulpes vulpes. Next base: position 120,050,261 of record NC_132780.1, on the reverse strand, counting down.
GGCCCAGCCACCAGCTTCTCCTTGAGTGGGTGAAGAACCTGCTGGAACAGGATCGTAATCTGCGTGTTCACACGTCAGTAGGGTTATCAGAAGAGAAGCAGGAGGTGACCGGAGCTCGTGTGCAGAAGAGCCGGGCCTCCTTACGGTTAGTAAAGGAGGGACAACAAAGGGGCTCAGAACTAATGGAAATCAAATGGCTCCGTTGAGTTGAAATACCTCGCAGGTCTTGCTCAAGCCGTTTAGGAAGCCGGGCACACCTGAGCCAATTCCACAGCGCCCAGGATCTCCAGACCAGCGACCGCCTGTCGTGGGTGTGCAGAGCCACGTCATCGGAGGCAAGGATCTGGAAAGAGGCAGCGGGAAGTCTTTGGGCGGGGGGGTAGCACCTCCAAGGGCACAGGCCCCGTGCAGGGCCTGGCAAAGAAACTCAGAGCAGCCTTCCTCCCTCAGGGCCGGGACCCTGAGCTGGAACGCAAGCAAAGCGTGTTTCGCAGCAGAATGACCCAAGCAGGACGCATCTTCCTTGGGGGCCTTGTGTCCAGGGACTGAAAGCCACTGTGGGGCCAGGGCAGCAGGAAGAAGAGACCGGAGTTCAGAGGTTTGTGGGAGAAAGAGTGGAGGAGATCATTGATGGCATTGATGGGGGGGGGGCAGTGTACGTGTGTCCGAGGAACTGTCCAGCCTGGGGTGGGCTGTGACATGGAGGAAATAACTAAATAAAACCCTTCTGCCTCAATCAGTGAGCTCAGGAGAAAAGCTGCAGCTCCTCTGTCCCGGGACACCTACTTCTCAGAGCTCTCATGTTCTCGAAATCCCATGTTCATATTTGTTCGCGTTGTTCTTGTTGGGATAGAGCTGGAAGCCCGATACCTTAGACAGAAGGGCGGTTCTTTGCAGGATTTATTTTGATTAATTACACTGGTCGGGGAGCTAACTGTCCCCGGGCTCGGAGAGCCAGGCTTGGGGTTACCCAGGACCCCACTCCCCATGCCACGACTTACGAGGAGGGTGGGAGCCAGGGCGGGGTTTCTGAATTGGGGCTGGTGCTTCTGGAGGCACTTGCTTTCTGGGGTGCTGCAGGCCAGATGGCTCTGCTTTTACCCCATGACCACAGCGGTGTCAGAGATCCAACTGGCCTTGTGTTGCTCTGGTATCAAGGAAGCAGCGGACCCGGTACCCACTCACAAAATTAAACTGTTCCAGAATTTCGCAAAATTCAAATCCTTTTTTACTTTAGGGCAGGGGTTGGCACACTTGTTCTGTAAAGGGCCCCATAGTAAATATCTGAGGCTTTGTGGGCCAGTTTTTACTGCAACCACTCAACTCTGCCACTGTAGCATAAAAGCAGCCACAAGCTACGTAAACGAACGAGCATGGCAATATTCTACAAAAAACTCTGTTTACAAAAACAGGAGGCTGGCTGCTGGCTGGTTTGGGCCCAGGGACCATGGTTTGCTGCCCCCTGATATAAAACATCTTCTACAATCTTCTCCCATCTGAAACTCTCGCCTCCACCAAAACAATCTATGTTCCATAGTTATTAGGAGCGATGGGAGGGGCTTGAAAATTCCAGGTATTTGTTTTGGTGCCTGAAAGGGGGTTTGGGATGTTGGCCCTTGATAAGATCAGATGTGTATCCCTGATCAGTCAGCATTTGAAAAACTGTTCAGGGAACGCGTTTCTGCACTGAGCTCTTAAAACATTTTTTAAAATGTGAGTATAGTTAACATACAATGTTCCGTTAGCTTCAGGTGTGCAACATAGTGATTCAGCTTCTCAGTGGGTCATGCTCTGCTCCCACGGAGAGCTACAGTCTGTCACCCCGCAGTCTTATTACCGCAGCACGCACTGTACTCCCTACCCCATAGCCTTCATCCCCATGACTTACTCATTTGATAACTGGAAGCCTGTATCTTTCCCTCTCCATCCATTTTGCTCCTTCCCCTACCTTCTACCCCTCTGGCAATCGTCAGTCTCTTCTCTGTATTTGTGGGTCTGATTCTGCTTTTTGTTTATTGTTTTTTTTTTTAAGATTTTATTTATTTATTCATGAGAGACACAGAGAAAGAGAGAAGCAGAGACACAGGCAGAGGGAGAAGCAGGCTCCATGCAGGGAGCCCGACGTGGGACTTGATCCCAGGACTCCAGGATCACGCCCTGGGCCAAAGGCAGGCACTAAACCGCTGAGCCAGCCAGGGATCCCCTTGTTTATTGTTTATATTGAACAGAGTTCTCAGCGTCCTCTCCTCTGTCCTGTATCCATAGAGAAGTCCCTGTGTCCATAGAGAAGTCAAATACCACCAAGATTGTATCACCTCTACGTAGCAAATACGGAGATGATGGGAACAAGCCAACTCCAACATATGGAGTTGGCTCTTATGTCCTAATCATAAGAGGAGTCTCTAAAATGTTTCCAGATGAAAACAGAATTCACGACATCACTAACTAAAGTTAAATGAATGTAGGTTGGATAAATGCAAGTGTAATTTTACTAGAGGTTGTCATTTTGCCTACGTGATAGCTAAGATTAAGAAAAACGTTTTCCTATAGCCTCACCAAAAGGTACATGGTTACTCATGGGTTTTGCTGGCAAATAAGTGAGAAATACTATATTAGTGTTTTATTTTATTTTATTTTAATTTAATTTTATTATTTTAAAATTTTATTTATTTATTCATGAGAGACACAGAGAGAGAGAGAAAGGCAGAAACACAGGCAGAGGGAGAAGCAGGCTCCATGCAGGGAGCCCGACGTGGGACTCGATCCTGGATCTCCAGGATCACACCTGGGGCTGAAGGCGATGCTAAACTGCTGAGCCATCTGGGCTGCCCTATATCAGTATTTTAATATGTTTTTCTCTTATTAGGAATGAGATAAGCATCTTTCCATATGCTTATGAAATATCTGTGAATTTTTGTGATTGGTGGTTGTTGCTCTTTATTTTTTGGGGTCATTGATCTTTTGTGCTACCTTTTTTTTTTCTTTTCAAAAGAGCCCTACGTACATATAGAGACTAATTTTTTTTATATAAGTTGCATTTTCCCAAGTATATTCATTTGTATTTTAGCTTTTCTTAGTTTTTAAATGTAAAAGGTTTTTTTTTTTCTTTTTTCTTTATGTTTTATGGAGTCAAATAGAGCCGTCTTATTTTTCTTGCTTCTAGAACCTAGGTCATGTAGGAAGACTTCCCTTTTTTTCAAGTTAAAAACAATATGCCTATTTTTATTTATGATTTCATTTTTTATATTTAAATCTCTAATATATTTTGAAATTATTTTGGTGGGTAGAATGAGAAGGGTTCAATTTTGTTTTATTTTCCAGAATGCTATGTAATTATCTTAGCATCATTTATTAAAAAGTTATTTTTTTCTGTGATTCGAGACTATTTTTTCATATATCAAATTATATACACTTGGGTATCTTTCTTGACTTTCTATTTTGCTTACTTACATGTTAATATTATATTGTTTTAATTTTAATGGATTATAATATATCTTAATATAGGGGAGCCTCTCCCCCTTTGCTCTTCTTTTATCAGGATTTTTCTGGTTGTTTTTTCTTGTTTCTTCTTCCAGTTTGACTTTATAATTAAGATGTCTGTCTGTAAAAAATGATTCTATTGGTATTTTTGTTGGGATCACAATAAATTTATGAATGAATTCAGAATTAAGATTTTTAGAATACTTTGTCTTCTTAAGTATGTGCTGTATCTTTTCATTTGTCCATATGCATTTTAGTATCTTTCATGAATGTCTGTAGTTTTTTTTCAAAAAGATTTTATTTATCTATTCACGAGAGACACGGAGAGAGAGGCAGAGACCTAGGCAGAGGGAGAAGCAGGCTCCCTGTGGGGAGCCCGATGCAGGACTCAATCCCAGGACCCCGGGATCACGACTTGAGCTGAAAGCAGACACCTAACCACTGAGCTACCCAGGTACACTGAATGTTTATAGTTTTGATAATTTTCCTTTAGTTCACAGAAATTTCTTAACAAATGTTTGTTGGGCAGTTCTGCTGGTGATGAGCTTAGTTGTTATTTATCTGAAAATGTCTTTATTTTATCTTACTGCATGAAGAATATACTATATAAAGAATTCTAGATTGACAATGTTTATTTATTACTTTCAGCATTTTAAATATGTCATTTCATTAGCTTCTGGCTTGCAGAAGCTAGTGAGTCACTGAGTCAGTGATAATTCTTAGTATTTTGGGGTCTTTTTTATGACTGCATTTCTTTTCATCTTTGATTTTTAGAAACTCAAGTATGATGAGCTTATGTATTGTTTTCTTTGGTTACTTTGGATTTTGGTGGGTTGAACTTTTCCAGTCTGTTGGTTGCTATTTTTCATTAATTTTGGAAAGTTTAAAAAAAATTTTTTTTGGAAAGTTTTCAGCCATTATTTATTTCTTCAAATATTTTTTGCTTATTTTTACTGCAACCTGCTTCTCCTCTACCCACTAGAAATCCAGTCACTTTTTTTTTTAAATTTTTATTTATTTATGATAGTCACAGAGAGAGAGAGAGAGAGGCAGAGACACAGGCAGAGGGAGAAGCAGGCTCCATGCACCGGGAGCCCGACGTGGGATTCGATCCTGGGTCTCCAGGACCGCGCCCTGGGCCAAAGGCAGGCGCCAAACCGCTGCGCCACCCAGGGATCCCTCCAGTCACATTTTATTAGACTTTTTGCTATTACCATATAGTCACTGAAATTCTATTCATTTTCTAGCCCTCCCACTCACACTCTGTGTTTCAGTTTAGATAGTGTTCATTGTTCTGTCTTTATTTTTCCTGATTTTTTTCTTCATCATCTGGTCTGCTATTATATTCATCTAGAGCATTTTTCATTTTCGTTCAGTTATCAGTTTTAAGTTATGTAATTTCTGTTTCTTTTACATAGGGGCCATGTACTTCATCCGTTGTATCTTTTCTCCTAAATTCTTAAGCATATTTATGCTAGCTATTTAAAGTAGTTGTTTCTTAATTGCAACATCTTTGTCATCTCTGGATTGGTTACTGTTGATTTTTTTTTTTTTTTTTTTTTTTTTTTTGGATTATGGATTACATTTTCTTACTTTTTGTATCTGGTAAGTTTTGGTTGTGTGCTAGACATTTAAGATGCTGCGTTAAAAGTAAAAACCACCTGGCTTTTGTTGTCTTAAGAGTGTTGGGTTATGTTCTGTCATGAAATTAATTTAATGGAAGATCAGTTTAGTGGTTTCAAAGCATATTTTTAAGCTGTATTAGGAGAGACTTATAGTAGGCTTTACTATATGGCTAGAATAAGACAATTCATTTTTAGATTTTTCTGAGGTCTCAAATTAAAATTTGAAGTGTGCAGTGAGGTTTCTTCACATTGCCTGGGTGGAACGCCCATGTTTCTATGTGCACCTGTGACCTCTGTAATTCCCACTCAAAGCACAGAATTTCTTTAAAGATTTATGTATATATTTTAGAAAGAGGGAGAGAGAGAGAGGGAGAGAAAGAACATGTGTGTGTGCAATTAAGAGGAAGAGTGGAGGGAGAGGGAGAAAGAAAATCTCAAGCAGACTCTCTGTCGAGTGTGGAGCCCAATACACAGCTCGATCTCACAAGTCTGAGATCATGACCTGAGCCAAAACCAAGAGTCAGTCACTTAACTAACTGAGCCACCTATGTGCCCCTCAGTGCACAGATCTTAACACCAGTAGTTGTTATCCTTTATCTTCTCATTCTGTGCATGTGCATTGTTCAAAATGTTAAGACCCCTTTGCACATTTCTTGCTCTACCTCCGTGTGTAGCTCCCTTCTTCTTAGCACAAGGCTTTACAAATTCATTCCCTTGAGACCCTGATCCCCAATTTCTGTCTCTGTAGGTAATAAACCCATTATGCTCCACATCAACTTATCTTCCTAAACTATGGCCCAGAAATTGCTTTCATACAGAAAGCCAGGGAGATCATAGGATTTATTCCATTTACTTCCCTTCTTTCATATACTGCATATTGTCCAACATCTGAAAACATTTGCTTCATTGGTTTGTCCAATTTTATCATAGATTAGTTTGGTATGAATTACTGTCATGGTCATAAGCAAAATTATGGTTTGTATGTTTTGTTTTGTTTTGTTTTCTTATCCTCGTTGCTTGGCATGATGTTCAGGAGGAAATTTTGTAGATTAAATAAACAACAAACCTATCTTGTCTCTATTACCTTTAGGATTCTGAAATCTTCATGCATGGAGTGGACTACAAATATGTCCTTATCTCTACAGCAACTCTTTAAATCATTTTAGCTACCACATTTTGCCTTTGAGTTTTGGCAGTTTGTCACACTTGCCTCTGAGCTTGTCACTGTGCTGACCCTCAACTCTTGAGGGACTCTATCCTGACCTAAGCTCCCTTTGTAAATTAAGGTCCTAACCTTCAATCTCATGCCACAGCTGTGCCCTTGCCTAGTCCTTGTGTTTGGGTATACTCTCAGCTCAGGCAGGATTCAGTTCTTCACAGAATAGGATGAGAGAAATAAGCATCACCAGTCTCTAGAGTCACTATAGAGTACAAAGACACTCCAGTTCATGTGGGCATGGCCTGAGAATTCAAGCCAGCAGCCCCTGGAGTTGTTGCTACTGACAGCACACCCTTTACTGCAAACCTCAGAGGGATTAATAGTGACTTTGCCTCTAAAGCTTATACCCTTTGTGGCTCTGAGGCTGTCACTTCCCTGGAATTATAGATTCATACAGTGCAGCTGCTTAATTCCCATAGAGAACCAACATGGTTTCTCACTGTCATGCTGAGATGCTCTTTCCAAAGGTTTTTTAGAAAGATAGCATCCCCATTCCCAGCCTTTTCTTCTCTTCTACCAGGAAGAATGGTGAAAAAGTACAACTATTCTAGCAAAGGGGGAGAGAGATGTGGACTCCGTTTATTACTTTATTCTGGGCTAGAACTGTGGGCTAATATGATACCCAGGCACAATTTTATTTTGTTTTCTTTGACTTACAAAAGGTGTAGCGTCTCCCATTTTATTTATAGAAACCTACATATCAAAAGAGAGAATAAAGGAGATTTTTATATAACGTGGTTCTTAGCAAGAATCTGCATGTGTACGTGCTTTTCTCCCTCATTGTAGATATACAGTCTCTGGAAAGGGCACATGGAGACCCTGCAACCTTTTTAACAAATAATGATTAGGGTCTATTCTGTTTAGCACTGTGAGGTGGAAAATCCTTCTGTGGTGGTGCCAGAAAATGTAGGCCCCACTGAGGACATTTTCTGTAGATGTTCAGTACATCATTTAATATGAATGTACATCATTTAATATGAGGGTGTTGTGACTTGATTCAGAGCTTTTTTACAAAAAATTCTGAGGGAACTTATTTTATTGACTTTGGATGTTGCTTTCTTTATTTCTTCTCTTTCAGCATTCTAGGAATTAAGGAGATTTCATGTCAAAGAGTGAGCTAATCAGAAATTTAATTTGGAAACAACACACAGTAAATATTAATTTCATATAGAAGCTAAAATATCTTGTGTTGCCAACTGTGATGCAGAAATCTTGGGGTGTATTTCCTGGGCCTCAGTAAGGGGCATCATCCAAGTGGTTGTGGAATCCACTCTTCCCTCCAACTCTACTGCCAAAAGCACATCTTTAGTTGTTGTTCGGACGCCTGGGTAGTACAGAAACCTACTGCATACATCACATAGCCTTCTGTAAGGGACTTAAAAGAGAAAGGAACTGCAGTTCCTTTTCTCTGTGTGACACTCTCTTTGATTCTTCTTGTCTTCCTCAGGCTATTTTCTTCCACTCTCTTACTACAGTGTTTCTTTTACTGGCTAGTGTGCTCCTGCTGGGCTTTAGCTGAGAGGCTTTTCCCAGTCAATTATTCAGCCTCTGCCCCTCTCTATGGTGCACTCCTATATTGCAGCCACATTGCATTATTAAACATTTTCATGATAAACAATTCAGAGTAGCATTCAAAATTAAAAACATTCATCCTGAGGCAAATAGGAACTCTAGTTTATTGGAATGTGCTTTAACAATAATCTGATATTTTTCAGAAGTAGGGTATCTAAATTACAATCTGAGTCACTGGGTGGTGGATATCTTTTCAGGGTCCTAGGACCTAGTGACCCTCTCAGAATTTGCCCTTGGTTCTCAGCAATATGGTTTTCTCTGAAGCTATGAGCTTTTCTCACAAAGAGCTGATTTTCTATTAGAAAGTTATCCACAAGTTCTCTTTCTTACCACACCTCTGAGAAAGAAGATCCAGCTTGCTTCCTCCATCATCTATTAGTTCTAGGTGAACTGTATTGTACTATTGTATTAATTAAGGTGTGCAGTTTGAATAATGCACCAAGCTCAACATCATGTTAATGAACAAATCTTTAAAATTCTCATCATTTCTGAAAGAATTTTCTGTATTAACCCTTGAGACATTCTCTAGGGTAATCTCAAATTCTTTCTTATGTGCTTCTTAACTAAGCAACATTGTACTTAAAGAACAGCTAAAATCTTTTTTAAAAGGTTTTATTTATTTATTTGAGAGAGTGAGTGAGCAAAAGAGCACAAGCAGAGGGACTGAGTAGAGGAAGAGGGAGGAGCAGGGAGCCCAATGACCTGTTTTGCAGGACTACAGAAATGGTGGATGCACTGCTTCCTGAATCCTCTGGGACTTCACAGCTCCTGTCTCAGTATTTCAATTTCTCAGGTGCAAAATGAGGATTTGTCATGGCATCCAGCATTTAAGGTAGTTGTGAAAATATGTTGAATTAATAGATATCAAGCACTTGAATATTGCCTGAAACATTATTCAATAAATGTTTTAATGATTTTATTTATTCATTTGAGAGAGAGAGAGAGAGAGAGAGAGAGAGCGAGCACACACTCAAGGGGGAGCTGCAGAGGGAGAGGGAGAAAGAGAATCTTAAGCTGACTTCTCGCTGAGTGCACAGACTTGTGTAGGGCTCGATCTCATGACCCTGAGATCATGATCTGAGCTGAAATCAAGAGTTGGTTGCTCAGCCGACTGAGCCACCCAGGAGCCCAGCTCTACTATTACTATTAATTGGAAAGACTTATTATAAATAACATATTTTAAAATGTGCATCAAATCATCATTGTACTTAACATGATTCTGTCTCTCCAGTGCCTCAATACCACTAATTGGATTTGTGTTTTAGGTCTTTCCAGGCAGAACCTGAATGAACTCTGGGCTGCATGCAACTGGGCTTTACCAGTTTTCAGTGGACCATTGAGATATTGCATTCCTGCCCTGACTTACTGAGTTTCACCTATTCTTTCAGTGGTTTCTGCTACCAGTTGAGATGGCCTGTAATTTTACCTTTGCTCCTCCTTCTCTTGTCACCTCAGCCACTGGTGAGTGTTTACAGAGGCTGAGGTTGGAGAATGCTCTAGACCAGGAACCTCTGTTGGCATGTACAGCTAAGTTGGTCTCCTCAGTGTATTGTAGCTGGGTCAAGTGTACTCTTGGCCCTTTTTCTGTCATGTCCTATGTTAAGTAATGATCCATTCAGATAGGATCCTACTCTCACTATTAAAATGTTGCCCGTTCTCAAGGTCAAAAATCTCAAGTTTTGGAAGGAAATGTAGGAAGACCATTGGTGATGACAAAGTATGTTATCAGGGGGCATTTACCATTTACCAGGCTGAACATGTGTGTTCCTCCAAAATCCATACGTTGAAACCTAGATGGAGGTGGGGCTTTTGGAAGGTGATTAGGTCCTTTGTAAAGATACATATAAGGTATTCGTGCCTTTATAAAAGAGACCCCAGAGGGCACCTTGCGTCTTCTATGATGTGAGGTTACAATGAAAAAATGGCTCTCTGTGGACCAGGAAGCGGCTCCTCAGCAGAGATTAAATTTGTCAGTACCTTGGTTATAGACTTCCCAGACTCTAGAACTGTGAGATATACATTTCAATTGTCTGTAAGCCACCCGGTCTATGGTATTTTTGTCATAGCAGCCTGAGCAGACTAAAGTACAAGATGACCGGAAATGTACCCTTGCACTAGAGTGACCCTGTTACCAGTTCGTCTAGGTTAGTCTCAGTTTATATTTGTAATCCTAGAAGTTATTACTTTTTATTGAGATATAATTGACATGTAACATTAATTAATTTCAGGTATGCAACATAATGATTTGGTCTGTGTGTATATCTCTTTTTATTATTTATTTATTAGTATTATATTTTTAGATTTTATTTATTTATTCATGAGAGAGAGAGAGAGAGAGAGAGAGGTAGAGACACAGGCAGAGGAAGAAGCAGGCTCCATGTGGGGAGCCCAATGCGGGACTCGATCCCAGGACCCCGAGATCATGCCTTGAGCGGAAGGCAGATGCTCAACCACTGAGCCACCCAGGCATATAAGTCTTTTTAACATCCATCAGCGCACATAGTTACGAATTCTTTTTCTTGTAATGAGAGCTTTTAAGGTCTACTCTTTTGGCAACTTTCAAATACATGAAACAGTATTTTTACCTAGAGTCACCACGGTGTATATTACATTCCTAGGACTTACTTATTCAATAAGTGCAGATTTGTACTTTCACCTACTACCTCCTATTAATTTATTCTCTGCATTTATGAGTTTTTTTTTAGATTCCATGTGTAAGTGACATTATACAACATTTTTCTATCTCTGACTAATTTCACTTAGCAATGCCTTCAAGTCCCTCCACATTGTTGCAAATGGCAGAATTTTTTTCTTTTTTATGGCTGAATAATGTTCCATTGCGTATATTTACCACTCTGTCTTTATCCTCCCATCAATGCACATAGATCATTTCCATGTTTTGGAGATTGTAAATAATGCTGCAGTGAACATGGGGCTGCATATATCTTTTCAAGTCAGGGTTTGATTTTTTGAGATAAATACCCCGAAATGGAATTACTGGATTGCATGGAAGTTCTGTTTTTAATTTTTTGAGGAGCCTCCATATGTTTTCCACAGTAGCTATACCAGCTTACATTCCCACCGAGTGCACAGGGATTTTTTTCTCCACGTCCTCGCCAACACTTGTTGTTTCCTGTCGTTCTGATAATAGCCATTCTGACAGTTGTGAGGTGATATCTCATTTGGTTTTGATAGTTATTTCCCTGATCATTAGTGATGTTAATCACCTTTTCATGTACCTGTGGGCCATCTGTTCTCTTTGGAAAAATGTTCAGTTCCTCTGCTTAGTTTTTAATCAGTTTATTTGGTTCTTTTTCACTATCAAGTTGTAGGGCTCTTTATATATTTTTAGATATTAAATCTCTTCCCTGATGTATGATTTGCAAATATTTTCTCCCATTCCAAAGGCTATCTTTGCATTTTGTTCATGATTTCCTTTGCTGAGCAGAAGGTTTTTGATTTAATGTAGTTGTCATTTATTTATTTTTGCTTGTGTTGCCTTTGCTTTTGGTGTCAAATCCAAAGAACCATCACAAAGACCAGTGTCAAGATGCCTACCACCTATGTTTTCTTCTAGGAGTTTTATGGTTTCAGGTCTTACATTCCCTAGTAATTTTTGTATCTCTCCTTCAGTCTTAGAAGTAAATTATAGGGCAGTAAGTTGTAAGGCCATTTTACCTTGACCTGTTGTGTTATAATCACTATACAAATTGCTTTATGACAGAAATTAATGTCAGTTTTCCATAGATCTCCAACTCTGCATTACAGGTGGTTTTTAGCGATTCTATTACAAACCTTCCAGGAGAGTTATGTGGATAATTGTGTTTAAGAGCCTAACATAAGCATATTTGTGGTGAAAGGTATGATGAACATAGGATATAAGACTCTACCACAGTAAAATAGAAAAAAAAAAAATCTCTTCTCAGGTGACACCTCCTCCTGAAGCCTTTCTTGATTGCCCAAGACAGGCGAAGCAATCCTCTGTGCTTACATAAGACCTCCTGTACTTTTATCTCTCTTAGAATTTACTATATTATATTCAAATTAACTTTGGAATGTGACTGTACTCTTTGAAGGCAGGGACTGTTTTGCAATTATTTGTGCTTTCCCAGGGCCTCACACAATGCCTGGCACCAGTAGATGCTGAAAAAAAATGTTTGTTGTTTGTCATACTCAGTTGAACACTAGGCTATTTTTATTGTCTCTTTTATTGATTGAATTTGGCCACCTACATTATAAAACAAATTAATCAATGTTTTATCGATCATGCAGGCCACCTATCCAGCCTGTATTTCCAGTCTTCCATGTCTGGAACATTCTCTTGCTTCCACCTCACATAGAGGCAAGTCCATCTCTTTTCCTTCTCCCTACTCTCAAGAAGTCTGATGACACTCCATGTTCCTGGTCATGTGATAATAAGACACCAAAAATAAGATTTTAAGATGGAAGCAACATCTACCTTAACCGGGAATTTCTTAGTAAAACCCCATTAGGGACTGTAGCCAACCCCAGAGAGATATGGCTACAAGGTCCACAAATAAAGCCAATAACCCAGGTAAGGCAGATGTTAATAGGTTTCTCTGGCCAAAGTCATGTCTGGAGTCTGAAATAGGAGCTGATCTTGATGAAAGAAATTGATCAAATAAAGAGAAGCCAATTAGAACTTAGAATAATTCTGATTCTTTGCCTGTAATTCTGGTAAAACATTTGAAAGTAGTGGCTCACATATGGTGTTTATACTCCGTGGATTTGAATGACCTGAGTTATTCTTGTTTTGCTTTGCAATGCATAATTGAGATTTGAGCATTGCAGGATGAAAGAAAAAATGTTTCAAAATCCAAAGTGACTATAGCAATTTCTACCTTTCAAGTGGGGTAGGGTGACATATTTCATATCAGAGGAAAAATATACATCTGTACTACTGCCTTCTACTCATGGAGGCCAGAAGTGGAGAAGGAAAGGAAAGCCTGAAAATTCAAAGTCTCTGCAAGTTTTTTTGGGGTACCAAAGGTGGAGATAATCCACCGTTTTGTCAAAGGACATTAATGAGTTTTTTTTTTTAAAGGTATTCGAAAGTGAGCACAGAGCTTGGTTAGATTGGAGAATTAAATTAGTCTGCATAATAAAATGAAGGGAATTGAGATGTGAAATTTGAGGGGAAGAGGTGGTTAAGCAACAGGTCAAGTTATTCTGGAGACAAGTATGGGGTGGTTAATAATTAAATATAAGCTATAGGCATTGCTTCATGCTCAAAATGCCCCAAATTCCAGTTGTCCTAAATATGTAGTAAGGTCTGTTCCACTCACCATGCTTTTGAGGAAATCATGGAGCAAATGAGTTCTGTATTTGTGTTGTCTAAATTGAATATAACAGAGCTCCTGGAACTTTATTTTTATTTTTATTTTTTTTAAATTTTTTAAATTTATGATAGTTACAGAGAGAGAGAGAGAGAGAGGCAGAGACACAGGCAGAGGGAGAAGCAGGCTCCATGCACCGGGAGCACGACGTGGGATTCGATCCCGGGTCTCCAGGATCGCGCCCTGGGCCAAAGACAGGCGCTAAACTGCTGCGCCACCCAGGGATCCCTGGAACTTTAATATACAGGCGGATAGACTGGGGATCTTGTTAAACATGCAGATTTTGATCCAGTAGCAGGTCCAAAATTCTGCATTAGTAAGAAGCATCCCGATCTTAGAAATACCTCTGATTTCGAGACCACATTTTGAGTGTCAGGGAGAGAGGCAAGGGCACCATAGGCAAGAAATGTAGGTGAACTGTCGTGTTCAGTGGATTGGGAAACTTAGACTCAGAAAACCCTTGAGAATGTAAACCCTAGAGATCCTCACATGTCTTAGAACAGTATTAGACTGCCCACCAAACATGGGGAAAAGGGTGGAATCACTTTTATAAATCTCAAATGGCAGGGAGAGGGGAGCTGACACTGGAGTTCCAGGCACTTGAATTACTTGAATTAGTTTTTGAGTTTTTGAGTTTTGGGGGTTTTAGGATAGAAACTTTCATGATTTGCTTTTCATGGTCTCTTCCCCCACCCTCCTTTTTTTTTTTTTTTTTTTTTAAATTTTCCATTGTTTTTTCTCCTAATCTCATTTTGTTCACATCCAATGCATAGTCTCAACTGGAATCCCAAGAAGAAAAGTCAAGCTTGCCCTGAAAGTGTCACCCCTAATTAATATCCTAGAAGGCCACCTTTCATTAGTATTCAGCCCTGCTTTCAGCCCAGATCATTAATGGACTCTTTTCTCTGAGGATGATAATTGGGTGTGACGCTGATGTTCCCTGCCGGTCTGGGGATATGAAGAACTTTATCACTGTGGTGGGCTCCTCAGGGAGTTAAATAGCATGGCTGGAAGCTGTTCCACCAAGAAAACATCTTCTGGTATTGTAAGCAAAGTTTCAGCCATCCCCAAACCTGATGTTGCTGCATACCTGCAGGTGAGGTTCACGTAATCGTTCATGGATGAGAGCACTAACACTGCTGTTCACTCATGGAGTGTCAGTTGTCAGTAAGCCCCATGCAAAGTTCTTAGCCCCTCTATGGAGTCACTCATCGGTAGGTTAAATGCAACAAAAACAAGAATTTCTCCTCTGACATGAGTTTCAATTTAGGATACTCCCCATTCTGACTTGGTTAATATGAATTCTGAAATAGTAAATCACAGGTTTCCCAAACCTCATTTTTTCTCAGCCTTTTACTTGTTGACCATTCTCCATTCTAGTCCTTTAGAACTTTGTGTATATCAGAGCTATACATGCATTTGTTTTGTCACCTTCCCAATGGAAACTTTCTTGTCACTTTCCCTGGTTCCATTCACAGGGCAGCATGTTCCGCAATATTAAGCAAGCATTTCCCTCTCTTCCCCTGGTAATTGTGAGCTCTGGCTAAGTCTGACACATTGGGGTGTGGACAGCAGTTCTTGAGTGGCAGGTGAGTGATTAAGGTGGGACATGGACTAAGAACCAGGCCAAAAAGCAGGTAAGGAGCCAGGCCAGCAAACCAGACCTGGGGCCCCAACTTCCCGGAAAGCAAAGCAATGCAGGTGGTCTACCTTCCTGGGAAAGGGATAGGACTCGTTCTACAGAGCTGAGGAGGTAGAGAAAAGCAGACGAGAAAGCTGAGGATTATTAGAACAGCTGCAAAGTCAGGCTGCTTACTGAAGCCATCATCAGTCCCTGAAATTTATAGATGCTTCCTGCTGAGGTCCTATCTGTTCCCCAGGGTGGCTGCTTCTGGACCTGCAGGTAGAAGTGAGTGAAGTAACTTGCTGGAGTGGAGGAAGGCCTAGGTCCAGAGAGCACAAAGACAGTTACTGATACAGATACTATGGATTATAGGATGTCTCCAAAATTATAGGATGACCCTGGAGGGACAGCACTGATCATGTTTCAAGCTAGACTTTAGAAACATATGTATGGAGCTAGTATGAACTTACTACTAGCACAAAGACTAGCACCCAACAATACACAGTAGCTACTACTCATGTTTGTTGTATTGAGCTGGACTAAGTATGAGCAGACTGGGGTTTGTCCAAGTGGAAGCCTTGGGTGTGTAAATCACATAGCAGGGAATTGATATGATTTTAAAAGGGCAGATATATTGAGAAAACTAAACACAGCAATAAAAGGAAGGCTGCATGTTGGGAGAAGGGGTGTCTTGAGAAGGACACAGTGTGAGAAATCCAGAGGTGGGGCATCTAGAGAACAGATTAATTCAGTCACCTGCTAATGTCTTTAATGGGCCAGCTTCTTTCATTCTTTCTGATCTCCATCCTCAGCGGGCTACTTTTTCCTCAGGTTTGACCTTCCATGGTGAGGAGGTGGTTTATTGCTATCTCATAGTTGCATACAGACACAACAACAAACAGGGTTATGAGAATTGTCCATTTCAGGTTCTCCTTCATAGAGAGGTCCAAGTAGACCTCTCCTCATCACTCTTTGGCAAGAACTGGGTTCCTGTTTATTCCTCAATCAATCACTGACAAGCAGAATGAGATTTCCATGACTAGGATATATTGTGCTGAGCATAATGTATTCCTTGAAGCTGGGGGCCTGGCACTGGATCTGGACTCACTCTAAACTAGCAGGAGGAGGGTGGATATAGGTAAGAGAGTTTGGGTAGGCTACTGTGAATGTCTGTTAGAACAGAGACTTAGGCAGTTTGAGGGGCTCTTGGAATGAGTCTTGGTGAAAGCCGAAGTTTAGTGTCTGGTGTGCACTCATCTCATTTCTAATGGAATACTTGTTGCTCTCTGAGTCCCTGAACTGGGGTCATGCTGAAGACCATGCATGCAGGAAGGGTAGTGAAGGGTTCAAAGGGCAAAGACTGTATCCCAAGTCATGATCTTTAGAAGTAGAACCCACCTGTTCCTGTTGACGTTGTCGGTGCACACTGGGGACCCTAATTTTAGGAGACTGGCCTTAGCTTGGCTAAGGCCAGGTTCATCATGTAGCTCTACTGATGATCCACAGAGAAGTTTCTCCTTGGTCCAGTGAGTCTTCTGTGCAGTCATAGATCAAAGACTAACAATGTGGATGCTCATTCCCCAAAATGATTTCCCCTTACTAGCTGGATGTCTTCCAACAGCTCTCTGCCCTTCTAGCCCCTTATGTTCCTTGCTATAAGCCCAGGCTCATGTACTTTCCAAGGTCAGCTTTGAACCAGTGGGGAAATGCATTTCTATCTGAAACTTCCAGACAGCCTGTGGGGAAGTTGGGAACAGGATATTTCTTTTACGGCACCCCTAGTCTTACTAGATAACTATTCTTTCCAATCTTCCTCCTCCTTTATGCTCATTCTTCTAGATGTATTTCAGGTTCAAAGAGGCCAAAATGAATGATACTTTCCTCCTAACCAACTTTTAATCATGTTTTCCACTTACTGCTGAGGTGGTTGCAGACATATTATAGTTTTAGATTTGGAAGAGTGCTTCATTTCTATTTCATCATTTTCCTAGTAACACTTAGTTATAAATTCTTTGGCCAAATTCAATTGGAAAATGAAATTATCCTTATTTCATTCTCAATTTCTTTATGTGAGAAAGTCACAAAAGATACTTTTTATGTTCTGTCTCTTGAGGTTTAAATGCCAGTCTAACCTCTTGTACCCTTGACACATTGTCCCAAGATAGTTTGACAATGGAGACATTTTGGATGCCATAGGATATTTCATAACTTTAAATATTTTATAACAAATTAAATGTTAATTATATGCTGGTCAGGAAAGAAAATTGCTGAAGTATTTAATTAACATTTAATTTATTAGTCATCAAATATTTAAGTAGCTCCTATTGCAGGGACTTTTCTTCCTCATTAGTTGTAAGTTAGTAACCCGTTATCATTGTTAGTTACTCTAGCTCCTACTACTCCAAATATGTATGGCCTCTCTAAATTTCTTTAAAAAGATCTTTGCATACTGTACAAGGTAGACTTCAATATAGAAAGACATTTCTAATTCCTTTTCCCCCCAAAGTTGATTACTACTTAGACATATTTTCTCACAGAAAATCAACATTTGTACTGTAATTTATAATTTGAAAAATGCTTTCATTTTCATGATATCAAATGGCCTTTTCATTAGCAGCCACTTTGAAATTTGTAGGTGGGTAGAATCACTGCTATTTGTAGGAGTTGGAATCTTAGTGGGGTTGTGTAACCTCCCAGTTCCCACATAGCGTAGGTGGCATTTGACCCCAGAGTTTAGTTAGCCTGTATCATGATCAATGTCAGGTGGTATTTCAGCCTCAAAAAGTCCTGACAGTTCCTTCATTAAGTTACTTTTGTGTTTTGTTTTTAATTTATTATGAATGGAAACTATGGCCTGTAAATGATTTCCTTGAATATATTTTTATTTAAGCAAAATATGGGACTAATTTTTTTTTGTGAATGTATCACGGACATAAGACAAAAATGTATATTCTCTGTTTGGAGCCATATGGTTCTTCATATACTTAATAGATTTATTATTTGTACTATTCAATTTATTGATTGCATTAGTTCCTCTAGGTATTTGCTTATTTTTTGTTTACTAGATCTACCCATTTTTGAAAGAAGTATATTGAATCTTCCTGGTATATTTGTTTATTTATTTATTAAGTTCTGTTCGCATTTCCAGTACTTTTTGCTTTACATATTTATCTGCTGTGTTTTTTGGTGACTGTGGCATCTTCATGAATAGTGTATTCTTATTGTAAAATATTCATAAGACATCTCTGATGTTTTTATAAGCTTGTCTGATTTTAAAATGCTCCATTCAACTTTCCTTTTATTTATATTTTCTCAGTATCTCTTTGTCTCTTTATTTTCAACCTTTCATTTTCGCTTTAAGTATTTCTTGTAAGCTTAAGAGGTTTTCTTTCTTTTTCATTAAACAAATCTGATTGTCTTTTGCCTTTTAATGGCAGAATTAAGTCATGCACAGTGCAAAGACAGGTGTGCTTGATATTATTCCATCTCTCTTGCTTTGTTTTGTATTCATTTACATAGTTGAGTCTTCTTTTTACTTACATGGCTTATTGAGATATAATTAAAGCACACTAAATGGGCATATTTAAAATGTACTGTTGGTTAGTTTTTGATATATCTGATATATGTGTACATTTGTGAAGTCATATTTTCATTCAAGACAACAAGCATTGTTGTCACCTGCAAAAAAAACATCCTTGTGTTTGTTTGTAATTTGTCCCTCTTTTCACCCCTGGCTTTAGGCAAACACTTCTGCTTTTTGCTGATATAAATTAGTTTGAATCTTTTAAAATTTTATTTGAATGAAGTCATAGAGTATATACTCATTTTTTTGCCATTCTTTCAAATTACAGAATGATTTTGAGATTCATTTACTTTGTGTGTATAGCAATAGTCATTTCTTTTATATTCCATTGCATAGATATGCCACAGTTTGTTTATCCAATGACCTGTTGATGGCTATTTGGGTTGTTTCCAGTTTTTGTAGTTTATGAAGAAAGCTGCTATGAATATTTATGTAAAAGTCTTTGTATGGACATATGCTATCTTTTCTTTTGGGTAAATACGTAGGAGTAAAATGGTTGGATTATATGGTAAGTATATATTTAACTTTATGACACTACAAACTGTTTTACAAAGTGGTTATCCTTTTACATTCTGACTAGCAGTATATGAGAGTTTCATTTGTTCCACATCCCTATAAATACAGAGATTATAATAGGGCCCAGGAGTGACATGACATAATAATCTAGTAATATAAATGTCTAGTTACTTGATATGTAAAGAACCAGGCAAATGTGACCAATTCTCAAGGGAAAAGGCAATAAGTAGATGCTAACTCTGAACTGGTCCAGATGTTGGAATTATCAGACAAAAATCTTTAAACATCTATTGTTAACTATGCTTCATGATGTCAAAGCATACACATTTGTAGTGAATGGAAAGATAGAAGTTCCCTGCAGAGAAATAAAAACTATGACAAAGAGCCAAGAGTCATTTTTTAGAACTGAAAGAAATGTAGTATTCTAAATAGAAAAGTTCACTGTATGAGCTCAGTAGCATAATGGAGAAGATGGGGAAACAAAGTTTGTGAATTTGAAGATAATCTAAGAAACAAAGAAATAAAAAACAAAATATTAACAGAGCCTCAGAGACCTGTGAAACAATAGCAAAAGGTCTAACATACATGTCATGGTGGTCCTAGAACAAGAGGAGAAGGATATTGAGGCAGGAAATACGTTTTTTTTGGGGGGGGTCATCCAAAATTTATTCTCCAACAAGACAGACAGCATCAGCAGGTAAAAACTACCAGGGTTTCTCCACAGATCATATATTCACATGGGCATGATTTGCTTAACAAGGAGAAAGGCTCTGGTGTGTTCTCTGTAACAATATCCACTTCACAGTGTAAACAGGTACTAACATTGTGTTCTCAACTTACAATTCCAGAAGGAAAGGCACAACGTGGCAAAAAAGTTCTTTTTGGATCCTAAAGTTGGGTGCAATAAACACATTTTAAAAACTAGTGACCAAACTTCCCAATTTTCCCCAGGGAAAATAAACCCATAAATTTACAGATTTAGGAAGCTCAGTGAAACTTAAACAGGACAAACTCAAAGAAAGGTGTACCTAGATACATCAGAGTCAAACTGATGAAACTAAATATAAAGTCTTGAAAACAGCTGGAAAAGTCTCACATTACATACAAGGAAGCAATGATTAGGAAGACATTGGATTTCTCATCAAAAACCACGGAAGCCAGAAGAGAGTAAAACAACCTTAAGTGCTAAAAAAACAATGAACCATCAACCCAAAATTCTATGTCCAGTGAAAATATCCATCAGGAATGACAGCAAAATGAAAATATTTTTTTCAGAAGAAGGAAAGCTAAGAGAATTCATCAGCAGGAATAAAAAATGCTTCTTAAGAAATGCCAAGGAAAATGTTCAGGATGAAAGGGTCTTTGGGAATAAAGGAGAGCACCAAGAATTGCAACTCTCAGGGTGAACAGAAAAGATTATTTTTTTTCTCTCGAGGTTTCAGAAATATGTATGACTGAAAACAAGCAAATACTTACGGGATTTTCAATGTACAAAGAAGCAATACGTATGACAATTGTAAAGGTCGGTGGAAGGACCCATGTGGTTGCAAATCTACTTTTTATATGAAATGGAACAAAATTAGCTATAATTACACTGAGAAGGTAAGGTTATATTTATTTTGTAATTATATTGTAATTTCTAGAGCAGCCACCGAAGACCACTAAAAACAGGACAAAGCAAAAGATACATAGCCAAAAAAACCCAGTAGATTAATTAAAATGGAATACTAAAAAGATTTAAATAATTTGAATAAATACTCTTTTCATTGTTTTTGCTGATTTGTTAGAGTTGATATTCATTTCATTTGTTTCCTGCTTATTAATTTCAAAGTTCTGCACATTCCTATTCTCTTTTCCATTGCTCAAACTTGTATATGTATTTCTCTACTATTTATTTCCCCCATTAAGACCCTGTATCTTCCCTCTATTCTCCTGATGATTACTCCCACTAAAATAAGATTCCAAGAATACTTTCACTTTCCCAGTCTCTTAAACTCCCAGCCCCAACCCAGATGAGACTTTTGGAAGACTTCTTCTTTTCTCTATCCCTAACCGCAAAGTTTTGCTGAAATAGTTTAGTATTATTAAAATTTTCACTGTGTTTATCCTTTCTTTTTAATAACCCTTATTTAGTGAAAACATCACTCATTCTCACAGTTTTTAAGTATTCATTTATAGTTCTCTCTCCCTTTCTCACACACACAGACACACACACAGAAACACAAACACACTGCAAAGCCTGATGCTTACCACTTTTTTCTCTTCTTTTCACTAGATTACACATTGAGTTTTTCATTCTGACTTATTAGTTGTTTGGATAGAGTCCTTTCTTTAGCATTATCTTCTGATGAGAGATGGGTGACATAATATATGCAGATAATTTTTTCTCCTAAGTATCAAGATTGCATACAGAATTCTTGGGTTACATTCCCTTCCTCTCAGTAGGAAAGATGTTCTCCAAAATTTTCTAGCTTTTAACATGATGAATAAAGATTTCTTTTTAAAATATTTTATTTATTTATTCATGAGAGGCACACACACACAGAGAGAGAGACAGAGACATAGGCAGAGGGAGAAGCAAGCTTCATGCAAAGAGCCTGATGTGGGACTCGATCCCCGGAATCCAGGATCCTGCCCTGAGCCAAAGGCAGATGCTCAACCACGGAGCCACCTGGGGGTCCCTGAATAAAAATTTCTATACCACTGTGTAGCAGATAAATTTTTCTTTCTGCTAGAAACTCATAATTATTTTGTTATCCTTGGACTTCAGGAATTTTAAGACAGTGTACTCAGGAGTACATCTTTTTCAGTCAAATTTGCTTAGCGTACACTTAGTGCACACTTTTAATCTGAAAGCTTAGACTTTCTTACATCTCAGGAAAGTTCTTTTATTGCTTATTTTACTTATTTCCTCTTGTCACTATATTCCACTGATGATTTCTAGAACTCCTATGACTGACATCTTAGTTCTCAGTCTATCCTCCGAGACTTTGATCTTTTCTGTCACAATTTGCTTTTCTATTCTTTGTGATTGTTCTTCTAATTACAGTTACAAGGCACTAATTTGGGTCTTGGTGTTTACCACTTCTCTGTCGATTAATTTACTGGGATATTTAGTTTGAAAATCAAGGTTTTTTGATCTAGAAGATTCGTGTGTGGGTGCTTGAGAGCTGCACTTGAATTTCATGAAGTGCTATTGGTACACTTTTGGTCAGCTGTCCTCTTTCTGCCATGGAAGCACCACTTTGTTAGGGGCCTCTTTTGTTTGGTCTTGTCTTTTCTGGAATCATTTGATATGTTCTTCTCTTTTGTGTGTCACTGAGACTCAAATCTAGTTATTGGGATTTCCCAAGTGGCAGGAGCCCTGATACCAGTCAGAGGTAATATGATCCCTGCCTCATGGGGTGGTGAAGTGGAAACAGCAGTTTGGGGTCTTTAGAGAAAGTTGCATTCTTCCCAGACTCCACACATTCTTCTCACCTGAAGGGCAGGGAAACCTTGGCTCCATAGTTTAGCACATCTCAGCTTCCTGGGGACCTGTGAGACCTCACACGAGGGGTCAATGTTGACCTTACCCTTAGGCGGTGAAAATCTGTGGGGATTGAACTCCTTCAAGGTATCCAGTCACTACGTATCTCTTTGTGGTCTTCAGTCTCCCATGTCCTCTCCCCATTAGACATGAATTAGAGCCTGACATCTCTCTGGCAATTAGCTGCCATCAGCCCCAGCAGCTAACTGGGACAGGAACAACAGATCATGTGGACTTAGGAGGAGAGGAAAGACCTGTATGAGGTTGCCATCATCCCAGAACCCCCCTTCTTGTGGAAGTTTAAAAAAAACCTAAGCTGCTTCTGCATAAAAATGTAAGGGAGATGGAAATAGGATTTTAAGCAAAATAGATGGAAAGAAAATGTATGTACACATTTCAGATGTTCATTTACCTGGGAGAGCAAAGGGAAGACATCCATCTTAGAGGATGGGGAGAGTTTGGGACATTTCATACTGGTAGTGTTGTAATAAATGGACTATTACCTAGGGCTAATTGACTAATGAATCCTAGTGATGTAAGCTAAAACTGTGGTCATTAAATAAGGAGTGACCCTTAGCTGTATACAAACATGTCCTTGGGGTCAGCTTAATGTTCTGTTTTGACCCATCTGGGGTAGATCTAGTGTGGGGGTTTGAGGAGTTCCTCTAAGCCTTTCATGTCCTTGGGAAATCCCTGCCTTCCCTAGGGACTGTTGGGGCTGAGGGCCTGGGGGTTCTTCGAGTAGAGAAAGACATAGTGGATGTCTCTGAAGATTCCAGTGATTTCCTAGTGCGAGAAGTCTCTGGTCAAAGGGGAGGATAGGAGCCTTGTGCTAGTCATTGAGCTATTGTCTCACCTCCACAGATACCCTTCTATACTCTACTTTGTGATAGATTGTCTGTCCATCACATTTATGCTTTGTCAGCTGGTTCCTGTTAGGACTTGTCAATAGTGAATGCTAAGAGGGAGACTGCAAGAGGAGGAAGATGGGATTTATTCCTTTCTGTTTGCTTTTTGGTCCTTTGAGTATCACACAGTAAAGCTTCTTCACTCTGGTGGCAGCAGTTATTCCCTGTAGGAGCAGCTGAATTTGTTTGCAGTTTTTTCCAGCACCTGAGAATCAGTCTCATTGGACTCCCTCCCCTCCCTGCCCTCCAGCACCAGTCTGCTAGCATGCCCTTATCTGAAGGTGATACCCTCCTGTAAGTCCCCCTCCCACTCCCCCCTATCCCCCCTACCCCTGTCTCTGAGTTTCCCTAATTACAAACTCTTCCATTTGCTCCTCTGGTTCTAGGGGGGATAGCTGTGTCTTATTCTTACTGCAACTGTGATACCTTAATGTTCTTTTATACTTTCAGCTTTCTGATTAATAACTTTGTATAATTCTTTATATAAAATTTTTTCTATTCAGATTTCTTCTGTGTTTTATGTCTCCTGACGGCTTTAACTGATGTAAGACTCATTTGGGTTTGTACCTAGAATTGTAGTATGGATTTTTCAGTCAACACCACGTGGGAGCCCTTGAGACTTAAAAGTCTTTGCAGAAAATAGGAAGAGGCATGACCGTTTTTATTTTTTCTGTTCCCCAGACCTTCCATGAAAATGGATCACATGGATCCTGTCTTATATGGTGGTTCTAATTGAGAGCCACCCCTTCCCCACAGTGCTGGTTTGGGCCACTAGAAGTTACATACTTCCAGACAAGACTACTCTAAGAATGCCTAGATACCCAGGAAACAAGGCAGTGGCATAGAAGCATGATCCTTGGCCCTACTGAGAGTCTGCAGAGCCACCTAAGGATTCCTAGAATAGGAAGAGTTAATGCTGCAGAGCTCTCTGGAGTCTGTGGCCAGAGCATTTAGGAGAGACTTATGGTAATGGCTGCTCTAGTAGCTGCCATAAGTCAAATTATCAGGGTTTATGGGAAGCCAGGGAAAGCTGGTCTACAATTAGGAATCTGGGCAAAATTTTGAAGGATGATTGGCATATGGCTAATAATAGTATCTTCACTTTATTGAACACTGTATCTTAAACACTTGACATCTATAATCGTACTTAATCCTCACAACCATCCATTTTGTAAATGAGGAAATAGTTTTAAATAGGTTCAGTAATTTACTCATATAGTCATGTAGTTAATAAATACTCAGAATGGGCCTTGGCTCCAGGTCTGTCTTGAAACTAGAGCTATTAAGCACTATTCCTGACCTTCTCATTATGTAGAAATTTTGATAGGCAAGAAGTCAATATTCCAAGTGGGAAGAAGAGCATAAGCCCTCTTTGGCTGTAACTGCCTAGTTCCTACTTCTCCCTGTTGGTCTGAAATTGGTTTTAGTAAAAATAATGTTAATTTGACAAAATCATCGATGTTTGTTTTATCTCTAGGCAGTTTGACTTTTTTCTTTTTTGGTTCACTTGTGTTTACTTTTTGGTAATCCAAGCTATCCCTTTAGAGAAAAAAATCACTTTTCTTTTTTCCAATATAATTGATTGATCTTTCATATAATTGATTGATCTTTAAGATAAGCTGGGTACATTTCTCTCTGACTATAGAAGGATTCTCAACTCACTCAGACTTATTTAGTGCAAACATGAATAGAATTAATGTCACATCATGGCAGTGGGAGGGGAATGTAGTCGGGGGAAGAAGTAGCAGCGGGAGAAAGCGTCACCATCCTCTCTTCTCCCATTAGGTGACACATTCCTGGAAGGCAGAAAATCTGTTTACGATTCCATACTGCCTGAGCAGCGTTGTTAATTGGTCTTAAATAACTGATGTAGGGCTTTTGTTTTAGTGTATCTTATAGCCTGTCCAATAAGAACAATACACCTAACCATCTACACATACTTTTGCCAGCCTGTCCTCAGGTCTGATATTGGTGGTGGTGATATGAGTGGAGCCATTTGATGAATTTACTGCCAGGTCCACAAGTGGGTGGTCGTGGCTCTTTGCTATTAGGAAAAACCACTGCTACTCTTTAACCAGCAAGAATATTTTGGACCAACACTCAAATTTTTATTTTAATTGTATAATGTCAGAATATTCACACTCAAACTCAGTGGAAATGATGAATCTGGGAAAGAGGCTCTTTAGGACCACATTGTGGGGATGGCATGTGACAGTGCCCTGGACTTGGAGTCAGAGGACTTGAAACTTGGTCTCATCAAGATCTCAGAATGTCAGCCTTCTTATCTCCAACACTTGACTAAATCACCCCCCACACAGTACCAGTATGAGTTAGGGTGAGATCAGCTGTAAGTAACAGAAAATTTAGATCAAATCAGCTTACGTAATAGAGAGACTATATTAGTTTAGTGATCGGAAGTCTAGAATTAGATAGGCTTCAGGATTGGTGTGATTCAGCAGATGATGTCATCAAGAATCATGTCTCTTTTCATCTCTGTCCTTTTTTGCCTTTCCTGGTGCCAGCTTCATCCTCAGAATAAATACCCATTGCTGTCACAACTCGAGACCCATATGCATCCTTGTCCACATTTAGAGTGTGTATATATGGGAATACTCTGGAAATCTTTTGGAAGATAGATGATATTTTCTCTTGCAGACCCCTAGAAAACTTCAGCGTACAATGTACAGTGCTCATTCAGTGTTTGAACTGTGTCAATTCCTACCTTTAAACTAGCAACTGAGGCCTGAGGTTGGGATACTACTTCTTTTCCTACATACCCCACATCTAGAACCAGGTATGGCATGACCTTCTGCCAAAGCATGTGTGCTACAGCAGATTGATTGTAGATTCCAGAATGGAAATCTTGGCAGCTACCAAGAGAAGGGGAATGGAGGTTAGGGTAGCAACCACAGTATCCATGATGGGAACATTGAGGACAAGACGCTCAGCCCCAACGTGCCCCTGACACACATACCTTCAACCAAAGCAGCCTTGACCACTTACTTATGGGAAAATATTAGAAACCCAATAAAACACCCTATCATGGTATTGTTATTATTAATAGTAGCAACCACAAAACTACCACAGTCTTAGTTGGCTTACTTTTGTGTCTCCCAGTAAGTTTTGCGTCCTGTGGACTTTGCTGTTTTCATTTTCTCTTCAGCCAGAGAAGAAACTGATAATTTTGTATCTTGCTTAGGTCCAAAGAATGTTGAGTAATGCTGATCCCAATAAGCTTATTGCCATTCTCTGCTTATAATATATTTGAAAGCACCTTTTCTGCACCTGCAAATGCAGATTGGTTTCTGTTTACTGTTGCAAGAGACACCTTTTATTAAGATGTAAGCAGAGTAGAAATAAAATTATAGAAGAAGTCTTCGGTTTTGACCTTCTTGACTTTGTTGCTAATAAACTGTCAAGATAACACATTACCTTATAAAGAACACCTTAAAATATTCAAGACTCCACTGGTCAAATTCCTTAGCCAAAGGAAAGATAAATCTATGTATAAACAGGTAGATTACCAATTTATATTGTCTGTTTCTTGTTTATCAGTCATTGAAGTTCAAGGCCACAGTAGCTTGAATTTTTCCTGTCTGAAAGGTTAACTTGGTGTTTTTGGATAAGGGCTCTTAGCTTTTTAGTCTTTCGACCTTGGAATGCCATTCAAACTACAGCCCTTCCCTCTAATGTGGCCTCAATTATTCACAATGCCTTTAATCTTACAAATTAACCAAATCCCTTCCACTGACCTTGCCCAGGGCGCAGGGTAGACCTTTATCAGTTAATGAAATTTGACTTGAAAATTTTGTGGTTTTTATCATTTACATTTAATTTGAAACTCTTCTTTTTCTTTATTACGAGTTAAAGCTACAATGAAGAGCAGACTTGCCCAAAAGTCTGACAGCATTGTTTTAAAACAATAGATTTTATTCAAATCCTAAGCGATAGAATAAAATGGTCCTATCACCCATGGGCCAGCCTTGGCTATAAAATTTCTTCATCTAGTATTTGACCTTAATTTAGGAATTCTTGTCTCTTCCCTCCCTCCTCCTCTGTCTCCCTTCCTCCCTCTTTCCCATTGTCCTTTCTCCTCCTCCCCTCCTTCCTCTTCAAGGGTTGTGAGATAGATTTTGTCCTTCTCAGCCAACAGTGCTTGGTTTTAGGACCTGCTCTATAGGTTAGTGCCTAACATATAATTTTGCTTGTGAGATAAACTATTCTCCCCAGTATTTTCCAACCCTGATGAGGTAGAGGCCTGAGCAACACCCCTGCCCATTTCCTGTACCGTACCCTCAAATCCTCTTAAAGCCCCCACCCTACCCCTTTAGCTTCACCCCAAACTGTAATTCATCTCTATGAGTCAGGTTAAACCCTCTGGAACCCTTCTCCCAGCTATCTTGGCACAGAATACTGGAACCTGTAGGACTGGCTGTTCTTTACTGGAGTATTGGTTCAGTAAAACTTTGAGGCCTGCATGCTGTGACCAGGTGCAGGCAGGTGATGGAAAGGTGGCTTCCACCTCATTCCTCAAAAGCTCTCACTCCTTCGCCCCCCACTCCCTGGGCTTTCTTCAAAGATCACTCAGGGCTGTCTGGGTTTGTCCATCATATTCCTACT
This sequence comes from Vulpes vulpes, assembly GCF_048418805.1. NCBI lineage: Eukaryota > Metazoa > Chordata > Mammalia > Carnivora > Canidae > Vulpes > Vulpes vulpes. The sequence continues at coordinate 120,022,228 of NC_132780.1, read as the reverse complement.
GGGAAAAATCTCTTTCCCATGATTTAATTTCTGCCTAGGAGCTTCTGCCTCTGGATTGCCAAGGGCTGTTGCGCCACCAAGGCTAGGTGGGCTTCCATGAAGGTGCCTGTGACCAATCATCACCTGATGGGACTGAGGCCATGGTCTCCCCCTGCTGGCTGTGCATACACTGTGCTCTCTGTCTCCACAGGGCGAGCAGGCCTGAGGGCCTGGAGTGGGGGCTTCCAGCCTGGAAGTCAGCACAGAGCGTACTACTGCCATCCCTGGTGCTGGCACTCACTTCACTGGCCACTGTCACTCAGCTGGGTTCTTTTACTATCCCCAGTGAGGACTGGATGGATTCCTTGATGGGGTTTCTAGGTCTTACTCTATCTCAGGCAGAGTCTGCAAATTGAAATCAAAGGATTATGCTTATTAAACGGACCCCAGGAGGGGGCAATTGACTGTCACAGCATTCATAGCCCACCCTCCCAGTAGGTTTTGCTGGCTCACTATTGACTTGCCTGTCTGCCTCTCTGCACTTTTCTGCATCAGTGTTTGGAGACTGGGAAATATTTTCCGTACTCAGACTCTGTTCAGATGCTGGCTTTCCTGCCTTCTATCTGTGTGCCTCTGGGCAAGTGAGTTAGTTTTTCTGGGCTTCAGTTTCTTCAGTTGTAAAATTGAGGCTCTGCTGTTATCCACCTCTGAGAGCTCCTCGAAGGCACAGATAACCTAATGTCTGTGAACGACTTAACCCAGTGCCTGGCACATTGTACATGCTCGGTAAACACCTGTCATAACTGTTGTAATCATGCCTATATTTGGTTGCACTTCTGTTACCTGGCAGTGTTTTCACACTCATTATCTGATTGAAACCACCCAGCGTTTCTGGGAGGCAGACATTATTGTGTCTCTTTTACATTTGCAGAAACCAAGATTCAGGAGAATTAAGTAATTTGTCGAACGTCATGCAGCTAAAACATGAGAAGCTTACTCATTTGGACTTTGGTGTGTATGGATTCCAGAGCATCGGCTCTTTTCCCTGCTGTTCCCTCCCTCACAGCTGGATGGCACAGTTAGCTCACAGTCGGGCCCTTCTTCATTAGGAAGGTTTTATGCCTCCTAATTTGGAATCCAGCATTTCTGAGAGATCTCCTTCCCAGGTTCCCGAATTCAGCCTCAAGCCTGCCCGAGCCCCATCATTCCTAAGTAAGAGACCCATGAGCACTGGCCCTCCTCCCCTTTCTTCTCCCTGTGGGCTAGTGCTATGCTCTGTGCTGACTTCCAGGGCTCCAGCAGCCAGGCTCAATCATCCCTGGGCCTAACTAGCCCTGTCCACCACTTCTTCTTGGTCATATGAGGGGGTTTTTATGTCTAGAACGTCAAGGCACCCTTAGGTGCATGCTCTGGTCTCATGGTAGAGGAGGGAAGCTGGGCTGCGCAGGACTTCACAGTGCAGGGATCGGGCCTGGGAAGCTCCGCGTCCTAAGCATGTAGAGAAACCTAAAGGGAGGATCGCTCAGCAGGGCATCTGTTGTTATTTTCCCTTGGGGATAGCTAAATGCCTTCCAAGTGAGCTCGGCTATTCAAAGGTTTCAGAATGTGGATATAAACATAACAAAGGCACCAAGACTTCTATGAGTATATGAAAAATTCACCTATAACCTTTAGATTGGATGAACCTATCCCTCTGTCTCCTGCCGCTCACGCCTCCTCTGTAGGGTCTGAGGTGCTAGCAGGTGTTCTGAAGCTGCATGGGAAGAGGGCCTCCACCGTCAGCTATGTTTGAGACGTGCTGGATCACACAGCTTTCTCCAGTAGAAGACTTTTCACAGCCCTAATGGGGGGAAATAAAACTCTCTAGAGTGAACGTTGCTTGCAACATTTTCAATCATGTTGGATCTGGGAGTGTTTCCTTTTATCCCACAGAGCACCCACTGAAGCAAGTGTCACAGTGGGCTAGGAGGTGGGGGACTGGGGCTTGAACCTCATGGATCGTGTGACCTGAATAAGCCACTTCCTATAGGGAGCGTGGCATTATCAGCTGCATACTAAGGATGTGGGGCCCCTAAATGATGTCTTTCAAATACACCATTCCAACTGTGGGTTATACTAGCATACTTACTTGCTTCTTGTGCATGTTTTTGGGGAGATGGAAGGTAGAAAGGGGATTAAGGAGAAAAGGAAAAGGCCCAGTATAACGTTTCCCAGGCAAAGGCAATCTGCTTATTATCTTTTATTGTCCTATTTTTCTTACTTGTGAATCCCCATTTTTACCTCACACTCCTCTTATGCTTTTCCCAGTCCCTCATTTTCTCTCCTACCCTCCCACCTATGACCAGTCATCAAGTCCTGTTGGCTCAGCCTCTGAGATCCATCCTTCAGCTTCCTACCTCCTCTCCCTTTCCCCTGCCATCACTCTGGTTCCTGCCACCACCATCTCTCAGCAGGACATTGCAACAGTCTCCTAGTTTGTGTCCCAACGTCTCTCTTGCTCCCCCAAAATCCATTTGCTACTCTGAAGCCAGCTTAAAACTCTGTTGTTTGGAAACAAAAATGAGATTTCTCTTTCAAGTAGCACTTTTGCAGGTGTATTAATGGCTCAAGAAGGGATTATTGGCTGGGACATAGAAATTGTTTGGCCTTACAGGATTTATTTATCTATTCATTAAAAAAAAAACTTTATCAAATGTCTGTTATATGCACTATTCCAGGTGCTGGGCTAATAGTGGCAGACAAGATGAATTTAGTCTTTGCCCCTTTGGTGGTTGGAGTCCGGTACAGTGGTTCCCAAACTTCAGCATACACCAAATCGCAAGGAGAGCTTGCTGGAACGGAGGCTGATCCCAGCCCTCAGAGATTCTCAGGGAATGTTGGTGTGGTTTCCCCAGGGACCACACTTTGAGAACCAGTGGTATAATGGAAGAGAAAGAAAAATCCATGAGTAAACAAGTGAAATAATTACCAATCATAGTACATGCTATAAGGAAGGATGGGGGCCGGAGGGGGATTTACTTAAGGTGAGGTGGGCAGGGAAGTTCACTCAGAGAAGGTGATATCTGTGGCGAGGCCTAAAGGAAGAGCGGGGTCTAGGTACGTCTGGGAAAGAATGTTCAACAAAAAATGAGTGTGTGCATAGACCGTGACTTGGGAAAGACACCCCTGTGGGACATTTCCGGTGTCCGAGTGCCTTTTATTCGGACTGCAGTGGGATGCTTCTGAAGGAGTTCTAGGCTACCTGTGGAACAGAGAACGGATGTCAGGAGCAGGACAGCAGTTGGGACAGCAGCTAGGAGACTGTGGCTCTGGTCCAGGTGAGAGAAAACAGTGGCTTTGGACTAGGATGTAGCATTGGAAGTGGGGAGGAGGAGATGGATGACAGGCTGGCTCCCAGAGGCTCCGTCAGCAGCACTGGTAATGATGTGGGCAGATGGCTGTGAGGGAAAGTGCAGAGTTCAGGATGGCTCTTGAAGAGATTCCATTCAGTAGGGCCCTGTAATGGGGTTTATTTAAAAAGCATCTGCTCAGTAAAGTATAGAGTTGTCAAATCACTGTGTTCTACACCTGGAACTAATGCACCATGGTGTGTCAACTCTACTTCAATAAAAACAAACAAATATATTCCATCAGGAAGATGGAGCCCTTCAGTGCGTGTGCCCGCCCTAGAGCATGCCCTGGAGGCCCACAGAGGCTCCCAGCCTGGTTTTCTGGTCACAGACTCCTTGCTCAACTCTTCAATGAGAGCCACTCCCAACCTCTTTACATCACCCTTTCAGCTTCTAGCCCACCTTCCCATCTTACAGCCGTTTGCATAGAGAGCTGCGTGTTATAAATGATCAGTCATTTGTCAAATGGAAGAGTAGCCATGAAAAATCATCAGGGGAGCCCGAAACACCTGCAGAGTAGTAGGCACCATCCCTAGGGCTGCAATTCTGGGTTGGGTCCAGGTGTCTGAGCTATGGCGAACTGAAGTGATGCTGATGCAGGTGAGGAAGACTGCGTTACCTCTGCTACTCTAAGTGTGCCTCTGGAACTAACCATCAGCATCCTTTGGAGCATGTTGGAAATGTGGATTCTCAGGCTCGTTCCAGGACCCTCTAAATCATAATCTGCATATTAAATGTAACAAGATTCCCAGTGGTTCAATTGCATGGTGAGGTTCAGAGAAGCCCTGCTCTAGATGGTATAGCAAAACTGATACCCGTTGTCTTGCATGATGAATTTTGGAGAAGACAAGGGCCTACCTCAATTTTCCACATAAACCAGCTTGGACTCTGTTTCTCCTTTCTGCTGTATCCTGGGCAGGGCCGAGCACCTCCTACCCATGGCGAGTGGCCATGGGCTGGGAGCTCATCCTTGGCCCATGGAGGAACTTACTCGGTTCTCTCTTCCTGGGTAGTGAGCATGTTCCAGCATGTCCCCGCTCCTCCCCACCCCTGAGGAGACCCCTCTGTCTGCTGCAGTTTTATGGCTTTTAAAATCTATTATATATTCCATTATGTGATTCCACTGTCCTCCCTCTCATTCAGCTGTAGGATGTGCTCCATTCTAATCTGGGTTCAGAACATTTCATCAGATGGTCTCTGATTAAAAATCCAATAAAATTTAAAATGGCGAGAATCCAGAATAAAGGAGATGTCATATACCACACGAGACCTGAATCAAATTCTGTTCTAAGCCACCTGAACACATGTTGGAGACCACCTCTGAGGCCTGTATTAGAAGGAAACAAAACAACAGTAACAGCTCCCTCCCTCGCTTCCTACCACACAACCTGTTTTGTGTCTTTAGCTTTAGGAACTAGTAATGTGTATGAGGACTTCCAGAATATAGTATTTATTAGGCTCCTTTTTGTTTTTTGTTTTTTTTTTTAAAGATGATTGATTAATTTATGACAGAGAGAGAGAGAACACAAAGCACAAGCAAGGGGCAGGCAGCAGAGGGAGAGGGAGAAGCAATACTTAGTAGACTCCCCCTGAGTAGGGAGCGCAACGCAGGGCTCCATCCCAGGGCCCCGGGATCATGACCTGAGCCGAAGGCAGATGCTTGACCGACTGAGTCACCCAGATGCTCCCACTTATTAGACTCCTGTATGCTAAGTGTGGGTACCAAATATTATTCTTTTTTTCTGTATATCTGCCCATGCATCTGTCCGTCTGTCTATCTCTTCATCATCTACCTGTCATCTGCTTTATAGCGTACCTGCAGCTGTCAAGCCCTTGGAGCCAGTCTTCCCCAGCCATCTGCACTCTGACCACCTTCCTCCTTCCCCGTCTGCTCCAGGCTGTCCCCTCTGCCTGACTCTGCCTCCCTGGGTGGTGCTTTCTCTGTGCAGCACCATTTCTCTCCTCCCACACTCAGCTCTTGCATTAGGTCAAAAACTGGCATTAGAGAATTAGAAGAACTTTACTCTGTTTATCCCCAACAAATGCTATGGAAAGTGGATTGTTAACCGGTTTCTAATATATATTTTCCTGTCACGTTTCTCAGTATATGTAATTAGATGCACCCAACTTATATTTACTCTCTGCCCCTTCATAATTATGTTCCCTCCCCTTCTGCGAAGGAAGGTTTCTTCCGCGTAATTCTCCTTACTTTAAAATAGCAAACAAAGCTGCAGCCAGCTACACTGTCATGCACACACTGACACCTTCACTCAGAATCTCCATTATAATTTTTAGCGTAAAGAAGTTTTTGCTTTGTGCAGCATTTTTTTTTCTAAGAACTTAAGGAATTGTCATAATTGCCAGGGACAAAGCATGGGCCATGTGGTCAGAGAGACAGAGTGCAATTAATGTTGTCATTGATTTGGAGATGGTCCCTCTTCCCTGGAAAAGTAGGCTCCATTCTTCCCCAACACACATTAAAATGAGAGTTTTGAAAGGTGGGGGAGGGAAGGAGGTGACATGTGCGTATGAATACAATCGTACTGCTTATGTGCAATTATTTTCTGTTCAGGCTACCAGAGTGGGAGTCAGAGGAGGGAGCCAAGCTAAAACTCAAGTTAGTTGTTTTTGTTGTTTGTTAAACTGGAGGAGGAGAAGAACTGCAGGGAGGTTCCGTATTATCTCTTATTCAGTTTTAAATATTTCAATTATGCTTCTCCATTGGTATGGAAAATTGAGAGTTGGCTATAAAATGCTTGTAAAAATAACCATACTTGAAGCAGTTTAATTACTTTAATGAAATGGAGACAAATATTTGTAAGTGAGGAGCATGTTCATAGATAATGCAAGTAGAGTACATGTATTATTCAGCAAATGACTTAATTAGTTTTTAATTAGTAGAAATTGCAATAATTTTTCAGCATATCTTTTATTGGAATGGTTTTTAATAATAAAATAGCGTGTGGGTATCCTTTGTAGAAAGCCATTTACTGTAAAGCAGGATAACAGATTTGTTGTTTCAACTAGAAAAATTTCAGTTCTATTATAAGCTAATTATAGTTCAACTTGTCTTGCAGTGTTCAACGTAGTGCTTCCCATGTGTTATCTGCAGGATGTGTACATCCGAATATGGGAAGCGATGTGAAGATGACAGTTTGTAGACTCTTTAACAAAACTTCTAGGTTTGCATCCATCCATCTACTCATCCTTCCATTTATCATTCACTCATCCATATATTTAATATTTACAACATGCCAGGGATGGTACTAGATATTAGAAATGTAAAGGTTTCTAAGGTATAGGGCCTTTGAGAAGTTCAAAATCCAAGGATGTGTGTGTGTATGTGGGTGGGGGGGGGGGATAGACATGTAAATGAATAATTAGAATTATGTAGTGAATGGCATTCTACTGATGTGGAGAACAATGGAAAAAGAAAAAAATAATTTTTGTTACAGCTTGTGGCCCATTGACAAGTCCTTGACACAGTTAGAGTGGCCTTCCTCTAGGAACTCAATGGTCTCAATGTTAATAGCTTAACATTAGCCCAACCTCCAGGATCCTGTAAGGCTCCTTTAACAAATAAAAATTCCTTTGGAAACTTCCTTTATCTCTTTCCCCCAAGATATATGGTAGCAGTCATCCTGCAAGCATATGGCATATACATCTGAAGGGGCTCACGACTAAAGGTTTTAGTGGATAGCAGTAAATAACCTTTTCCTAACAACAGCTAACCCCTCAAAGTCCTAGAAACCTTGCTCCCAAATTCCTTAAAGACTTACTCTATCCCTAATGTCCTCCCACCTTGAAAGTATGTAATTAGCCACTCCTCACAACCCCATTACAGCAGCTCTTTCTGTCCACCCGTCCTGTCCCCATGCTTTGCTAAAACCACCTTTTTTTGCACTGAAGATGTCTCAAGGATTCTTTCTTGACTATTGGCTCTGAACTCCAAGATTTTCACATCACTACCACCACATGTATCAAGTGGTTATAAAACAAACATGAGGCAACAGCCAGTTTGTACTGGGGTTTTCAGAGACTGTCACCCAGAAGAACTGACTTTCAAGTTCTTGCAAGGACTTCCAAGTGGTAAGAACTTAAAGAAGAAAAGCAGGGAGGTATGGATGTGCCTGATGTGCTTAGGAAACAATCAGGATTAGAAGGGAACAGACACAATGGAGTCTTTCCAGGCCTCGAGGACCATGTGGTGGAATGTTTTTTCAACAAACATGTTCTCTAATTGTTAAGATAATACATGTCCAGTGTGGGAAATTTGGAAAAAAACCCAAAGAAGTATTATAAAGAGTAAGAAAAAAAAATCACATATAATCATATACATTGTTCATGTTTTGTTGCTTTTTCTCTGCACACAAACACATTTAAAAATTCAGATTGTGCTATAGGAATAGCTTTAGGGCAGCCCTAGTGGCTGAGCGGTTTAGCGCCGCCTTCAGCCAGGGTGTGATCCTGGAGACCTGGGATCGAGTCCAACGTTGGGCTCCCTGCATGGAGCCTGCTTCTCCCTCTGCCTGTGTCTCTGCCTCTCTCTCTCCCTGTGTCTCTCATGAATAAATAAATAAAATCTTTTTTTTAAAAAGGAATAGCTTTATATCATTTTTTTGTCGCTTTGTGCATCATAAGCGCATTTTCCCATGTCATTCAAAATTCCTTGTAAATTTAATTTTTAATGGCCGTATAACAGTCCACAGTATGCGTGTTTGGATGGCCTGTAATTTATTTAAGCAGCTCTCTCTTGTTGGGCATGTTTATTGATTCCATTTATTACTGTAATAAATAATGCTATTATAAACATATTTGCACATAAATTTGCCTGCATTTCTGATTATTTCCTTAGGGTAGTTATCTAGTATTGAAATTACTAGGTCAAAAGCTATAAAAACTTTAAGACTTTTGATGCATATTGTCTTAGCATATTTACAGTGGAAGAGGGCAGTCAGGAGTTTTTATAATGTTTTTAATCTTTGTTTTTAATCTTTGCCAACTCCATAGAAAATAGTGTCTTCTTGGTGAGGTAATTTACATTTCCTTAATTATTTTTATTTAATGTTTATTTCAAGCAGCTGCTTAGTGATGGGCTCTGCAGTTTTCACAGCCATTTGTGTTTTTCTCTTGAATTATCTGATCCTTGTCTATTTTTCTACAATGCTTTAATATTGTCATTATCAACGTATTGTTTTATTGATGGGTAAAATATAGTCAAATCTATGAAAACTGTCCCTCAAGATTTCTTCTATTTTTAAATGTTTTTCATATGATATGACCTGGCATTCTCAAGGATCCTTTGGCAAACCTGCCATCATCACTTACCAACAGGTTTCTTTTTTTTTTTAACCAACAGGTTTCTCAGCCTCTATAGCGAACATGAAGCCTTCATCTGTGAATAGTTGTGTCTAGGTGATTCCCATGAGATGTATGGGTGTGTTATAAATGATAAATAATATTTATAAATATTGTTATTTTTTGTATTATATCACTTATATTACCATATATTATATATGGTAAATATATCTATGAGTTATAACAATGGAAAAGAAAATGAACACTTAAGATGTTCATTAGCTTTATATTATACAATGTCACCAAAAATGTTTGCATATTTGCTATCTTGTAATATATTTTTAGAGAATGGAAAGCCTGCCTCTTGGAGCCCTGATGAAAAAGGAGAGTTATGATTGGAGGTCATTACTGCTGATCATGTTTGGATTATAATAGAGGAAACTGTGACCACTCAAGGGACAACTATCAAGATAACTACCCTACTCAAGGGACAGAGAGAGGAACTAGATCATGTTCTAGAAACTTGACTGTGGTTACACCTAAGCTAGTGAATGTTGTGTGTGCGTGTGTGTGTGTGTATGTTTCTCTAGCTTGGCTGACGCTTTTGAAACAGTTCTAGGAGAAGTCATATTGATGATTTCTTAATGTTATCTTGAGTAGAAAATAAAGGGACTTTGTTGAAAAAAATGTCTGATTGATAACTTGGCCTTTCACTCACTGCCATTAGAAAATAATTTATTAATTAATATGGGGCCAATCAAGGGGAAAAGAGTTCTGATCTATGGCCAGAAATTCTTCTAAATGCTCCGATTCTTGTAATCTACATCAAATATCCTCATCATCAAATTAAAAGTCAAACAACAAACAAGGAAAAACATTGGAAATAACTATAGAATACCCTGAAGAGAGAGTTCCACATTCTTCTTTCAAGGTATAGTTCTCCAATTTAGAATAACTTTGTTCTACACCTCTCTCTTCAAAAAATATTCAATAAGAAATAATTAGAAATGCAGATAAAGATTAATGTACACACATTTTTGTAGTGTATTCATTAATATATTTGATGAATTGATGTTTGAGAACAAGATTAATATTGAATGAACATGTGACCCTCCATAGAAAATGTCTAATAACATCCCATAAAAATAAGAAATTAAGTACATCCCCTCCAAGATGGGGCAGATGAGTACTCCACCACTGGAACAGATTCCTCTCAAAGCATAGTCCAAAAAAAAAAAAAAAAAATTGCCAAATGCATGCAATCCCGTTATGAACAGGGCCACAGTCCTAGTAGAAAGATTACATGGAAGACTATTCTCTAAGTGAAGTTCCTTGGCTCAGTTCCTTGGCTCAAACAGAAGGATGAAAATAATTTCTCTGATGTTCTATGGACAAGAAAGAACAAGCAGATTTTGGACAAGGTGGGGATGGGGTGAGTGGTCTGGTTAAGATGCTGTGTTTATTTCAGCTTGGCGGAAGTATCCTCAGTCCGCATGTGTTGGCCAGCACATGGGCCTGGCATAGGGCTGCCCAGTGGTCCAGCCAGTTATGGCCACCTATTTGAGGCAGCATCTGTTGCTATGGTCCCATTCATTTTTGAGTTTGTGGAAGGTGCATCTTTGCTGAGGAATCTTTAGAAGTCATTTGAAAGTGAGCCGGACGTTTACTTGACTGACTCTTGATTCTCTCATACTTTGGCCTTTTCATCATGCTCATCTTTATAAGACCCTCAGTTCCTGTGAAGGCCTGTTAACTTCTCAACTCTCTCTGCAAGCGGCACAAATAACTTCATAACTAACTTGGCCAATAGCATGGATGAATGTCAAAATCCTCATCTGTGAAATGGGATAAATATATTGTCTGCCTGACTCGTAGAGTTGTTTTGATAATAAAATAAAAATCGCATATGTGAAAAGTGCTACAAAATGTGAGATATGAGCTCAACATTGTATTTTAGCATTCATTCATAAAGATAGACCCTGAAGATGCCAGGACCAGCCTCACGTAGCATTTTGTCCTCTCTGGTTAAAATGGGATCTCCCCAAAGGAGGATATTTGGTAAAAATAGCAATCATCACTTAGTGGAATTCTGGAGGCTTGTGATGTGTTTCCGAAGTTGTTTGACCCCCATAGAAAAGGCATTTTTTTGTTGCTACGGAGCAGATTAACCTAAATTCCTCCTCTCCAACACTAGGTGGTACTAGTGTACCCAGTAAAGCAGTTTACCCAGTAACTGAATCAAAACTCCTCTTCATGTCAGCCTTAATTTATGATCAGGATTTACAACCCATTGCCATAACTTTACCTTTCCTAAGCCATCAATTCTCTGTTTCTCTTTCAAAAATTCACTTCTTATGAAATTACTACTTTTCTTTTCTCGGGGGCTGGGTTGTTTTTGTGACAAATCCATATCTACATTTTGAATTACTGACTTGCTGTCCTCACGGGGCCGCGGCTGGCCTTTCTCCAGTGGGATACTTACTGCAAGACCTTGTTTGCACAGTGTCACCATCAAGTCCTCATTTGAAATTTTTCTGATGGATAGTCAATTGGGTGGAGGGGGTGAAGGTATTTTCTGCATTGCTGAGATACCGCTCTGTAGGAGGAGCTTTGGGCTATGTATTGGGAGACCCGCGTGCCCCATGGGTGAGTTACTTGACTTTCTGTGCCTCAGTTTATCATCTCTAACATGGGAACAGTGGTTAAAACAATCTCTTTGGGACTGTTACGAAGACTGGAGATGGATGATAATGTTATTTTTTCTCATCTGTGAAATAGGATGATGATAATAGTTATTGCTTAGGGTTGTAGACTAAGGAAACGAAAAATATGTAAAAATGCATAAGCTCAGTGCTTGGGACTTAGAGGGTGCTCAGTGAACCTTAGTGATTATTGTCATCATCATCATCAAGGATGCCACAGGGTCTGTGCATTGGCTGGAGGTTAGGCTGGAGGACCCCCTTAGGCCCTGATCTTAGATTCCTTGCCTCTATGTGATTATATAGTACTGTTTTTCTGTCTGTGATTAAGCTGGCCATAACTGGATTTGAAGGGTTAGGAACAAATGTTCCTTTTCCCATTCCTTTCTTTCTCCTTTTCACCAAAAGAGATAATAAATTATTTCCATTTAACCTGCCCCCACACCACTTAGGATATGAATTTGCATTTCTGCAAAAAGACCTGAATAAGAAGACAGGAGACCTAGTTTTCTTCCTCACAATGCTGTCAGGGAGCCCTGTGAGATTAGAAAGAGTTGGCCTGGAAGTCAGGGGACTTCTTGGAATTATAATTCCTTATAAATGTTATGACTGACATTCTCCGACTTGATGATTCTTTGAAATGGGAATGGTAATATTTTTTCTTCCTATCAGACAGGTTTGTTATGAAGGTAAAAATGAACATGTAAGATATGAATGATAATATTGGGCTCCAAATGTCAGTATTAAAAATAGAAGGTTATTAGGTATCTGAGGGTGGGTGAAAGAGGTCATGGTTTTGGAATGCTGACTGGACAAAATGTGATTGACCTACAAGTTTTCAACTCTAAAATCAGGAAGTTAGGGTATTACGTATTCTCTCCCTCTCTTCTCCCCTCACTTACACACACGTACACACCCCCCACACCCTAGTTCCAGTTTAAAATAGGACAATTATTTGTCCCAGTGGAGTTAAAAATGGAACAAACAGTAAAATATGGGTCACTCCCAACTGTGTTTGGGAGATCTAGTAATTTTACCTTTGGGAGACCATGAACATCATTTTCTAGAGCAGAGATCAGCTTCTGGCCTCTCCTTAGTGGAATAAAACCTGCCTAGATGTGAATAGGCATAGATCATAGGCAGGGAAGAAGGTAAAGAGCAGCTCATAGAAAAGGAAGGAGGTGGGAGGAGAGAAAGGAGAGGGGGAGCAGAGAAAGGTTAAAGAAGGGGTTGTACACTATTGGGAGTCAAGACAGTTACCATCTATGTGTTCAGATGGGGGAAGACGAGAGACTGGAAGCTTGGGAGTTAGGGAAGCCAGGGCTGGCACCCCAGCTGTATGGCTGGCTGGCTCTTCTGCTCTGCTTGATTTGTGTTTCCTTAATTCTAAATTGGGATTAATAATCTGTCTTTGCATGGTTGTGGTTAGCTTAGCAAGACAGAATGTCCAGCAGTAGTGTGTACGTGTGTGTGTGTGTGTGTGTGTGTGTGTGTGTGTGTGTGTTGTTGCCCGGAGTTGAAGTTGCCTGCCTGCCACACCCTTGTGGAGAGAACCCTTTCAAAGCCTTCTCTGTTGCAGCCTAGTTGAATTGTGCAGCGTTCTTGTCATATGCGGAGACTCTCCTTGAAAGCATCCATCATTGTCAAAAATGTGCAACAGAATGGCTGCAGGGACAATATTCTCCACATCCTGCTTTCAAGCCAACTTTGAACACATAATCAACACTACTTGGGGGTAGTTTTTGAGTAGACACAAATGCGCTGAATCACACTGCCCATTAGTGCCCATTTCACCATCCTGATCACAGGGACATTTGAGGGGAACGTTAGTGTTATTTTGCTAAAATCAAGGCATGCCATGTTTGCAACATCTCTAAAGTTATTTGGCTTGGTAAGCAATTCTAACAAAGGTTTTGTTATGAATATTTCAAAATCTTTTGTTATAAAGTGTGCTCTGAATTTTCTAAGAACTGGTAGTAATGTATTGGTCTGTGGTATCCTAGAACTATTCTTTTTCCTTCTTTTAAAAACTCAAGGATTATTCCATCTGCAGTCTTCTAATATATCGTCCCTTCTTCAGGATTTCATCACGCTAATGTGGGGTAAATAACTCTGAGATACAAGATGTAAATTCCTTTAGCACCTGAGATAAAATAGGTCTGGGTTCTGTTATATATTTTTTCTCTTTTAAAAATAAAATAATGATTTGTCTCCGTTTGGGCTGCTGTAACAGGATACTATAGGTGGAGGTTTAAATAACAGAAATTTATTTCTCGCAGTCCTGGAGGCTGGGAAGTCCAGGATCAGGGTATTGGCAGATTCAGTCTGTTCCCAGCTTCATAGATGGCTCTCTTGTTGCTGGGGCCTCACAGAACAGGAGTTCATCAGATCTCTTTTCTAAGAGCACCAATCCCATTCAGAAGGGCCCTGTCCTCATCTCCTAATCACCTTCCAAAGGCCTCATCTCCTAAAACCATCACTTTGGACGTTTGGAGATTAGGTTTCAATATATGAATTTTGGTGGGAAACACATATTCAGTCTGTAGCATGAGTCTTTCTTAGAATAGGAATAGCAATGGCTCAGTTTGAGTGTTGTCTTAAAAATTTGGAAGTACTTCCCCATGCATTATCTCATGATCGTTAGAGTCACTTGAGAGGTTGGTAGGACTGGTGGTGTTGCAACCATTTTTAAAGACATGGAATCCTGGGTTTAATTAGGATATTAAATGAATCGAAATCTCACTGCCACCTGTTGGCAGAGCTCGGTTCTACAACGCATGGAACTTGTGTCTCCATTTTTTTTTTTCTTTTAAGATTTTATTTATTCATTCATGAGAGACACACACACACACACAGAGGCAGAGACACAGGCAGAGGGAGAAGCAGGCTCCGTGCAGGGAGCCCGACATGGGACTTGATCCCTGGTCTCGAGGATCACGCCCTACACTGAAGGCAGGCGCTAAACCACTGAGCCACCCAGGGATCCCCATGTGTCTCAATTTTTGAATGTGTTGTTATATTTATGTATATATGTATATATATATGTAGTATATAATGTTCAGAAGAAAGACAAATAGACAAGAACACACGTGTGTGTTTGTGTGTGTGTGTATAGTGCTATCCAGTAGAATATTGTGATGGATATGATCTATGTCTGTACTATCCAGTTACAGTAACTATTAGCCACATGTGTCTGTGGAACACTTGAAATGCCTAGTGTGACTGAGGGCCTGAATTCTTTTTTTTTTTTTCTGAATTCTTTTTTTTAAGTAGGTTCCATGCTCAGCCAGTGCGGGGCTTGAACTAAGATCAACACCTGGACTGAAGAGGCAGATGCTTTTAACCTACTAAGCCACCCAGCTGCCCCTGAGGAACTGATTTTTTTTTTTTTAAGATTTATTTATTTATTTCAGAGAGAGAGCAGAAGCAGGAGAGGTGGAGGCAGAGGGAGATGGAGTCTCAAGCAGACTCCCTGCAGAGCTTGGAGCCAGATGTGGGGGTCGATCTTCCAACCCAGAGATCATGACCTGAGCTGAAACCAAGAGTCGGATGCTTAACCGACTGAGCCACCCAGGCACCCTGAGGAACTGAATTTTTAATTTTATTTAATTGAAACGGCCACAAGCTAAAGAAGCCCATGCCCAGGAGTAAGCGGAACAGGACTTCTCAGCCAGCAGTCCCTTTTTCAGAGCTAAGGGATTTGGTAAGTCCACCTTGGGGGTAGACTTCAAAGGGGCAAATCTTGAATCCACTGTATTTTCACCCTAAAGAGACTGTATTAAGCCACAAGTGAGTGCTTGGAAGCCTTGCAGGGGCAGGCAAAAAGAAATGGGGGTTCAGGAGCATGGGGAATTAAACTCCATTTCTGCACGTCTGAGTCATAGTGTGTAAATTTTAATTCACTGCATGAGCAAGCCTCAGGCCCTTTGGGGCTTCTGCCCTGCTGAATTATTCTTATAGGGTCTTGCCACCCTGTGTATGAGTCTTTGGTTATGTGCTCTGCTTTCTAATTCTGTACATTTCAGAGTGTGGATCTCCACGTGGGTAATTGGTTTTGTTGTTCTTGCTCGGGAAGAACACGGAGCTCCCTGACCACCTCCCTCGGAGTCTCAGAGCCAGCAGATAACAGCATTGAGAGCATGGGTTTGGGTGCCAGGCTGCCCAGGTTCAGCTCTCTGCTGTGCTTATTAGCTACGTGACTTGGACAAGCACTGAAGTGCGGTGTGCCTCAGTAGCTTCATCTGTAAGGTGGAGATGATAATAGTACTGCCTGCTTCATGAGGCTGAAGTGGGTATTAAATGAGTGGTCATGTTAACAGTGCCCAGCACGGTGAGCACCATATTCGTGTTTGTTGTTGATATTGTAATGGGCTCAGCCCCTTTCTTATTTTTTTTTTTAAGATTTTATTTATTTATTCATGAGAGACACACACAGAGAGGCAGAGACATAGGCAGAGGGAAGAGCAGGCTCCCTGCCAGGAGCCCGATGTAGAACTCGATCCCAGGGCCCAGGATCATGACCTGAGCCAAAGGCAGATGCTCAGCCACTGAGCCACCCAGGAGTCCCAGCCTACCTCTTGATTTAAGAGCCACTGAGACCAAGGGAGATTCTAGGCTAGGGGGATTTAAGGGACACCAGGCTTTCTTCTAGTAGCTGTGTAACAAGAGCTGCTGCTCCTGCTGAAGCAATGGGGTACTTGGTTCCTGGAGTTGTGTCTGTGAACCAAGACCCTGTGCATGTCCAGCCATGGCTGGACTTTCCCAGGGCTGACCCTTATTTGTCTCCTGATGGTCCATGCCACTTGCCTTTACTTCCATGGTCAAATTCTGGAAGCTGGAGGGACTCCCTGCCCCACTTTGGGGGGTTGGCCCATTTCCCAGGTTCTCCTCAGTTGTCTGGGCCATCCTGCCTCTCTCATCATGTCTC
This sequence comes from Vulpes vulpes, assembly GCF_048418805.1. Lineage (NCBI taxonomy): Eukaryota > Metazoa > Chordata > Mammalia > Carnivora > Canidae > Vulpes > Vulpes vulpes. Next base: position 120,005,936 of record NC_132780.1, on the reverse strand, counting down.
CTTTTTATTCCCCATCAGGCATTGTTTTGCATGTCATAGGAAATTTATTTTTTCTTTTGTAATTTATTTCCATGAACTGTATTTCCTTTGGCAATAGGTTCAAAACCTATCTTTTTTTTCTCCCTAAATTTTGAAATTGCATTGATGTAAATTCTAGCACTAACTTCTGTTATACAATCTAGGTCTAATATTCATTCATTCATTCATTCATTCATTCATTCAACAAACTTCATCTACTTAGTGTCCACTATGCAGGAGGCACTGTGCTAGATGCTGGAGGTGCAGGGTTTTGCATATCCTAGGCATATAGAAGGGCCTCCAGAAATGTTGCTTAGATGCAAGGTACAGAAATAAGGATATAGTCACACTTTCCTGGATGGCTACTGTACCTTAAGAGAGACAAACCTCAGTGCCTGTAGGTGGGAAGGGAAAAGGAAGTCAAAATTCAAAGAGCTGAAGAAGACAATGAAAATATCACCAGGTCTTCTCTTTTATAGTCATCCTGCTCCATAGCTCCATCCACCCGCCCACTGCAAGGGATGACATAGGGTCAAGAGGAGACTGATCACTGACTTTGTCTCCAGAACTCCCAATGTTCTGCAGGATGGGAATGGCAAGATATATCAGAACTCCCAAATTTTGAAGATGCATTTGGAACTGTGAATTTGAATGCACACATCTCCTCTTGTTTCAAATCTAAGGCTCTGCTCGTCCCTGGTCTAATCAGTTATTCAGGAGAAATTTACAGAGCAGAGCACTGGGACACACACCCACAAACATGCCTTTTTGGTTTATTTGCTTTTTTCAAATACAAGCAGTTTAACCTGGGCACTATTTACTAGGTTCTGTCTTAGTGGAAAGAGATGTGAGTACTTATGTCAAATTTATTGGCTCAGGAAGTTCACGTCGTGTTGGAGGAACCCACGAGGGCCTCTCTGGCAGTGGCCGAGGCCTCAAGGTTGGGGGTGGTGGTGGGTGCCAGCAGATGTAAACTCTAGTTGATGTTACACTACCAAGATGTCGCCGATGCTTGGAGCAGAGCAGAGCAATGGAGAGAAGGAATAAAAATAAGAAAAACCCTGCTTGTTAATATGTATATTTTACATGGCATCTTTGAAGATGAAGCTGCTGCTTACACTACTTTACTACAATTCAGTGAGTTTTACAAGACCACAGGGGGACGTGTTCCAGTTTGAGCAAGCTGAAAATGGCTTAAAGCTGACAGAATAATAAGTATTTTTTTCTTTGTTTAATATTTTTGATCCAGATCGGGTAACTCTGGTTTCTGTCATTTTTACCCGGCATACCTTTTGCTGTTTTCCAGATATGTAAGTTTCTTGCACTTACTAGGGGATTTAATTTCTCGTATGCATAAAAAAAAAAGAAGCCAAATAAAGGCAGGCATTTCTAGTTATTAGTCGAATTTTCCAGAATTATGTAGCATATTTGATTCTCTGTTTAGCCAGTTAACTTCAAAACTGATGGCTTTGACAGGATAGTCTTCCTCTTTCTTCTTCGTTTTGTTCTAATTGTTGTATTTTTATTCTTGATTTGAAGGTTAAACTATGACTGGACTTTGGCTTTCTGCTCCTGGACAATCAGGGATGGAGGGAGAATTTTTCAGGACAAAGGGGTGTCCAACTGGGATTAGATTTGCAATAGGTTAGCAATAGAATAGGTGTGGGAGCGAACATTGAGAAGAAAGATTTTGTGCTGTCCCCGAGGTGGACAGCTTTTCAGGGAGAGCTTTGTTAACATGTTTGTTTATTATTATTATTTTTATTCAGTCGTACACTTTCCTGATTTCTTGTTAGGAAACAGGTTTGTGTGTCAGCAGCTGCGGAAACCTATCTCTGTGTCCAAAACTGTTTTTTGTTTCACAACATGCTTTGTCCATCTTTAAACTTCGGGACTGTGTGTCAGAAATTCCTGAAACGCCCAGGTGTTTTTGCCCCTGAGATGGAGGTGGTCGTGGGGACAGGAGTAATGGTACTATCTCACCCTCCTTTATAATTACATACGAGGTCACATGTCTCGGTTCACTTTTTACAAGGCAGGGGTAATGAGCCCATTTTACAGGTAAGGATCCAAATGTTAGAAGCCATTTGCTAGATTATCTGTTGCACTTTTTACCCCCCTGGGTGCAAGACTTTGTACCTCGTACAGGTCCAGGAGCATCCAACCAGGAGAGAAATGAGGGTCTCTGCCCTCAGCCAGGCTCTGGGGACATGCAGCTCCCCATGCAGTCTCGCTCGGCCCTCTGTGTCCTTGTTTGTTGTGGCTTGCAGCTGCTTCCCTGTACGCCGGAGGCCTGCTGCAAGTCTGCTTGCTGCCTCCTGCATATGCATCAGCTTTGAACACCTGTCCAGTGTCAAGGCTATATTTCCCTCCCATTAGGTTTCATTCTGCTTCCTTCCCGGTTAGTGGCACTCAGGGGCATGGCAAGGTAGATTGGGAGGAAATTTGAATTAAACTAGGAGACTGGGACTCTGGTCTCCTTGGCTTTGTGGCCCCGAGAGAGATCAGTCATCCTCTCTGAGCCCCGATCCCCTCATTGGTAGAACAGGGGTATGGGCCAGATGGTTGCTGATATGGTTCTAATATGCTGGTGGCTCCAAACGCGGTGCTCGCGGAAGGGGAGAGGCTTCTCTGTTCAACTTTCTGGGAAATGGAAATGCTGATTTTGTTACTTACAACACTTAGTGCTAAGGATAGTTAGGAGTTTTAGATTTTAATTTTTCTTCTGACAGAAAAAGAGAGAAACTGCCTTTCTCCCAAATATTGACAAACCCAAGGGACGCTGCACTTGCGTGTGCTGCCATCTGTACTGGGTAGAACGTAGCAGAAGTGAGAAGCCCTGAAGATGTGGTGCAGTGCGCTGGTGCCTGAAGCAAAAGGTACGTGAAATACCCCCCAAAGTGCCAATTCTAAAAGCTCAAACTTGGTTAGGAAGGAAAAGCTGGGAGACAGGGCAAACTCTATGGGGAATTTTATTGCCATTTTCTGTAAAAGCTCTGAGGAGCAGAGTTCTATTTTTCACCTAGAGGACAGCAGAAAGACTGAGCAATAAACCCTTTGGGTGTAATAAATGCATAAATATGGCACAACAATTCTCTATAAAATGCTGACAATTTCTCCTTGAGGTTGTAGTCTTGATTTGGATTTTTGTCATTCATTCTCCTCTCTCTTCTCTCTCATTCTTCTGGGAGATGGTGAGAATGCCCTATTTCCTAAGCCTTTTGCTTTATGGGTTTTTTATAGGTTTCTGCCTTGAATCCCAATTTCAATAACTTATCTCCTTTTTGCTTCCTGCCCAGTTCCCTTGTTTCCCCACCACCAAGTCCTGACTTCCTCCCACCACAGGCCTCCTGGAGATGGGAGTCCTCACCTGGAATGCCATTCTCAGCATCTAGGCTCATTAAACATAAATTAAAGGATGAACTTTATTATTATTTCAAAGGTATTCTGAATGTCTCCCATAATGGGATCTCATGGATCCATCATATCAAATGGTGATAGCTTGTTTCTCTTTATTGAATATTGGTTTCTGATGGAATCCAAAGAATAAACAGTGTTTGGAGGTAATAATAATAATAATAATGGTTTCCCTACATAGAAAAGATCTCAACGGGTGATTTCTTCATTTATTTGTTTATATTATGCCTTGTTCCAAAATAAATTCAGGCAGTTTTCAATAAGGCTCATATATACATACACACACACACACACACACACACGCACACACACAAAATGTTAGTGCCTTTCAGACTTCCTAGTGAAGTGCTCCTAAGGGCAGGGGAGAGTAAATAGGCTGTGTTCTCAGGGTGCTTGGGGAAGAACCCAGAATGATCAAATTGTGCCTTCCAAATCATAATGTATCTGCATTTGTATTAATATTAACACATTTAAAATAACCTAACTTTGATTAAATTGGGGTCTTCTGACATATGAGCCACCTTTGGGGATACATGTATTTTAGCGTGAGAAGCATGGCAACAAGACTTTCAAATATGTATAAAAGAACAGGAGTTGGTTACTTTAAAAGGGGTAAATAGGGGCCCCTGGTCGGAATAGTCAGTGGAGCATGCAATTCTTGATCCTGGGGCTGTGAGTTCGAGGCTCACGTTGGACAGAGAGATTACTTAAAAATAAAGTCTTTAAAAAAATAATAAAAAGGTGGATAAAGTTTCTAAGGACAAAACTAGTTTCTGAGTTCCCTATGAGCAAGGACAAACCAGGCTATCTCACATATATATTTAAATAATTCAAGCCTAGGGGCACCTGGGTGGCTCAGTCAGTTAAGCCTTTGCCTTCAGCTCAGGTCATGATCCCTGGGTCTTGGAACTGAGCCCCTCATCTGCCCCCTGCTCAGCGGGGAATCTGCTAGTCCCTCTCCCTCCGCCCTTCTCTCCACCCTTCTGTGCGCTTGCATACACTCTCTCAAATAAATTACGAAGAATAATAAGTAATCTACACTGATGGACTCAATCATGTTTTCCCTTGACCCTATTTCAACAAAAAAGAAAATGAATTTCCCCCCAAAAGTCTTAGGCTTCATTAATTTTTAAATTTTATTTACTTATTATTCTTTGTAATTGATACCTCTGAGTACTTGTTGACTAGGTATATGCTCTTTGCGCCATGTATGAAAAGTCTGTTTATGTTAATTTCCTGAGTTTGCTCTAGTGGTTTTCAGACTTTCTTGTGCATTAGAACTAGCTGGGGAGTAAAAAACAAACAAACAAATAAACTCCCAAACTCATATGCCAAGGCTGTGCCTGATGCCAATTAAATCAGAATCTCAGAAGTGGGGAAGGGTGTAACAACTGGGCATCAGCATTTTGTTTCTTAAAGTTTCCTAAGAGCTTCTAACATGGAGCTAAGTTTGAGACCAGTGGTTCTCAAACTCGAGTGCATTAGGAGAATCACCTGGAAGGCATGTTAAAACAGATTCTTGGCTCCAGCCCTCGATTTTTCCAGTAACTAGGCTCCAGGTGGAGCTTGAGAATGTGCATTCATAGGAGACATTGGTGCTAATGGTCTGAGGATTGCACTTTGAGACCCATTGTTCTAGAGTTTTCATGGATGTTAATACTATCAGATCGGATGGGATGGAAACCTTCAAGCTCTAAGAATGATTTTGGGTTAATTTGGTAAAACCAGGTGATTTCCCAGGGTTTGAGAAATACCTGTACGACTATGGTCTTTTGCTACAGTGGCCATATTTGAGTCTGACTGACAACATGTTCTATTCCAGTTGGATTTAGCCCAGGTCTAGGAGACTCAGTCCCAATCTCTTGCTGTGGATTAACTCTGTTTCATAAATGCAAATTAGGAAAAGATGTCCACCGTGTTGCTTAACCCAGGTGTCCTATGAGGCCTCACTGTGCACTGTGAATATTGTCTCGTCATGCTCAGGGTTTGGTGGTTGCTGTGGATGCTACGTTGAGGTGGAGGTCTTCATGATGAATGTCTTTTCTTAAGGAGGGCTATAGCCTTCTCTTTACTAGGCTTAACTGTGCCCAGCCTGGTCAGCTCTTGCTTTGGCTTAGAGCATTGCTTCTTCTTCTCTTATAAATCAAATCTGCATGACTCTCTTAGCTGTACTCGTCCCATTAAAGGGTCATTAGGTTTCCCATTATTAGCAGCTCCTGTTGATGGTGTCCCGCAGAGGCCTCAGCATGGGCTTCCTCACCATGCATTCGAGCAGGAGAACAAGGGGAAGCAGGCAAGTATGGAGACTCCACTAATATCTGCCTCCCAACTTCAAAACACAAGAGCTAGGCTGGAGGTACAGTGTCCCTGCTTCAGCAAAGCTGGCAGCAGGTGAAACAACATTTGCATATTTGTTCCTGCGGGGCTCTCAATGGCAACTTCTGTTTAATCTTTTTTGCTTCTTCTTATATCTTTTAATTATAAAAACAAATAAAATATCTAGCTCGGCTTGCCACTTTCTCCATCCCACATTCTGCCGGCTGCCAATGCTTGACAGTTTTCAGTTGGCTGTCCTTTTCCCCTGAAGTTCTAGATCGCCCGGTCATTACACTGCCTCAGGTGTGGATTGCCAGGTGGCTCAGTGGTAAGGTCGAGTCCCAGAGATAATGGTGCATTTCTTTTACTCAACTTTGCCTTTCGTATAAAAAAAAACAAAAACCAGCATTTTGTGCTAAATTTACCACCATGTGTATTTATACACATTAATAATAAAACCTTGTATTAATGAAGAATATACAAGCAGAGTAAAATTTAAAGAAACACAAAACCTAGGTATAGTGAGAAATTTTGCTTATTAACTGCATGTAGTGATTAATATCAATTAAAAAAATCTAACTTTAAGGAAGGAATGCCGTCACTTTAGAATTTCTGACATCAGAAGTCCCTTTAAATTCACAGGCGTCCTCAGGCTGCAGGTGTCCTCAGCTCTTTACCAAGACCATCATCAGGCTTAACCTGTCTCCTCAGTTAACCAAGGAAGTTCTCCTCCAGCAATTTTAACTTCCTTCTCAGGTGCCCACCTTTCCTTTCTTGCAGTTTTCAGGAAAAGGAAATAAGATCCTAATTATACACACTAGCTCCATTTACCTGCTCCACTTCACCATGATTGTACTTTTCTGATTAGGAGAAAATTTGCTTTCTCTGACTGCTTCCTTAGATTTAGCACCCTGCCCTTTCCAGCCGAAGAGAGTCCCCTAATTTACACTGAATACATGCGTTTAGTCATTACCACTAAATGTTACAACTTCTCATTGAGAAGCTGTTCTGGAGCTTTTCTGTCTGGCTCCCGGTACAACTTGGCTTCTTTTAAGGGGCGTCACTGAAGGTTGAGACCATGTCAAAGCTCACTACACAATATAATTATTCAGTTAGGAGTGGGAATGACGTGTTTCCCATGAGGGGAGGTGGTCCTCGTGCCCCGTGAAGGTCTGGAGGCTGGTAGTGATGCAGCTGCTGGACATAGTTCCAAAGTGCGTTGCATTGGCAAGCTGCTTAACTCTTAAGGAAAATTAGGTGTACACCTAATAGAAATTTTTTTTTTTTTTGCTTTAAATATTTTTTAAGTGAAAGGACACCAACCACACTCCTACTCAATTAAGAGAAACGCTTTTACAATCCTGAGGTCTTTTATTTCCTTTACATGTATCATGCCATGAATTCATGGGGAATGGGTCTCAGCAGTTCAGGCTCCTCTCCATTGGTTCTCACAAAGTGTGCTTCTCTGGGTGGGGCAGGCTGGTGCTTCGGTTGGACCCAAGTACCTTTCTTTCTCTTTGGCTTCCTTCTTTTTCTGATCATTTTCCTTCACACGCTTCAGGAAGCTATCTCAGGCTCTTTGAGTGTTTAATATGCTCAATGGGGACATTAATTCTCTTGGCAAGAATCTTGCCCTTAACTTGTTTGTTTACAACAATGCCAACAGCATGTTGAGTAACACTGTAGACTCTTCCAGTTTTGCCATGGTAATATTTGTGGGGCATTCCTTTTTGAATAGTGCCCATTCCCTTGATGTCCACCATATCACCTTTCTTAGAGATTGGCATGTATGTGGCCAAAGGAACAGCTCCATGTTTTCTAAAAGGCCTAGAGAACATATAGCAGGTACCTCTCCTCTTTCCCTTTGTGTTGGTCATTTTGGCGAATTACAGATGGCGGTTCCTAATAGAAACTTTTGAAACTGACCTCTTTACTAAATGGAATAATAGAGCTCTGTCCTCTGTAAAATGTGGGATGCTGTCTGGAGTCATGGCAAAGTCAATGTTCTAATACACCAAACACTCCTGCTCCCATAACGTCTCCACTTCTTAAGAGTTGGCTGCATTTGTTGCAAACTTGTTTGTGCCATTTGTTTTTTGTTATCATAATCATATAATTTTATTAACCATTACATAAGTAGATGGGACATTAATGCAAGAAGAAAGTATATCAAAATCATATAATTTTATTAACTATTACATAAGTAGATGGGACATTAATGCAAGAAGAAAGTATTTCTATGGAAGCTAAGCTTCTTTGGAAAGATTTGATAAAACAAATTGCTAAGAATTGTTATCAAATTAAGGATGAGCAAAACATCTGCAAGAGATTAGAAAAATATCATAGAAGTCTAGGGGAATTCTGCTTTTAGATTGCTTTGTCTCTTCCGAAGAAATTAGATGCTACATCATGGATGTGCTTTATGCAAGAAAGACAACCGAGAACTCCCTTCAGCACACTTAACGATAGAATACGCAGCCTTAGCTGCACATTAAGACATTGGTGAATAATAAATTTATAGGTTCGAGTTTTAGTGAAATGTTTAAGGAACTTTAACTTAATTAACTTGATTTTTTTCTAATTAACCAAACAACTGCCAGTCCCTATTACATTCACTGTTTATACAACTCAAGTGGGAACTCGGTGTTCATGCGCTATGGGAGTTGCAAGACATTGTCCCAAAGCTCCATACTTGGCCCTGTGGATTTTGAGAATTCCTGTGGGGTTTATGTGTTCCTGGCCCCTCTGGCTCTAAACTTCTAGTTCTCTATTTCTCTTTTTTTATTTTTTATTTTTATTTATTTATTTATTTATTTTTTTAAACCTTTATTTATTTATGATAGTCACAGAGAGAGAGAGAGAGGCAGAGGGAGAAGCAGGCTCCATGCACCGGGAACCCGATGTGGGATTCGATCCCGGGTCTCCAGGATCGCGCCCTGGGCCAAAGGCAGGCGCCAAACCGCTGCGCCACCCAGGGATCCCTATTTCTCTTTTTTTAAAAAAAATCTTAGGTAAAGTATTTACATATGTCTAGACTTGATTGAAGGGGGAAGGAGGGCAGGGCAAAGTTTTTCATTTTAGGAATAAAAATAATTTCAAATTAGAAATCAGCTACCTTTGTTCTTAAAAGTCCTAAGGTCACCCTGCAGTTGGGGATTCGGCTGTTAATCCCACACCCTCTCCCTGGCCACACATCACTTGCCTAGTTTCTTCTAACTGCTTATTTCTTTTCTCTTCTGGTTCTTCTCTCCATTCCTGTTCATGTCAAACGCAGAGCGGTGTGGCCAACACTCTGCTGGGTCATTTCCTGCTAATCCTTGTTCTTGGGTGGGGTCTCACTTCCCTCCCTGTCGTCTCTCAGCCAGCTTTATATATGGTATATGTAGTTTACCAAGGTGACCCCACCCTAAGAAATGGAACACCTTTGAAAGCAAAAGTTGGTGATATTAATCATTTCTCTAGGACAAAAGGCAAACATTGGGATTGTACTGGGTAAACCAGGATCTACTATTATTTTCCTAATCATAGACAGTTTTCTCCTTAAGAAGAATTCTGGTGTTCATAGATAAAATATTTTTCATCCCATTACATATACTCTTCCAGTTTGGTTAAACTCACACAGCCAATTCTGTCCCTCAACAGGAGAGTGTGTGATTCACTGAAGCAAAGTGTGTTCTTTACTGGTCATCGGCATTTACTGTTCTGTGTACCTCACCCTCTCTGAGCTCAGTTTTTCCATCTGTGAAATGGAGAATATTATTACCTGCTAAGGGACTCATGAGAAAAGTAGACAGTAAAGCATTTTGGAAGGGATTAAACTGTAGAAATGTAAGGTTTATTGTAATCACTGTTATTATATATTTTTAATGAAATTAAGAATCAGAAGTTATAGGGGAGTGGCAAATGATACCGTGCCATACCAGCCTGGCAGCTTTTCTTGTTTTGGGCCTCTGAGCATCTTACACAGTGTCCTTTATTCTTGCTCCTTGACTCTAAACCTGGTCCTTCCTCATAACTCTACCAGTAATCCTGGATCCTGACCTTCAGCCTCTTTATTATTTCTGTCTTGGACCTCTACTCAGAAAATTCATCCAATCACCCTGAATTGTATGTCATTGAGTTGAGTTATTGTGATGCTGATAAATGAGAACTAAATTGAAGCCATCAGCCTCATTTTCCTTACTCACCTATTTCCAGATGTGGAAGGTAATGGGCTTGGATTGGCTGCTAACACCGAGGCTCATCAAAGACCATTTTCCCTAAGGGCATTAAATGCAATTTATTGATTGGGTGGAGGCCTAAGGCATTTGGGGTGTGGATTTGTATTACAGTCCATGAAGATGGGTTGGAGCTGAAATCCAAGCCTGCCACCTGAGTTCGTCAAATTGATCAACAACACTGTGGCTTGAGATTCAGAAGCCAGGTAGGCTGACAAAATGAGAAGTTAAACAATGTCTCACCTTATTACCGAGAGATAACAGCTCTTTCTTTCCTCTGAGAGTGGGAATATGGGCCTGTTTTCTACGTGCTGAATTCTATTGCTTAACTTGGGGAATATATGTATTTATTCTTCATTGCCTCCTCCAGTCAGTCAATGATGGCTCCTTGGATTGTCTAAGTTTGCTCTTTCCACTTCCTCTCTTGTTTTGAATCCACTCCACTAAGGCTTTTTACCTCCTCCACTACAAGCAAACCACTCTTAAAATGACTGCCCCTCCTCATTGCTAAAAACAGAGGACAGATTTCAGCTCCGATTTTCACTGCATTATCACAGCATTTGATATGCTGAGTCGTACTCTTCCTTGAAACAGCTTCTTCCTTTGGCTTCCAGGGTCTCTTACTTTTCTGGTTTCTTCATACCTCCGTGGCTGTTGCACCTCAGTCCCTTTGGTTGGTGCATCCTGATCTTCTTGACCTCTAAATATTGGGTTCTCTAGGGTTTTCCCTATTCTGTTTTCCCTATTCTGTTTACACTCATGTGCAACCAAACTCAGGTATTTAAATACCATCCATCTGCTGAAGACTCTCAAATTTATATCTCTGACCTGAAACCCTTCCATAGACTTGAAATATGTATGGTTATTGCTTACTCAGCTTTTCACTTAAATTTGTAATAGGTATGTTGAAAATTAATATGTTGCATACTGAACTTCTGTTCTCCTCCAAACATCCTTCTCCTAGTTGTTCCTTATTAATAAAGAGCAATCCTCCCTTTCAGTTGCTTGGGCTCAAACCCTTGAAGTCATCTTAATTTATCTTTACATTTCATATTCTACTTTCAGTGTGCCAGCATAGCTTATTGGTTTATCTTCAAAATATTTGAATATCCAGAATGTGACCACATCACCCTGGTCCTGGATACCATCCTCTGTCACCTGATTTATTGCCATATCCTTTCTGATTGGTCTCCCTGCTTCTCTGCCGTGCCTCCCCGTGATGGAATTTCAACACTAGCAGCCAAGTGATCCTTTAAAAACCAAAGTCAGATTATGTTTCTCTTTGCTCAAAACCTTGAATTTTGCTTAGAGTAACAACCAGAGGGCTTACAAAGCTTCCTGTGAGGCTCTTCATATCTGTTTCTGAGCTAAGTCCTAATAGACTCCTTCACTCTATGTGTTGTTAGTGACCACACTGGCTTCCAGTACTCTAGCCACAATCCTGCCCTATGAGACTTTCACTTGAAAATCTCTGCTTGAAAAAAACTTACCTTTCGTCACTGCATTATAGTATCTTTGAACAGTTACTGTGAACAAGGCACTGTGGTTTCCCACCTCCCAACTTCCTTTGTTGGAAATTATTTTTGTTTCTGTGTGTTTTTAAGACCTATATATTTTAATAATATGAGTTTATTTGAAAATTATGGTCTCTTCTAAGGGTGTAAATGTAGATCAATTAAATCTTCAGTCATTGGGAGCCACAGGTAGTGGCAACTGAATACTGAACAGGCTCATCTGGCAAAGTCAGCATCTCAGAAGGCACAGTAAGGGAAACCTGAAACTATAGAAGCTGTTGAGTACCTGATTATTGGACTGAAAGAAAGGATTCAGTGCCCATCCCTTCTTTGTTTTTCTAGGCATGCAGCTGACTGGCTTCTTCTATCTAGAGCAATGCCCCAAACCACTTCTCAATCTATTAAAAAGTGATAATATATTATTTAAATATATCTTACCCTGCTTTCAAAAGTGACACATTTAAAATACATTTGAAATATAAGTGAATTATTCATTTACCAAAGAGCAGGCTTTTACCAAAATAGTTCAGGATAAAAAAGCAGCATATGAGATTATCTGATTGTCACCTACTTGCGTTCTAACAACCATATGTACTCTCCCATTCACTTTTGGTATTTTCGGTCCTCAGGCTGAAAGGTCTCAAACAGCATTTTGAGATTTGAGAATTCTGAGGTTTTTGATTATATCCACACCTACTGGTGATCCAACTGCTGATGGTTTCATATCAGGAAACTTCAGAAGAACTTTGCATGTTTGCACTTTCCAAAATTTTGATAAAGTAAAAATTCAATTATTTAGAATTTGTAAACTACAAATTAAGGTATGTGCTTTAATACATGCTCTGTTTTTTTTTTTTTTTTTTTGCATGCTCTGTTCCTATCTCTTGTTCCAATTTTTTATCCTTCTGTTTGGAACATTGCCTTAGATGCTTCATTAGTTTAACTAGCATTAGAGAACATCTAATGAATTAGGCAGTCAGTCAAAATTGGAGTATTTTGAAGGGAAGCTCCTGTTTCTTCAGATATAAAATCAGAGTCTTAAGTTTGGAAAGAACCTGAAAGTTTCATCTAGTGTTTCTTACCTGTAGTTGCTTATTAGAACCATCTGGAGAGTGTCTTAAAATGCTGGTGCCCTGGGCCAATTGAAACCAAGTTTCTGAGGATTATGTCTAGGCATCTGTATTAAAACAAAAACAGAATCCCAAGTGATTTTACTGTGTCACCAGGATTGAGAACCATGATGTAGGTAAACACGCTTTATGCTTAAATCTTCTCTGCATCATTGTCACAACCCTAAACTTGGCAGGTCTCTGTTAGATTCCTCCAAGGAAGAAGTTCTTAGTCTTTCTAAGAACAGCTCTATAGGAAATTCTTCCTTATATTGACATAAAGCTGTCTGCTTATACCTTATGCCCATTGTTCCTGATTCTGTTATTTGAGACCACAAAGAACAAATCTCACCTCTCCACATGACAGTTCTTTCAAACTCTGAAGCCAGTTATTCACTTTATAACCAAGTATTTATTGAATACCTGTTACGGGCCTAGATCTGCCCTGAGTCCCCAACACAAATAAAATATGGTCATTGCTCTCATGATGCTCACAGTCTAGTGGGTAAGATGGAAAAACTAATGACACTGGTACAGCTCAAGAATGCATGGTTACCCTCCCATTCTCTCTACCCTATATCCCACCCCATCTTACTCTTCTGTAAGCAGAATTAGCCTCAATTCCTTGAATTTGGCTGCAGATGACATCATTTTGAGGGCTTGTACTGAGGCTCTCTCCAGAGATTTGAGCTCGCTTCAGGTTGTCTACCTCCCTAATTAAGTATGGCTGCTAGGCTGGATTTCATGTGTCAGATGTGGTCTGAATATACTGAGGAGAGAGAGGGACTGCCATCTACTTCCTTTTATTTCTAGATGAAATATTGCTGGATCAGTATGAAGTTATAGACAATTAAAGCCATCAGGACTTCCTCATATATCCAGGGCTCCTTGTAATGAACATATCTAGCCTTTGGGTGCGGATGAAAATAAGGGTAAGGCAAGGCCGATGTTATCAAAGCAAGGAGTTGGAGGAGTTTAACTTCCCTCTCTCTTGTCTACCTTTTCCCTGGGCTTACTCATGAGTCCTTAAGATCATGTGAACATTCTGTCAATTGACCACTTCTTTCACTAGTCCCAAAGGGCCACGGATGGGCTTGTCCAGAGGTGGGCACATTTGCCAAATGAACTAGACCTAAAAGGGAGCAACAGTTTGGTGAAACTCTTTCCTGTTCCAGACTTACCTATCTGCTAATCAATACTGGAAGCAAGTAGCTTTTCTAGTGGCCTTCTGGATGCAAACAGGTCAATTGCATTTTTTTTTTGGCTCTCTCTTTTTCTGTGCTCAAAGATCAATGGTGGAGTATATTATCTTATAGTTTAATGAGAATTTTAAAAATCTGTGACCTCTGATCTTTAGCTGACTCATCTTTTTTGTACTTTAGGGTGTCTGGGTTATTCTGGTCTCTTAGAAACCTGCATCAACTGACATTTTTTCAGTGCTGCCCCAAACTGCTCTCCCTTTATGTTTGCCAATTAGCATCTCAAGAAGGAATACTGCTATATATTTGAATTTTTGCATTCACATTTAATGAAATGTTTCACAGATATTTATAACACAACAGATTCTGCTCTGCTGAAATCAAAGTGGGCACACTGAAGATGGATTAAAGGCAAAATATCACCATCAGGATCAGTAAACACTCATTGAGCATGTATGACATGATCAGTTTAGATTAAAACCAAGACACCTGCACTCTGGTGTTTATAGAACCAACTTGGGTTCTGATCTGGGGAAGATGTAGGCAGGACTTCTTCCCTGTTGGTGCCTTTTTTAGTATCTCTTCAGTAAGAACCAGACCAACCTACTGAAGATGCTATGGTTACATTTGCAGATGTACATATGAAGGTGTTTGAAAATAGGCTTTTATCACCTGCCCAGTTCTCTTACCCATCCTCCATGATAGTTTCAACTCCTCAGCTCTTCAAGGAGCAAACTTGTGTCAATATCAATGGCCTGTTTGATCTTCACCATCTTTGTCATCTCTGCAGCATTTGACTTCATTGATAATTCAGATATAGAAACAAAATTGCCGTACACCACACCCCATCTTACTCTCTTAGTGCTCCCCGTTTCACTACACCATTCCGGACAGTCATGTCCTTCTGGTCCATCTTTCTCTGCCTTGTTCCTTCCACCCTCTAACCATGGGCCCCCATTGAGACTTAATATTTGATATTATGTGTACTTTTTCATTTGGATTTCTCAGGATTTAAGTACCATTTGAATTATTATATCTCCCGAGTCTTTATTTTCAGCCCTAGAGTACAACATACATTATCTATTACTCGTTAAAATCAAATGTCATTGTAATTTTGTTATTATCTTTACATTAATCCACCTGTATTTGCTGCTTTCGAGTGTAGGTAGTACTTAAAATCAAACATTTCATTTTTTTTTTCTTTTTCTGGCATCTCTGTTTCTTCAGTGGAATTCCTTTTTCCCAGTCACTCAAGCATATTGGTTTTTTCCCCTAAAATAAGTATTTACTATATTTCAGATACTATTCTAGGTGCTGGGTAGGTTATAGACTAAAACATATGGTCCTTGCCTTAGTGGAGTTTGTATCACAGTGAGGGAATTAGACATTAATCACGTAATCACAAAAATAGACCTTACTATATGAATGAGGAGAACGACAAAGGAAAAGTACAGGGAGCCATGAGAATGTAGAATAAGGGACTCGACTTAGGCTAGGAGGCAAGGGAAGTCTTCTCTGCAGAAGTGATGTTTGATCTAAGATCTGAATGATGAGTCAAGGCTGGAAAGGGACATCCCAGCCATAAAAACCAGCATTCCTGAAGGTCTTGGGAGTGAGGGTGGCAGTTGGAGGAAATTGCAAGTCAAAGCATCAGAAAAAAAAACAACAAAAAAACAAAACAAACAAAAAAACCCCACCATAAGTAGACAATGACATGGAAGGGAAAGTGGCAAGAGATGAGGCTGAGTTCGTACATGAAGGGCCTTGAGGCCATGTTAAGGATTTTGGCCTTTATCCTAAGAACTATTAACAGCATACTAGGTAAAGGAATACCACGATCACACTTGTATGTTTAGGTCATTGGGAGTCTGTGGGGATAGAATGGATTGGCAGGGAGTGGGTGGATCTGGATGTAGGGCCACCAGTTGGGAGGCTGTTGGAATAGTGGGGATAAGGTTCAGGTAAGTGGGTACAGAGATGGGGAGAAAATGCTGGCTCTGGGATACAAATCCAAACCTTGGAGCTGCTGTGTCTGAATAGACTTCCTATTCAACTGGCCCACATGTTCCCTTACATTGTCCTCAATCATAATACTCTCTGCATCTGTGTTTTCCTTTCCACTCCTGTTCTTGCCACAGAATTCCAGAGCTATGAATTCATGTGTGAGTTTTAGCCATATCCTGTTAGGGGTTGTTCCCTGAGAACAGTTCTTCTTCAGCTCCTCAGTTCCCTACCTTACACAGGGATTCAGGGGTCCCAGCGACTTCTCCCCATCTCGGGACCTATGTCAGCTATGCTGAGATTGGCTTCTTCTAGGACAAAACCTGCGGATTGGTGTGTTATAAGGTCATGGTTCCAAACAGGAATAAGCTCCATCATTTGGTGTATTTTGCAAGCATACAGATTTCTAGGCTCAGTACCCAGAGGTTTTGGGTGAAACCCAGGAATTTTGGGGTGGAGCCCAGGAATCTGTGTTTTATGTAGTACAGATGTCTAAGGACCAGGCAGGTTTGGTTTGCTCTAAGGCACCACTTACCTGCATTTCACTTTGTATTGAAGAGGATAATCTTTTTCCAGGGCTAGGCTCTGTCTTCTCTGGGATCTCCTCCCCAGTCTCCTTCTTCCCCTAACTAAAACAACCTTTCACACTTAAATCTTTATTTGACTTTAAAGCCTTCTGTTTTGTGGTTTTTCTTCCCACTGGGGAATGTCTGATGTCTTCTCGGCAGGCGTAGCCACCTGTGAAGGGACGTGCCATGCCATAGAGGACTGTTCCCTGGATGGCTGAGTGACAGGGAGGATTTCCTGAGATTCATTATGAAGCAAACCCCATATTTGCAAAGACGAAGTATTGGATAGAGCAAGAGAGGAAACTTAGCAGCAAGAAAATAATCTATTTGAGAATACAGCCCTGTTTCATGTATCTGTCAATTAGATTTGCTTCCTTTTGGTCTTTAGATAAAAAAAAAAAAACACCTCACATAAACATGACTGTGGTGCATCTGTTTTAATGCTTCTAATCTTCTGACTACTAGAGCAAAAAATTAATATCTTCCTTCCTCGGTAACAGTGAAAACTTAGATACCGATGGAAGGAGGGAAACGAAGAACAGATGCGGTCTATCTCCGGGTGGAGGACTTTGTGTGTGTGTGTTTGTATTCACATACGTATGTGATTAGCATCAATTTAATATTTTTATGGAACTCTAGCAATAGATCATGTTAGATATGTGAAAAAAAATCAAAATTGGATCCCTGACCTAATATACTTAACTTTATAGGCAGAGTGAATTATCAGATATCCACGAGCCAAAGAAATAACGTGAAGGGAAGTTTACTTGGTGTCCAAATACGGATTCATTACTTTTTAATATTCTCTAACGTCTATTCTTAGAACCACGGGTCTTTTCAAATGTCCTTTAATTTCATCTATAGTCAGTATACTGACAAGTGATTATTGAGCTACGGCAGGTAGCAGAACATGTATTTGCATTCCCTAAAATTGAGTCACTGAAACCCAAATGAAGAACACAGATGAATTATAAATTTAAATTGTGTGTGTGTGTGTGTGTGTGTGTGTGTGTTCAAAGGGGGAAGGAGGTGAAGCTGGGAGGAGGCGGGAGAGTGACTTGCTTCCACTCCTAGCACAGAGGAAGATAAATCAACAGAGAAGATTAAAAAATGCAAAACCCTTTTCCCATTCGCCTCGCCTCCTTGTGGTGTCTTTGAATGTGTTTGGCAGCAGTGGGCCATGTCAGGCCACCTGTACAGTCAGCAAATTGCTCATGGTTTTTAAAGGGCTCCTTTATTAATCTCCACCAGCAGCCCTATAGGAAATTGGATGCTTGCTTTGGAACGGCCACTGTATTTTTACATTTTTGAGGCATTATTATGTTTTGATTATATTTTCTTTTGTTTTAAGGTTAAAGAGGCTTTTCTTTATCCCTGCAATGGATAACAAGCTCCTTCCTTATGGAAGACTATCTGCCTTCTATTGCTGTCATTTAGAATGCCATGTCCAGGGGTAGACAGAGTCTGTAAGTCGTGAAGTTCCGGGCGCCAGTCACATTCTTGTGCTGGCAGGCAGAGATTCACGTGGACTGTATTGTGAGTGGCACTCCCTGAAGCTGTGTCACAAGGTGGTGGGTACTCAATAAAAAAATAAAAATGAATGGATAAGCAACTGACTGATTGAATGCCTTTCTTTTCATTTTTCAGGGAACCTAGTGTAGTTTTTGTTGAGTCCAGATGGAAGAGAAATGTATAGACCCTGGATTAAGAGAGACTTGGGTTTAATCCCAGCGCCCTTGTTTACTTCATGTGTGATTGGGGTAAAATGACTTAATTTCTTTGACTCTCAATTTGTCTATCTAGGTAGAGGGAAGTAGAGGGAACCAACTTTGTAGTTATAAAGAGAATTATATGTGATATATAGAGAAAGCATAATATAGTCCCTGACACAGGGTAGATACTGAATATTAATAATGATAATCCTGTCTCACATTTAGATCTTTCATCCATTTTGAGTTTATCTTTGTGTATGGTGCAAGAGAGTGGTCTAGTTTCATTCTTCTGCATGTGGATGTCCAATTTTCCCAGCACCATTTACTGAAGAGACTGTCTTTCTTCCAGTGGATAGTCTTTCCTCCTTTATCGAATATTAGTTGACCATAAACTTCAGGTTCCACTTCTGGGTTCTCTATTCTGTTCCATTGATTTACGTGTCTGTTTTTGTGCCAGTACCACACTGTCTTGATGACCACAGCTTTGTAGTACAACCTGAAATCTGGCATTGTGATGCCCCCGGCTATGGTTTTCTTTTTTAAAATTCCCCTGGCTATTCGGGGTCTTTTATGATTCCACACAAATCTTAAAATAATTTGTTCTAACTCTCTGAAGAAAGTCCATGGTATTTTGATAGGGATTGCATTAAACGTGTAAATTGCCCTGGGTAACATTGACATTTTCACAATATTAATTCTGCCAATCCATGAGCATGGAATATTTTTCCATCTCTTTGTGTCTTCCTCAATTTTTTTCAGAAGTGTTCTATAGTTTTTAGGGTATAGATCCTTTACCTCTTTGGTTAGGTTTATTCCTAGGTATCTTATGCTTTTGGGTGCAATTGTAAATGGGATGTGAGACAAGATTCCATCAAAATCCTAGAGGAGAACACAGGCAACACCCTTTTTGAACTTGGCCACAGTAACTTCTTGCAAGATACATCCACGAAGGCAAAAGAAACAAAAGCAAAAATGAACTATTGGGACTTCATCAAGATAAGAAGCTTCTGCACAGCAAAGGATACAGTCAACAAAACTAAAAGACAACCTACAGAATGGGAGAAGATATTTGCAAATGACGTATCAGATAAAGGGCTAGTTTCCAAGATCTATAAAGAACTTATTAAACTCAACACCAAAGAAACAAACAATCCAATCAAGAAATGGGCAAAAGACATGAAGAGAAATCTCACAGAGGAAGACATGGACATGGTCAACACGCACATGAGAAAATGCTCCGCATCATTTGCCATCAGGGAAATACAAATCAAAACCATAATGAGATACCACCTCACACCAGGGAGAATGGGGAAAATTAACAAGCCAGGAAACCACAAATGTTGGAGAGGATGCGGAGAAAAGGGAACCCTCTTACACTGTTCGTGGGAATGTGAACTGGTGCAGCCACTCTGGAAAACTGTGTGGAGGTTCCTCAAAGAGTTAAGAATAGACCTGCCCTACGACCCAGCAGTTGCACTGTTGGGGATTTACCCCAAAGATTCAGATGCAGTGAAATGCCGGGACACCTGCACCCCGATGTTTCTAGCAGCAATGGCCACAATAGCCAAACTGTGGAAGGAGCCTCGGTGTCCATCGAAAGATGAATGGATAAAGAAGATGTGGTTTATGTATACAATGGAATATTACTCAGCCATTAGAAACGACAAATACCCACCATTTGCTTCAACGTGGATGGAACTGGAGGGTATTATGCTGAGTGAAGTAAGTCAATCGGAGAAGGACAAACGTATGTTCTCATTCATTTGGGGAATATAAATAATGGTGAAAGGGAATATAAGGGAAGAGAGAAGAAATGTGTGGGAAATATCAGAAAGGGAGACAGAACATAAAGACTCCTAACTCTGGGAAACGAACTAGGGGTGGTGGAAGGGGAGGAGGGTGGGGGTGGGGGTGAATGGGTGACAGGCACTGAGTGGGGCACTTGACGGGATGAGCACTGGGTGTTATTCTGTATGTTGGTAAACTGAACACCAATAAAAAATAAATTTATTAAAAAAAGAAAAAATAATGATAATCCTGATTCTATGTTTTTCTTTTTTTTTTTTAAGTATTTTATTTATTTATTCACAAGAGACACAGAGAGAGGCAGAGACACAGGCAGAAGGAGAAGCAGGCTCCATGCAGGGAGCCCAGAACTCCAAGATCATGCCCTGAGCTGAAGGCAGATGCTCAACCACTGAGCTACCCAGGGGTCCCTCGATCCTATGTTTTTTTTTTTTTTTTTGATTCTATGTTTTTCAATCCAACTTTAGTTATGTTGGTAACAATGGGTGGAGAAGGTAAAGCCTGGTTATAGGGCTCAGCTAAAATCCATGTCAATAAGGGCAGGGACTTGTGTGTCTTACGTGTAGCTCTCAGTTTATGCCCACCCCAGGGGTAAACGTTGCATGAACTATCAGAGAAGTTACTAGTATGAGCTGACAATGTATTTCTTCATTGAAACAAAAGAATTAGCTGAGCATTACTGATTCTACCTTGTGCAATGAGAAGGATGTGCATTTTATCAGACACTAGCTTTGGCCTATGATTCCGGAGCCAACTAGAAAGAACACACGGGGAGGTGCTGATACTAAATTCTCAGTGCTCCACGCAAGTATGGCCTGTTCTGATGGCCCGGATGATGCCTCTTTAGGTTCTGTTGGTGTGCTACCGCTTTCTGCTTTTCTACTGTAATAAATTCTCGAGCCTGCAGCCTGCCTTGCAGAATTTAGCAGACTTATTCCTTTTTATTGTTATTGCCTCCTTCTTGCCGCTTTTTTTCATTATTTGTGCCTTTGCTCCTTCTATGCATTTATTAGCAGAATTAGCACATTTCCAATATTTGTTCACATTTAATGAGGTATTGGTATTTTGATGGCAGAAATGAAGAAGTGAGACCCACGGGTGAGAATTTTATTGAACTTCGATGTATTTTATTTTCCAAGATGTGTAATTCACAAAGTCATGATCTATTATTGTGCGACACAAAGTGATACGTACCCCTACAGTATCTGATATTTTCATGGCTAAATATATAACACTGTTAACGAAAGTTTCTTAGACAAGCTGGCTGTATCCTGAACAGTCAAATTTATTTAACAGGAAAAGAAAAATATCCTATCAGCCACAAAACACTTCAAATACATTAAAAATTACTAGAAATACAAAATTATATTAGAAATGCTTCCGGATTAATTGGATTAAATAGTCTTAATTAAGGTTCTTTTGGTGTAAATAATGGAAACCTACCCAAACTGGCTGGAGCAGAAATGGGGAATTTATTACAAGGACACATGGGTGTCTCAGAGTTCCCAAGTGCAGAAATGGGACTGCAGCATGGAGCTAGGAAGCCAGCAGAACCTAGGCGTAGACACATTTTAAACCTCAAGATCTCTCTCTTTCCAATGCTCTCATTGCAGTTTTCTGTGCTTCTTTCTGCCCAGCGGAAGTCGGCTATCTCCTAAGGGCAAGCTCAGCTCCTGAGTTTAGATGAAGAGCTCAAACTACCCAGCATGTCTGAACCCCTAGTCCATTTATCCAGGGGAAATAATGTGATTGGTGCAGAGTGTAGGAGTCCTATGGTGAGCACCTGACTGCCTAGAGACCTGAATTGGGGTGGAATGAGATGAGTAGAGGAAGGAAATTCTCAGTGAAGTGAGAAGTGGGTATTGTCTGCTATGCACTTTGACCCGACGGATGCTTTTTCAATGATACATAATGTAGACACAAAATACTTGTAGCTGAAGCATGTAATGACATTTGCTTACTGTTAGAAGGTGATTCTATATATATGTATGCCAAAGTGACCTATTTTTTCTTTTTTTTTTTAAAGATTTATTTATTTATTTTAGAGAGAGTAAGAGTGCATGCTTGCACATGCGTGTGAGCAGGAGAGGGGCAGAAGGAGAGGGAGAGAGTCTCCAGAAGACCCAGGCTGAGTGCAGAGCCCAATGGAGGGCTTGATCTCACCACCCTGAGATCATGACCTGAGCTGAAACCAAGAGTCGGACTCTTAACTGACTGTGCCACCAAGGCACCCCGCCTCCCCGCCAAAGTGACCTATTAAGAAACTTTCTGTAGAATTTAAGTCCTAAAAATTTTTATTTGAAAGAAGTAAGAAATTATAGAGAGTTGCATATAAAAGATTTTATATTTATTTTGCTGCCTTTGGGCATGGGTTAGATTGTGTTTAATCATCATTATAAACTAATTATAGTGTTAGCCTTTATTTGATTACTCAAAAATGCTGATTATTTCATTGGTATTTTTCTCTTCTTATCTTTATCCATTCCTTTGTTCTATATTTCTTCTTTACTTTTCTCTTGGCCTATTCTTTTTCTCTCTCTCTCCCTCCTGTTTTTCTTTACTCTTTCTCTCCTAAGGAATGAAAAGATGTGTGTGTGGGTGTTGTTGCAAGGGGGAGAGAGGAAAAATTGAGCAATGACAAGTATGAAAGTAGCAAAATTATTTTAGTAACTCACTGTCTTGGGAGGATACATATTGATGTATAATTTATACACAAATGCAAATAGTCATGTAAATTGGGTGCGTATTTTAGCTCTTAGAAAATGACTGCCCTCGCATTGCTGTGCTGTCCTTCCTATGTCTTGGCTTCACACGGCTGCTCTGGAGTCACCAGGAATCAGAATTAAGAGGATTTGGTATAGCTCAAGGTGAAACGTGTGGCCTTTGTATGCCCATAAAATGACCAAGGCATGTGAGAGAGATGAAAGGAGAGCGGAGAGAAGTATAAATGAAGAGAAAGGCAAGATGATGGCATGGTATGGATCACGGGGGAGGATACGCAAGGGAAAGAGGAGGGGGACTGAGCAGGTGACAGGGCCGAACTGAGTAGTATGTAGGGAGCTGTCTGGAGGGCATGTACTTCATCAGGAGAAGGGCTGCTTGCTGGCATGTCTACTGTCTGTGTCATTTAGGAAAAAACTTCCCCTTGCAGTTTATGTGGCTGCAGAAGAGTCTACTCCTCAGCTGGCCTGGGCACCTCTGTGCAGGGCAAACTTACATAATATTATGCAGCATCCTGAGGGGTAAGAGAAACAAGAAGTGGGAAGCCAGGATTCAGATCTAAGGTTTGCAAAGAGTCCCTCCCTAGCTGCCAAGCACCAGGTGAGGACCTGGCCATGCAGCAGGGGCTGCGTGTGTGAGAGCTGTGCCTTGGGGTGTTATGGCTTCGGAGCCCTGAAGCAGGGAGAGTGATCAGTAGGAAGCTCGTCAGAGGGGATGAGAGTCAGAGTGTGGGCCATGCTTCCAAGTGAGGGTGGTAGAGGAGCACGTGTGACTTGGTAGAAGGAGCCCTTGGGGTGGGAAAGGCCAAAAGCACCTACTTTGTTACTGTATTAGGTACCGTACTGTTGGGCAACTGATTCCTGCTGCTAGGAGAGGACCTGCTGTCCCTGTCTCACCTCCAGGTGGGGGAGGAAGAACCTTAGATGGGCTGGGACCAGCTCCAATGGGACACGGTTACTTGACTAGTAAGTGACAGAGACGGGATTTGAATGTAGGCCTATTTGGCTGCAAACCCGTGTGCCTTGAAATGCCTCTCTTACCTCTGCTGCCCTTCCTGAGGGCCGCGCTGGCCACCCCCAGTTGTTCGCTGGTGTGCTGCACAACCCTTACAAACACACAGCTCTTGTCTTGGAGTAACCTTGGACTAGGGAAGTTGTTGCAGCAAACGTTGGGATACGCAGATTGTCATAGAGGACAAGACCCCTGAGTCTGGTCTTCAGATTCTTTGAGATTGAAGACTGTGTGTGACCCAGGGTCCAGCAAAAGAATTCTGCGCTGCTCTCGGCCGTGAGATAAGACTGGGAGACAGAGATAGGAGGGGAGGTACTTAAACTTCAGGGACTTTGCAGGTTTAGGGAACGACAGGGGTGAGTGTTTGAAATACAGATTGTCTTGGAAAATTCGGGATTTAAGTTCATGCTGCTTGTGGCATCCCACATAGTAGGTACCCCGTATCTAACCGGTCCTACAGGGGCGACCGAGGATGGATCCAGAGTGCATAGCACATTTTTGCCCTAACGTACACATGGTAGGGACCTACCTCGAACAACTGTGATAAGACAATAACTTTGGAGTAACTTTGGAGGGCGGGAGCTGGTAGTTGGAAGAATCACACAGGGGCCCTTGAAGGACCCAACGGGGCAAAGAGCCATAAGGGAGACTGGGAGCCACTCAATGGTCAGAGTAGACCTAAAGAGAAAAAGCAAGATAGATGTGTGTGAACTCTACATGAAAGAAATTAAGTTCCCTTTCCTCCTCATAACATGAGAGGAATCTTCGGTGAATGACAGTTGCTCGCGTGACTTGAGCGTAATTCTTGAGCGAGCCTCTATCCTCCCTGAAGCTCTGGCTTATGTAGCTTCTCCTCCTTGAGGCCTTGACTGGTGTGCCCCTTCCAGGCTCCACCACAGCGGAGCAGATCACTCAGCATCTTAGCCACAAGTATTCATCGCGCATCTAAGCTAAACGGGGCTCCACGCTAGGCACTGGTGACGGAACAGCAAACAGAACAGACCCAGTTTCTGCTCTTGTGAGGCTTTCCCCACTTGGTGCCACTGCTGAGCCTTTGTTTTATTAAGGACACGCTACTGTTATTCATACTACTTACACGTTGCTTTGAAATGACTTATTTATGTGTTTCTGTCCCCTATTAGACTGTAACCCTTGTGGACAAGCATTAGGTTTTTTTTTTTTTTTTTTTTTTTTAAGATTTTATTCATGAGAGACACAGGAAGAGAGAGACAGAGAGAGAGAGAGAGAGAGAGAGGCAGAGACACAGGCAGAGGGAGAAGCAGGCTCCACGCAGGGAGCCCGATGCGGGACTCGATCCTGGGACTCCAGGATCACACCCTAGGCCGAAGGCAGGCACTAAACCACTGAGGCACCCGGGGCTTCCCACAAGCACTAGGTCTTAACCAAGTCTTTATCCTCAGGACCTACCAGAGTGCCTGGAACATCATGGTAACTAAACATGTGCATGCGTGTATGCTCATGAAGAGGACTCATTCATTCCCTATAAAAGGGAAACTTCTATAGATTTGCAGACTTCGAGCATGTTCTCATTCATCCTTCATCTTCCAACACTTCCCATTTCACAAAGAAGAGCCTCCCAGGAGAATTATTTAGTACGTTCTACAGACTTCTTTGAGACCTAATAATTTCTCGAGGAAATCAACCAAAACTGAGGCAGAATGATAGTGGTAGGTGGGATTAGGATGGGTTCATTTTATTCTCCACGGCCATTGTCTGAAACTTCGGATTTACAAAAATATGCATTATTGGGAATTGTTTAATTTTTCATCATACGGTCCTTTTATCTAGCAAATTCTTCCAGTACATTTGAAATAGAATTCAGTTTACAGAACATTGATTTACAAATTGCCTTATCAGCAATATATCTATTGTTTGGAATCTACAACAGCAATATATGGGAGCGGGATGAGTAAGTTAATTAAGAGCAGGGGACATAAAACTTTAATCAATAGACATAACAAATAAAATGTACCCCGAGCTGGTGTTATGGCTGGGTAAGTGGTAGGGAGAGGGACAGATGAAAAAGGTCGGGCATGTGCGGTGAGGCAGTGGGAGGAAGAGGTAAACAAAGCAGAAAGGAAAGATGAAGAAAGGGAATAACAGGGAATGAGAAAGAGAGAGAAGAAAATTGAGAGAGTAGGAGTAGAGAGGTCCAAGGAAGGTCAGCAGGAGAGAGGTGGGGCAGAGAGAGCAGCCAGGGGTGGGGGGGCTCTCTGTGGACACAGAGGCAAACAAAATTGAGGCAGAGAGAAGAAAAAGAAGGCAGAGGGAAAGAGAGAGGCAGAAGGGGAGAGCATGGGGCCAAGGGTGTGTCCACTTGTTAGGCAACGTAGGCCCTGCACTTGCAGGGGTATCTTGGAACTAAAGTGCTGCTGATGGAATTAGTTCCTCAGACATTCATTCATTCGGTGGGTCTTTATGGAATGTGAGTCAAACGCTGCACTGTTCTAGGCGTGGGGATACAGTGGTTAACAGAAGATTAAGATCCCTGCGCCCTGAGTTAAAATGTGGGCTCTCTAGGTCCTCTGACTGCTCAGCTACCGCAGTAGGAAGAGGGCCTGCATCCCTAGGAGGGCACCTTGGCACTGACCCCCTCTCACACTGTCAGTCTGCCCTGGGGTTAGGCCCTTCGACACCCTCAGGATCCATGACTCTCCTCTTGGGTGAGGACAGGTAGCTGTAGTTGCACAATGGCCCCAGAAGAAACTTGTGATAAAATGGACAGTCGCCAAATGAAAAGTCTAAGTCTCGCTCTTTCGGCTTCCAGGATTTATGTCTGTGTGTGCGCGTGTGCACACCTGCATGCACATTGTGCCCTGGAAGCTGTGCCTTTCCTTGGATACGTGGCCTGTGCTTCCTCTCCCCACACACACACTGCTGAGAACTGCCCAACCTTTGTGGCCCTCCCCATCCTGGGAGGTCGCAGTGGTCTTGGCGGGGATGCCTATCAAAGGGACCAGGGCCGGGGCTTGGTCATGCACGGGAGTAACCCGGAGCAGACATAAGTGGGTGGACCGAGGGAGACATCTGATTGAATAGAGGACTGCGGCTTACTTACTAGGGGAACAAATCAGTAAGTCCAAAGAAAGACATTAGGGCTAGAAAAAGGAAATGAGGTCAGACAGCCAGGAGCTGGGAAAATGCAGGGACAAGACTGAAGATGGAACAAAGTGAGGATGAGGGAGCCCTTCTGAGGGCCCTGGGAGGCTTGGAGTTTCTGCTCAGCGGCTGCTGGCAGTCTGGGTCACTGGACAGTCTGCTGGGAAAAGACAGTGTCAGGCACAGACAATTCCAATTTAGTATGTGGCGATCTCAGCATAATGAAATGATATAAGAATTACTGGTTTGTTGAACAAGCAAAACTCTGAAAGCACTGCCCTTTCTGCACTGTCCATGACTCCCCCCTGCACCCCCGTGGGGCTAGTTGTTTCCCTGCCTTCCTTGTGGAAAACAAAGCACAGTTTACACACATGCCACCAATGCGGTGCCAGGCAATAATAAAAAGTTTAATCCTAATGTAAAGTTAGGATTTCTCTCCTTTCCCAGTTAGGTCCTTTTGCAAAGGGACAGAGGCCGTGGCCGGCTTTTTCTCTCCCCACCCCACCCCCCCGTCCCCCCCTGTTAATTCAACCCACCCTCCTTCATCTTGTTAAATTTAGTTTTAATCCCCAGAGAATTGTAGTGCATGTAGGGAGGGTGTATTCGTTTTCTACTGCTGTGTAACAAATGACTGAGGTTTAGCGGCTTAAAGCCGGACCCATTCATAACCTCAGTTCCTGTGGGCCAGGAGCCCAGGTGTAGCTGCGTCCTCTGCTCAGAGTCTTACAAGGCTGCAGTCCTGTTGTCTGCTGGGCTGTGATCTCACCCAAGGCTTGAGATGCTCTACCAAGCTTCATGGTTATGGGCAGAAGTCATTGCTTTGCACCTGTAGAATTCACGTGGCTCGTTTCTCAAGGCCAGGAGAGCAGGACGTCCTCAAGGGCTCACCTGATTAGGTTAGGCCAACCCAGGAGACTTTCCCTTTTAATCCACTTAAAATTAACTGATTAGGAACCTTAATCACATTTACAAAATTCCTTCACCTTTGCCATATTCTGTTGTTTGGAAGCAAGGCACGGTCTTGGCCACCCTGGAGAGGGGATCACAAAAACGTATGGGGGATTAGAGGGAGGCCATCTAAGTAATCTGCCTATTAAAAGTGGGAAGAAAATTTCTGTTTGACAAATATTGCTGTGGGCTGGCTTTTTCGAGTTGACACGGGTTTGCGGCTGACCCTTTCCCGTTAGCCACCCCGATAGATTCTTTGGTGATGTCTCAAAACACTTTGCTGCCCTCGCCACCACAGAGGGACTTTCACCTGAGGTTTTCTTGACACTCCGAATGCACTTGTATTCCAGCTGCAGCGTGTGATGCTCCTCAGTCCCCTAGCCCCCAGCTGCCCACCTGTCCCGCCTCTCTGGGCTGAAGGCCCCTGCCCCTCTAGGGGGCTCTCTTGCTCAGGATCTATGAGAATTCCCTGCTGGCCCAGGAGTAGCCCACACTTGGGTCACTGGGAACACTCAGAAATCTTAAGAGCTTTTAAAGGGTATTTGTAAAAAATTTTAAAGAAATATAAGAAGAGCTTAATCTTTCTCTCACGGATACAGGGGTGCTGGTTGCCTCCATATGAGAATCTTTGTTCTCATATTCCGAGAGGCCAGCCAGGACTTCTCTTACCTTTTCAGTTTGAAAGGTTATTCACCATTCCTACACCTACTGAAGTGCAAAAAAACAAAAACAAAAACAAAAAACAAAAACAAAAAACAAAAAACAAAAACAAAAAACAAAAAACAAAAACAAAAAAAACAACAAAAACAAAACTCTCTGAGGGGTTCAGTTTATGCTCTTTTTTCTCTTGGCTTGATGTGAGGAAGAGGCATCACTGCACCTGAGGTGGAAATTCTTGATCACATCACTTGAAAAAAAAATACTCTCCCAATTTCCAACTCTCTACCCATTTTTTCTTTCTTCTTTCTTTTCTTTCTTTCTTCCTTCCTTCCTTCTTTTCTCTTTCTCTCTCTTTCTTTCTTTCTTTCTTTCTTTCTTCTTTCTTTCTTTCTTTCTTTCTTTCTTTTTCTTTCTTTTCTTTCTTCCTTCCTTCCTTCCTTCCTTCCTCTTTTTCTTTCTTTCTTTCTTTCTTTCTTTCTTTCTTTCTTTCTTTCTTTCTTTCTTTCTTTCTTCTTTCTTCTTTCTTTCCTTATTTTTCATCTCAGATTTGGAAAGGATCATGGCATCTGTGACAGGACTCCAGAACCAGTACCTCTGAGGTACTTCTGAGGTTTGTGGGAAAGAGACGTGTAGGATGACGGGTCTGTTAGCCACAAGGAAGGATGTTCAGAGTTCAGACAACACAAGCCATCATACTTCGGAATGAGCTGTGGAGTCAGGTGTGCAGAAGGACACAGCTTTTGCCAGGCAGGGCTGCAAATTTAAGAAAGCAGTCAAGAGCCAGGGAACCTTGGGCAAAGGAGGGCCAGACCGGCAGCAGGTGGACCTTGATTCCTAGTCGGTGTCTGTTCCCACTGCATAGTGCACCCATGAAGTGATGGTGAAGGTTAAAAATTAGCAAGAAACAACAATAATTGTGCCTTAAGTTCTTACATTTCTTTAAAATTTTTTACAAATACTCTTTTAAGTGAACTTAAGAACAAAAGTACTGTTAATTGCTATGGGACATATGCAGGTAAGCTTTCAAAGAGCTTGTGGGGCTAAGATAAATATATAAATAACCATAACAAAAATCGAATATACTTGTCAAGAACTCTCTATCCTGTTTCAGTCTATTATTTCATATTTAGTCTGAGGTTAAATGTATTAATTAAAATGTTCGAACAATGCAGAAAGGCCATCTATCTACTCCACGCAGTAACTACTTTTTTTTTTTTTTTAAGATTTTATTTATTTATTCATGAGAGAGAGAGGGAGAGGCAGAGGGGGAAGCAGGCTCCCTGCAGGAAGCCCGATGCAGGACTTCATCTCCAGGCCCCAGGATCACGTCCTGAGCCGAAGGCAGATGCTCAACCACTGAGCCACCCATGTGTCCCAGCTTTTTTTTTTTTTTTCTTAGTTAATAGGCTATTTTTAAGAGAAGTTTGAGGTTTACAGAAAAATGGAGCAGAAAGTACAGTTTCCATGCATTCCTAGTAACTACTTTTTAAAGCTGCTGATTTTTAAAGCTTCTGATTTTTAGTGGTTCTGCTGCTTATGATTATAACCTCAAGTTATCACTAAATACTTCCTTTTCTTGATTTGTTATTGCTATATTGTATTTGTTGATTCTCTGACACGAAGGATGAGATATTATTTCACTGTATTTTCTCCCAATTTCTCTTCTGCTTTTTCTCTCCTCAGTTTTTGTTACATTAGTATTTTTTCATTTGCATTTATATTTTATTTTATAATGACATTTTTCTTGCTTTGGCCATAGATTTATTAGAAAAATTAAGCCCCTGACTAGCATTTGGAGTGTTATGATTATGCATAGATTATCGATCGTCACACCGAGCTTAGTGCCTGGCCATAGAGATGGCAATATCAGGCTGTGTCACTAAATCACCGATGCTCAAAAGAGAGTATCTTAAGCGTCAAGGTCCACTGGATCATTGTTTAATTTCTTTCTGACTCTCTTCATTTCTTCTAGGTCATACTCAGCTACCACAGCTTCTTCTATCTTACATTCTTTTTTTTTTTTTTAAATCTTTCTAATTTTGTTGGAATAGCTTTTAGCATATTCCCCCCCCCCAGGGGGCATGGGAATTTTTGATTTCTAAATGTCAAAAAAATACCTTTTTTTTTTGCCCCCACATGTGATTGATAGTTTGAATATGTATGGAATTCAGGGCTTAAAAATAATTTTTCTTATAATTTCGAAGATATTA